>NW_027142359.1:2764066-3071310 GCF_026170545.1 Melanerpes formicivorus | reverse complement strand
AAATCTGATTATGATGGACTGGAGGAGCTGGGGATGTTTAGTTTGGAAAAGAGGAGGCTGAGGGGAGACCTCATGGCTCTCTACAACTACCTGAAAGCACATTGTAGAGAGGTTGGTGCTGGTCTCTTCTCACAGGTAATTAGTAACAGAACAAGAGGGAACAGCCTCAAGCTGCAACTGGGTAGGTTTAGACTGGACAGTAGGAAACATTTATTCCATGACAAGAGTGGTCAGGGATTGGAATGTGCTGCCCAAGGAGGTGGTTGAGTCACCAATACTGGGTGTGTCTAAAGGTGGTTTGGATGAGATGGTTCAGGATCTGGTTTAGGGGTGAACCTTGTAGGGGTATTGGTTGGAGATGATCTTTTCCAACCTGTGTGATTCTGATTAGGAAAATCATCTTTCTAATTGATGTTTTCATATCAGCTTTCATATCATAATGCAGCCTTGATTGTCTCCCTGTGCATCTTCACAATAGATTCAATCATCAGATAGCTTTGAAGATTTTTGTTTTAGTGAGCAAAACATGTATTTGTAAAGAAGCCTTATGCCTGGTTAATCACATACTTCACCTGGACAAAGATACCAAGTTGCCAAACTGTAACTGCAGCTCAAAACGTTGGTTCTGTGTACTGACTTCCGTAGAGATTTTAGTTTGAAGCAAGGCTGATGCACAAAGCAGCAGCAGCTCACCGGTCCTGTGACTGCCTGCCTGAGGCACTCATCTCTGCAGCACACATTCCTGCCTGCTTCTTACTCTGGGGAGTGATTTCTTGCTAGTTCATACCTGCAGCAAAGCAAAGCTTCTGTTCACAAGTACTTACATTGTGAAGGAGGGGGAGACTCTTACTTAACATGGAAATTTTAGCATTGACTTCACTAGCACAGGATCAACCTGGCTCCAGAGGTGTTTTCACAGAATGACAGAATCACAGAGCTGTTCTGGTTGGAAGAGACCTCTAAGGTCCTTCTTGAACTGAGGGGCCCAGAACTGGACACAATATTCTAGATGCAGCCTCACAAGGGCAGAGTAGAGGGGGAGAAGAACCTCTCTCGACCTACTAACCACAGCCCTTCTAATCAGGATGGCATTGGCTTTCTTGGCCACAAGAGCACATTGCTGGCTCATGGTCAAATCTGTAGTGATAAAATATTTCCTATTATATCACAATGCATGTTTCATTTTGAACTCACTGGGAAGAGCTGCTAAAAAGGCAGCAAATTAAGTAACTCTCATTTTTTACATATTCACCTTTATTTCTTACAGGGGCACAGCAGAACTCCAACAAGTTGTTCATCTACAAAGACAGGGAGCATTTTTCTAGCTCAGAAGCCAGACTTGGTTTCTGAGGTACTATGAAGGCTTGTAAGGGAAAATCTGTTTAAATAGACTCAGAAAAGTGAGGTTAGTTGCTAAAAATAATCACCTTTAAATGAACACATTTCTGGGAAAAAAAAAAAAACAACAAACAAACCTTAGTAGACACAAACCAATTTATTTCCATAAAATTCAGTGTGTTGGGAAGCAAAGCTGGCTCTTAACAAATGCCTGTCACAGAATCAGGTAGTGGTATGGGTTGGAAAGGACCACTGCAGATCATCTAGCCCAACTCTCAGCCCCAGTAAGGAGACCCAGCCAGCCCCTGTGGATGATATCACAGAGATCATCAACAATATCCCAACCCAGCCTTTGTTGTCACCATCACCCAGTATGCTCCATGGGCACTCACCAGTGATGAGAGGAGGATCCTCAGCCCAGATGGACTTAGCTTGGGGGCACTGCTTCTCCTGGGGGGGAATTAAAAAGGGGAGTGGGTGGGGAGGGCCAAGTGGCCACATCTGGGGAGGGGGGAGACCCTAACAGATACCAGGTGTTGTAGTATTTGAGGGGGGAAAAGGGGGAAAGTGGGGTGAGTGGAGGGGGGGGAAAGGGTCTGATGTGGAAGGGGATGTGGTGGTGGTGGTGAAAGCAGGGAATTTAAAAAAAAACTTTAATTCCCACAAATCTTTCATAATGCACAAGAAGGGAGGTTGTAGACAGATGGGGGCTAATCTCTTCTCCCAGGCAACCAGCACCAGAACAAGAGGACACAGTCTCAAGCTGCACCAGGGGAGGCTTAGGCTGGATGTTAGGAAGAAATTCTTCATAGAGGGAGTGGTTGGCCATTGGAATGGGCTGCCCGGGGAGGTGGTGGAGTCACCATCATTGGAGGTGTTTAAGAAGAGACTTGGTGGGGTGCTTGGTGCCATGGTTTAGTTGGTTACATAGTGTTGGATGATAGGTTGGATTCGATGATCTCGAAGGTCTCTTTGAACCTGGTTTATTCTATTCTATTCTAACTGCAGCTCATGGTTTGCTTTGCCTCCATGCAACAAGAACAAACCTATCACTACTTCATCAAATAAAGCAGAATGGTGGCTAGTACAATGAAACCTTTCTGTAGTTATCATTTTGATTGGTGGGAAAATCTGTGCTTTTCAGATCAAAACAATGAGTTTTAACAACAAACTTCTCCAAGTGAGAATTTTCTCCCTGCATACCTTATTGCTGTCTACAACTACCTGAAGGGAGGTTGTAGCCGGGTGGGGGTTGGTCTCTTCTCCTGGACAAGCAGCACCAGAAAAAGAGGACACAGTCTCAAGCTGTGCCAGGGGAGGTTTAGACTGGATGTGAGGAAGAAGTTCTTCTTAGAAAGTGAGATTGGCCATTGGAATGGGCTGCCCAGGGAGGTAGTGGGGTTGAGATCCCTGGAGGTGTTTAAGAAAAGCCTGGATGAGGCCATGGTCTGGTTGATTAGATAGGGTTGGATGATGGGTTGGATTTGATGATCTTGGAGGTCTCTTCCAACCTGGCTGATTCTGTGAAATTCTGTATTCTGTACAAAGGATTATGGAAACTCAGCCCCAGCAGTTTCATGCTCTCAATAACTGGAGTATTTTGAGGAGCAGCTATTTTCTTCCCTTTCTAATTTGCTGTTCAGGCCAGGCTGGATGTGCCTCTGAGCAACCTGATCTAGTGTGAGGTGTCTCTGCTCATGGCAGGGGGGGGTTGGAACTGGATGGTCCTTGAGGTCCCTTCCAACCCTAACAATTCTGTGATTCTAAGCCACGGAACAACTGTTTGTGCTCTCTCTGCAGCCATTTGAAGTCTCCCTGCGAAACAGCTGGCCTCTGATGTGCAAGATACCTGCTTCCCTCTATTTAGCTTCCAACAGCAAGGAGATGAGTTAGGGCCATGAGCTATCCCTTAATTTTAGCACATCAAAACGCAGTGAAAACAAACAAAGGGGAGAGCAGAACACATGTAGATCATGAACTCGCATTCTGCACCTTGCACTTTTGCCCAGAGCACATGTTTTTGCAGCTTATCTCCCTAGGTATCGGTGATGGTGCCTTCTTGTGTGTTTGCTTTCTTTTGTGTGAGGATACTTGGCAAGAAACTGCTTATCTGGGAGAAAAAGCAGGGGGCTTTTTTTGCTCCTCTCTGGCCATGGACCAAACAAAGACCATAACCGGACCCTTAACCACAAGCTTGCTGGAGAGCCTGTCCTGTTAAGTGAAGTGGCTTGTGCTGGTTTCAGTGGGTCTTGCAGGTTAAGTCTAGATGGTTGTGTCAACTTGATCTATGTTTCCCACTTTCATTGAAACCATTTGTCTCTCTGTAGTCTTACAGAATCACCAAGGTTGGAAAGGACCTCAAAGGTCATCAAGTCCAACCTGTCACCTCAGACCCCATGACTAAACCATGGCACCAATCCGCTCTTGAACACCTCCAGGGATGGTGACCTCCTTTCAGGTAGTTGTAGAGGGCAATAAGGTCTCCCCTGAGCCTCCTCTTCTCCAGGCTAAACACCCCCAGCTCCCTCAGCCTCTCCTCATAGGGCTGTGCTCAATGCCTCTCCCCAGCCTTGTTGCCCTTCTCTGGACACATTCAAGTGTCTCAATGTCCTTCTTAAACTGAGGGGCCCAGAACTGGACACAGTACTCAAGGTGTGGCCTAACCAATGCAGAGTACAGGGGCACTATGATTTCCCTGCTCCTGCTGGCCCCACAATTCTTGATTCAGGCCAGGATGCCATTGGCCTTCTTGGCCACCTGGGCACACTGCTGGCTCGCGTTCAGGTGGCTGTCAATCAGCAGCCCCAAGTCCCTCTCTGTTTGGGAGCTCTCCAGCCACTCTGTCCCCAGCCTGTAACTCTGCATGGGGCTGTTGTGACCAAAGTGCAGCACCCGGCACTTGCAGCCTCAAAAGACAATTTAAAGTCGCAGCAGCAACACCGCTTGAGTTTTGTCTCTGAGATGCGGAACAGCAAAACCCCATCCAGGGGTGAAGCCTTTGGATTTATCCTGCAGGGTCTTTGAGAGCAAAAGCTTAATAAGATGCTTCCTACCAAGACTGACCCATTGGTTTTTATCTTTATTTCCATAGTGTTTGTGTTTTTTTTCTTTTCCTCTGGTTTTAATGAGGAGCTACTGAGGTTGCACCTTACAAGCTTTGGTTATAACAGGGTGCCTCCCTCTTGGAGAAAAAGATTGAATTATTTGCAAAGAGTTTAGAAATACTTTAGACCAGAGATTTCTATTGTGGAGTCTAAGTCCTGCTATATCCAGTGGCTCCCTGATTTTGTAGGCGGAAAATGGACTCAAGCTGAAGCTCAGCTTTAACTGAAAGAGCCTTCAGTGTCTCCTGAAAACACTTTTGGCACACTTCTGAATTTATGCTCCTCTTCAGACTGGAATAAATGGTGTTTAAAAAAGATAGTAAGGGAATGAGTTCCAGTTGCTGCTGGCCAGAGAATAGACATAGTCTTTCCTGTTGATGCTGGCTTGTGTTACAGCTGGCAGATGCCTGCCATGCCCCTCAACAGGCACATGCAGTTGAGTCCTATAGCTGGTTTTAGAGACTCAAAACCTGCTCAGAAACTCATTCACTGTCAGCAGAGATCTGTCTATGTGGATACAGTATCTCACCATCCTCATGGTGAAGAAATTCTTAACATCTAATCTAAGCCTATCCTCCACTAACTTGCATCTGTTCCCCCAGTCCTATCACTCCCTGACACCCTAAAAAGTCCCTCCCTAGCTTTCTTGTAGCCCCTTTCAGATACTGGAAGGCCACAACAAGGTCTCCTCAGCATTCTCTTCTCAAGACTGAATAACCCCAGCTCCCTCAGCCTGTCCACATAGGAGAGGTGCTCCAGCCTATTGAATATCCTTGTCCTTCTCTGGACATGTTCCACCATGTCCATATCTTTCTTGATCTTCCAGCAGGGGCTTCCACCACCTCCCTGGGCAACCTGTTCCCGTGTCTCAACACCCTTATGGGGAAGAACTTCTTCCTATCATCAAATCTAAATCTTCCCTCCTCTAATTTGGATCCATTCCCCCTATTCCTATGGTTTAGGGGTGAACCTTGTGGAGTAGGGTTATTGGTTGGACTTGGTGATTCTGAGGGTCTTTTCCAACCTGGATGTTTCTGTGATTTCTATACAGCCCCTTCTGTGTGACTCCTGATGAATACAGAATGAGAGGGTCAAATCCAAAAGCTGATGGCTGGTCAGAGGCTCTGTTTGGCAAGGGTTAAGATCAAGTCTAAAGGAGGCAGGAAAGAGAAAGGCCCCAAGTGTCTTCCAAATTTCCATATGACATTTAGGTATGAATGAGGGCATTGTTTGGGAGCAAGAGCTCATTTTCTAAGAAAGGCAGCTTGCTCCTTGAGGACCAGGCTCCACACAGCTGAGGATGCCAGGCTGCTCCTTGGCAAGAGGCTGCTTAGCTCAGTTATGAAATGCCCAAGTTAAATGAGGTATACATCAAGCCCTGGTCCACTTGCATTACACCTCACCAATGTAATCCTGCTGAGGACACTGACCTGCAAATATTTCATGATGTCAACATTTCTAGGGAAGAAATTTCTAAAGGCTTTTGGTACTTTTTTTTTTTTTAGCTTCTTTTTATTTCTTTTTTTTTTTGTTAAAGCCATTTAATTATTTTAAGGATTATCTGTTAATCTTAGCCTGTTACAAAATATAGTCATAATCCTCATGGCAGTTACTTAGCAAGTCTTAAACCTGTCATTAAAATACCTCCTCTTGTTACTACAATCAGCAGCCTTAATCCACTGCAAGCCTCTCTTATGTATTTATTTCCCTCCCCCCCCCCCCCCCACTTTTTTTCTCACTTTGTTCCCAAATGACTTGAGCCAAGGTATGACAGGTAGCAAACAATTCCCCCTCCCCCCACCCCCCAATCCAATTACTTGGAAGGAATAAATAAAGGGAAAGGAACATGTTTGTGTGGCAGATTCCTGAGAGTTTGGAAACTGGAGGCCTTAGGAATGTGCCCTGGGAAATTTTAAACCCACTCAAAAGCTGTGGGTTTGAACAGTGGCAGATTTAGTCCCTGGAAGGCATGGCTGGGGAGAGGTACTGCCAGAAGAGGGGGGCGGCCGCAAGTGGCTCCAAAGCAGCCCCAGGGTGAGGACAAGGATGAGGGAGTGTGGTCCTCTGTGGGAGGATGCTCATGGGCCAGACTTGGCAGAAGATGTGTGCATTGAGCTTTACCTGGAAGTGTTCAGCAGTGCCTGAATCCCTCCTGGCACCAAATTCCCTGGGAAAGTCCAGGCCATGGGTGTGGCTGGACACCGGTGAGTTGGGCAAGTGTTGGGAATCACAGAAAGTTAGAGGCTGGAAGGGACCTCCAGAGATTGAGTCCAACCCCTGCCAAAGCAGGATCACCCAGGGTAGTCTGCACAGGAATGCATCCAGGCAGGTTTTAAAAGTCTCCAGAGAAGGAGACTCCACAACCTCTCTGGGCAGCCTGTCCCAGTGCTCTGTCACCCTCACTGTAAAGAAGTTTATCCTCATGTTGAGGTGAAACCTTCTATGTTCAATCTTGTATCCACTGTTCTTTGTCTTATTGTTGTGCACCGCCAAAAAGAGCTTGGCCCCTTCCACTTGGCACCCACCCCTTAGATATAGATAGACATTGATCAGATCCCCCCCTCAGCCTTCTTCTGAAGACTGAACAGCCTCAGGGGTCTCAGTCTCTCTTCACAGGGGAGATGCTCAAGTCCCCTAATCATCCTTGTGGCTCTCTGCTGGATTCTCTCCAGCAGGTCCCTGTCTCTCTTGAACTTGGAAGCAGGAAGTAAAACATTGCTGGACAAGGGGATATGAATATCCAGGGTTAAAAAGGCAGACTGGTGGCAGGATACCTGATTCATTGGGAAAAAGAACCTGAGTTAGAGATGAGCAGAGGAAATGTGGCAGCTCTGCACCACATGCTTCTGGGAGAGGTAGGATGAAGGTGTCATTTGGCTGGTGCTTTAGGAGGACATGCTAAAGCACCTGCTGACTGCACAGGGGTTTGGACTAGATGACCTTTCAAGTTTCCTTCCAACCCAGACCATTCTGTGGCACTAAACACAGGTTAAATGCATCCAACAGGAGCAGAGAGGGGATTGTCCCATTGTATTCAGCTCTGGTGAGGCCACACCTTGAATGTTGTGTTCAGTTTTGGGCACCTCAATACAAGAGAGATGTGGAGGTGCTGGAGCCAGTGCAGAGGAGGGCAAGGAAGCTGGGGAAGGGCCTGGGGAACAAAGCTGATGAAGAACAACTGAAGGAGCTGGGGATGGTTAGCTTGGAAAAGAGGAGGCTGAGGGGAGACCTCACGGCTCTCTACAACTACCTGAAAGGAGGTTGTGAAGATACTGGTGCTGGTCCCTTCTCACAGGTAATTAGTGACAGAACAAGAGGGAATAGCCTCAAGCTGCAACTGGATAGGTTTGGACTGGACATTAGGAAGAATTTTTTTCCCAACAAGAGTGGTCAGGGATTGCTGCCCAGGGAGGTAGTGGAGTCCCCAAGCCTGGATGTGTTTAAAGGTGGTTTGGCTGTGGTGCTTGGGGCTGTGGTTTAGGGGTGAGCCTTATTCTGGGTTGGACTTGGTGATCCTGAGGGTCCTTTCCAACCTGAATGTTTCTGTGGTCCTCTTTTGGGAAAAAAAAACATAAAGAAGAGTTTCCACCTGTTTGAAGCTCACAGCTTACTCTGTCCCAAAGTGCATCTCTGGATGGGGGGTATCCACGACTCCTGTGTTTTCTGTGAAGAGCTTTAGGGCAAAACAAGAGCTGGCTTTCATCCTCCCCAGAGAGCCCACGCTGTCCTGGGAGCTGCTGGGTAAATACAGAGCCGGTTTGAAATCAGATAGCACCCCTCCAAAACCCTGCAGAAGATAATTAGGGCTGAACTGGGATTTTCTTTCTCTTTTTATTTTTTTTTCTGAAAGGCATTAAGCCCGTGAACTTTTCAGTCTCAAACAATACCCCAACGAGTACGTGGGGAATAAGGCACTGTGGCCCTTCTTGCAGATCATGTGTGGAAGTTGTCTTGTTAGCCGGGCAGGCTGTTAATGCAATAAAAGGAAGCATTGTGGGCCTGGAAACAGCTGGGCTTTTCTAACTGCTTGCCTAAATGTGGGTGATTAATGACCAAAATGCATCCTTGCTGAATGGCATTGAGAGTCGGTGGAGGTATTTCATGCCGTTTTCCTTTCCCCCATTTCGTTGTCAGAGATTTGCTCCAAACAAAGCTCCATTGATGCAGGTCCATTAGAGATATGCAAAGTTGAATACCCTATTATTGCCTATCTGATGGGTGACAATAAAGTTACTTTTGTTGTCCCCAGTGTGATCCAAAGATGCCCAAAAAAACCCCCACCCCAACCCAACCCCGCTTGGCACTTGTGGAGACTGGAGCCACTCAAAGATTTTAATGAGATTTGCTGTCGTGGTTGTTTCTGCTTCAACTAAACGTCCCGCAGTGAAATGGTCCTGTTAAGAACGTTGCCATGGGAAAGTTTTCAGAGTTGCTGGGGTCAATTTATAAGCAGAGGAGATCCTAACAAGGGCCCTGATCTTCTCAGTCTGAAAACAGATGTTTTAAGGGCAACAACGACAAGGAAACAAATCCAGTTCGGGGAAGCACTTGAAAAGTTTGGTTCTTGTTCCACACCGGAATGAAAACACATTTCCAGACCTCAGGAATCTTTATGGAATTGCACTGCTGTTCTCTGGCTGCCTCGCCCAGAAATGCCATGGCTTGGCACAGAAGGGCTGGCAAGTAGGTCCTCTGCTGGTCCAGCCACCCCATACATGGGCTTTGGTGGGGAAACTGGCCACCTTTGGCTGCTTTCCTCCCCACCTCATCCCAAAGCCTCTGGCAGTGCAGAATTGCCTGATGGTTTTTTGCCTTGCTTTTCTTCACCTGTTAAGATGTTCAAAGTGGTTCACAAAAAGGGAATCACAGAATGCTAGAGATTGGAAGGGACCTCCAGAGATCAAGTCTAATGCCCTGCCAGAGCAGGATCCCCCAGGGCAGATCACACAGGAATGCAGCCAGGTGGGTTTGGAATGCCTCCAGAGGAAGGAGACTCCACAACCTCTCTGGACAGCCTGTTCCAGGGCTCCAGCACCCTCAGTGAGGGGGAACCTCATGTGTTCCAACTTGCACCTGTTCTTCCTTGTTCTATCACTGGACACCACCAAAAGGAGTCTGGAACCTTCATCTTGACACCCACCCCTCAGATATTTATAGACATTTGTAAGATTGCCTTCTCCAGACTAGGCAGCCCCAGGTCTCTCAGTCTTTCTTCATGGCAGAGATGTTCAAGTCCCAGAATTGTCCTTGTACCTCAATACAAAGCTCCTTTGGACCTAGGAGAAGCCATCTAGGGGAGATGCAGTGTTGTGGTAGCATGAGAAATGAACTATTATGGCCAAACAAAGCCCTGGAGTAGGCTTGTAATGGAGTTAGCAGGAGTGCATGGGAAAAACTGCAGTCAGAGGCTAGAAGACTGCAGTATGTCCTGATTTCCCAGCAGCCCCTCTCGGTGCTACTGTTCAACACCATCCAATGGTTGCCAGCGTGGAGATTTGAGTCTCTCCCATTCTTGCTGCATCAGCAATGACTTGGGGACTCCAGTTGCTATAGGAGTAGGCAGGCAGGACAAGTGGATGGATCCATAACAGGGGCTCCAACAGTCTGTATTGAGTTTCTCTGGACAGGTGCTGGAAGGTGTCCAGAGAAGGGCCATGAGGATGAGCAGGGGGCTGGAGCTCCTCTGCTATGAGGACAGACTGAGCACTAGGGCTGTTCAGTCTGGAGAAGAGAAGGCTCTGAGGAGATCTTACTGTGTCCTTCTAGTATCTGAAGGGGGCTACAAGAAAGCTGGGGAGGGACTTTTGAGGGTGTCAGGGAGTGATAGGACTGGGGGGAATGGAAAATAAAACCTAGAAATGGGTAGATTGAGATTGGATGTCAGGAAGAAGTTCTTCTCCATGAGGGTGGTGAGACACTGGCACAGGTTGCCCAGGGAGGTGGTGGAAGCCTCATCCCTGGAGGTTTTTCAGGCCAGGCTGGATGTGGCTGTGAGCAACCTGCTGTAGTGTGAGGTGTCCCTGCCCATGGTAGGGGGGTTGGAACTGGCTGATCCCTGAGGTCCCCTCCAACCCTAACAATTCTATGGTTCTTGCTGACACTGTGTGCATGACTGCAGGTTTGCAGCCCCTTTTGGGGGAAAGAAAGATGATTTTAACACCAGCCCTGCTCACTGACCTTTCTCTGCTTGCCAGCAACACTTGTGCATGACAATTTCCCTCACCTAAAAGTGCTGCTGTAACCAGGGAAGGTATTGCTTGGATTTATCCAGGAACTTCACTTACAGGCAATTGTGTTTTGTTTTTAGGGTTTTTTTTCCTCTTTTCCTCAGCCAGTGTGTTGGCTTTTATCATTCAACAGGCCATGGAATTGTTTTCCCTAACATCCCCTTAAGAAGGATGTATTATTCAAAATACTGCCATTCCCTTCTCTCAGACAGGTTTTGATGTGGCTACTTCAAATCAAAACCATGAGCTTTCCTCTCCTCACACCCACCGACTTAGAACCTGCCCCCACTGCCAGCAGTTCAGAACTATCCAAACACAACAGCAGCTGCTTTAAGCTCTGTTTGCTTTTCCTCTCAGGCTCCTTCTCCCCACTCTATATTTGTTGTAGAAAGAAAGTTCTCTGGGTGGGTCATTAAGCTGTCGTGGTTAAGAAGCAGCATTTGAAGCCTGGTTCTGTGTAAATGTGAAAACAGCCTTGGAAATGGGGGGGGGGTGGGGGTGGGGGGTGGGGGGGGTGGAATTTACCTTCTCTCTCCATCAAATAGCAATTTCCCATGGAAAAAGAAAACAGCTTAATGAGGATGTTTGCTGGGTGGTTCCAACATGCAGTGAGTGTTGACCCTCCTTTTATACCAGGAAAACAAATCTGCCTCTTGAGTGCCTCTGTGCCTACAGAGCATTTTAATTCTGCTTGAACACTTACTCCTGGATATTTTCCTATCAGGGATGCATGCTTAATTTTCCTTCAGCTATTTTGGGCTGCAATCTCTCAAATGATCTGGCCAAGCTGGAGAGGAGTGGGTGAGGAGACACAGAATGAAATACAATAAGGACAAGTGTAGAGTCTTGCATTTGAGAAAGAACAAACCCATGGACCAGTATGGGTTGGGGATTGACCTGTTGGAGAGCACTGTAGATGAAATAGAGTCCTGGTGGATAGAAGAATGATCATGAGTCAGCAATGCACCCAAGAAGACTAATGGCATCCTGGGGTGTGCTTGGTAGGTTGAGAAGTTCTCCTTCCTCTCTACTCTGCCCTGCTGAGACTGTATCTGGAATATTGTGTCCAGTTCTGTGTCACTCAGTTCAAGAAGGACCTCAGAGAACTGCTTGTGGGAGTCCAGCACAGAGCCACAACGATGCTGAAGCCAGTAGAATGTCTCCCTTATGACCAAAGGCGGAGGGAGCTGGGGCTCTTTAGCTTGGGACAGAGGAGCCTGTTTACAAAGATGTGCAGGGCAGTGTCAGGAGGACAGAGCCAGGCTCTGCTCAGTGATGTCCAGTGACAGGACAAGGGGCAGTGGGTGCAAGCTGGAGCAAAGGAGATTCCACAGGAACAGAAAGGAAAACTTTTTCCCTGTGAGGGTGCCAGAGCCCTGGAACAGGCTGCCCAGAGAGGTTGTGGAGTCTCCTTCTCTGGAGACATTCCAAACCTGCCTGGATGCATTCCTGTATGACCTGCCCTGAATGATCCTGCTGTTGCAAGGGGGGTTGGGCTGGATGATCTTTCAAGGTCCCTTCCAACCCCTAACATTCTCTGATGCTGTGAATTTAATGCTCTGTGGGATTTTGTTGATGTCTGTTGCTTGGTTTTTTTCCCCCCTCATTTGAACTCATGCCAAGGAGCAGGTTTCCCTCTTCCCCCTTCCTCTACATTTTGCCTTTAAAGCAGATTATGTTCTTTAAACAAACACTCCTCCAAGATACTTCTTCCAGAGTAGCATGTACACATGGAGCCAGAAATGGCATTAATGCATTTTTCCTGCCTGCCTTTGGAATGATGTGCATCTAATGGATGCCTCTTGCCTGGGAGAATGCTCTGCTTTCTATTCTTGCATTTGATTTTCTGCAGCTGGGCAGCCACGTTTCACAGGTGCTTGGGAAGCTTATTAGATTATTCATAGCTGGGTTTCTTTCTTTTATTTCCTCCTCCTCCCCCCCCCCCCCCCCCCCCCCATTTAAAGCAATTAAAAACATGTGTCCAAAGAGGCCTGCAATGATTAGAAGCTTTGCTGACATCTATTTCCCAGTTACCTTTTGCTGTTTTCACTTGGGTTAGACACCAGCCTGCATGCTGGGACTTGTAGGAGCATGCTGCTTACACATGGACATAGAAGGTCCTACCAGCCAAAGGACTAAGAGGTGCATAGTGTTCCTGATGGAAATGATTTGGGTTGAAAGACAAGATCTGCTGATGGTTTATAGAGCTGTAGAATGCATTGAGTCAGAGGGAAACTTTGAAGGAGGTTTTTAAGGCCAGGCTGGCTGCGGCTCTGAGCCACCTGCTGTAGGGTGAGGTGTCCCTGCCCATGGCAGCAGGGCTGGAGCTAGATGATCCTTGAGGTGCCTTCCAACCCTAACAATTCTATGATCTTTTCCAAAACCAATGCAGTGATCAGGGACGTACCTAACAAGATTGGGTTGTCCAGAGCTCTACCAAGCCTGACCTTGATTGAATATTGCGATGGGACCTCTGCCATCCCCCTGGGCAGTCTGTGCCAGTGTTCTACCACCCTCGCTGTAAAGAACTTCTTCCTAACGCCCAGTCTGAAGGGAGCCTACAAGAAAGCTGGGGAGGGACTTTTGAGGGTGTCAGGTAGTGATAGGATTAGGGGGAAAGGAAAAAAGAACTTGAAATGGGTAGATTGAGATTGGATGTCAGGAAGAAGTTCTTCCCCATGAGGGTGGTGAGACACTGGCACAGGTTGCCCAGGGAGGCGGTGGAAGCCTCTTCCCTGGAGGTTTTTGAGGCCAGGCTGGATGTGGCTGTGAGTAACCTGCTGTAGTGTGAGGTGTCCCTGCCCATGGCAGGGGGGCTGGAACTGGCTGATCCTTGAGGTCCCTTCCAACTCTGACAATTCTGTGATTCTGTAATCTACACCTACCCTGCTCTAGTTTCAAACCATTGCCTCTTGTCCTCTGGCCACATGCACCATCAGGGACTGCTGTGTGAGAATCTTCTGTTGCTTTCCTGGGAATGCGCAGCAATCACAGTACTCATTATGATAATGATGAGGAATGTTTTGAAGCTTTTCTTCTGCTGCTGATCCCAAAGCAGTGACAAACTCTGGTCAAGCAGCAATTCACCTGAGGATGAATTGCTAGTCTTTGTCAGGCTGGAGGGAGGCACACAGAGCAGGAAGGGGAAAAATACTGAGGGAGTCACTGGTGGGAGAAGTTGAACCAGCAGAAGGAACCAACTCCAGACCCTGTTAACACCAATCCCCATCTAAAATTTAGTCCAGACTACCAGGCTTTGTAAGTCTCCACCAGGATGGTACCCCCCAGCCATGTGTGAGCCAGATACCAGTTCCGTATCTCCTCCAGAGGAGGACTCTGGTAGCTCTCATGTGGCCTGTTCAGCTTCTGGTTCCCAGAGGAGCCAAGGCTGGCTTATCAGAGGTGCTGAGCTTTGACTGGCTCAGATTCAGGCTGTGCATTACCCCTTGTGGATATCAGCCCCCAAAAAGCTGAACTGATTTTTGTCAGGGAGGAACTTCCAGCACAGGAAATGAGTTCAGTGTTGTACCTGGTTTCATCAAGCCTGAGGAAGCCTGTAAAAAATAAAAATCACAGAGTCAACCAGGTTTGGAAAAGACCTTTGAGATCATCAGGTCCAACCTATCACCCAACACCATCTAATCAACTAAACCATAGCACCAAGTGCCTCATCCAGTCCCTTTTTAAACACTTCCAGGGATGGTGACTCCACCACCTCCCTGGGCAGCACGTTCCAATGGCAAATCTCTCTTTCTGGGAAGAATTTCTTCCTAACATTGTACCTAAACCTCCCCTGGCACAGCTTGACACTGTGTCCTCTTGTTCTGTCACTGGTTGCCTGGGAGAAGAGACCAACCCCCTCCTGGCTACAACCTCCCTTCAGGTAGTTGTAGACAGCAATAAGGTCTCCCCTGAGCCTCCTCTTCTCCAGGCTGAACAACCCCAGCTCCTTCAGCCTCTCCTCACAGGGCTGTGCTCCAGTTGTCCAATTTGCATTCAGTTGAAACTTAGCAGACTTTTGAAAGATTCATGCTTGCAATAGAAGGAGAAGGGACAGAAAGCTCAGTATCAAAGTATTGATAGGTGTCACCCACAGTGAGAAGGTCTTGTGGATACCTTTCTTTCCTGATAGCAAAGAGATCAGTACTCTGTGCTCCTGAAAACTCTTGAACTCCTGTCTTCAGGGCTGACTTCCCTTGTATGGGGGATGTCTGCTCCATCCCAGTCCAGACTTAGAGCAGGGAAGCTGGTGGAAGCTCAACATGAGCCACCAGTGTGCACTTGCAGCCCAGAAAGCCAATCACATCCTGGGCTGCATCAAGAGAAGCATAGCCAGCAGGTCGAGGGAGGTGATTCTCCCTCTCTACCCTGCTCTGGTGAGACCCCACCTGGAGTACTGTGTCCAGTTCTGGAGCTCCTAGTACAGGAAGGATCTGGAAGTCCTGAATGGTGTCCAGAGAAGGGCCATGAGGGTGATCAGAGGGCTGGAGCTCTTCTCCTATGGAGACAGACTGAGGGAGTTGGAGCTGTTCAGTCTGGAGAAGAGAAGGCTCTGAGGAGACCTTACTGTGGCCTTCCAGTAATTGAAGGGGGCTACAAGAAAGCTGGGGAGGGACTTTTGAGGATGTCTGGTAGTGATAAGACTGGGGGGAATGGAACAAAACTAGAAATGGGTAGATTCAGATTGGCTATCAGGAAGAAGTTCTTCCCCATGAGGGTGGTGAGACACTGGCACAGGTTGCCCAGGGAGGTGGTGAAAGCCTCATCCCTGGAGGATTTTAAGGCCAGGCTGGATGTGGCTGTGAGCAACCTGCTGTAGTGTGAGGTGTCCCTGCCTATGGCAAGGGGGTTGGAACTGGCTGATCCTTGAGGTCCCTTTCAACCCTAACAATTCTAAGCAGTGCAAGAAGAGCAGGGAGAGGTGCAGCACACACAGAGGCTATGATGATGTGACCTCTTTTGCCGTCTTCAAGCACAGACACAGCTGCTCCCATGGATAGCCCTGGGGCCCAAGCAGCTCTTCATCCTCTCCCTGAGCATCAGCCATTCCCAGAACAGTGCAGGGCAACACACTTCAGGCAGAAAGCCTCTGAACAGGTTGCCTGGGAAGCTTGTGGATGCCCCCTCCCTGGAGGTGTTCAGGGCTAGGTTGGATGAAGCCTTGAGCAACCTGGGCTAGAAGGTGTCCCTGCCCATGGCAGTGAGGGCTGATCTTTGAGGTCCCTTCCAACCCAACCCATTCTGTGAATCTTATGGCTGTTTCCCACTGAGAGTTTGTTTCCACAGCCAGCCAGTAACCCCCCTACTCCTCTTCTCCAACTCTTCTGTGGCTAAATAATTCAGATGCTGGGAAGCTTCCTTTGGAAACACTCCTGGTACCCTTCACACATCGTAGTTCTCTGCGTTATCTCCTCCTCTGCCTTCAGGCCACTTATACACAGGAAACAAGAGCAGGCTGGCAAAGTTTGTATGAAATATCTACTCCTGCCCGGGAGATAATGCAGACTGCTGACTCAGGCTGCACTCACACTGTCCCCACACTGCCAAATAGACACCACCACCACCACCACTCCTCCAGCTGCACGTTTTCCTACCACGACTTGTTTGCACAAAAGCCTCTTTGGAAATCACCCACATTGAGGAGCTGCTCTTGAAAAGGTTTTGAGGGGAAAGGCTTTGGAAGGCAGTGGGTGTCAGAGGTCAAGGATGCTCTTACACCTAAGCTCACCCTGAGGCAGGCTGGAGCTGCAAAATGTGCTGCCTGTGTGGAAAAATGTCTGTGATAGAAGTTTCCTGTCATGTTCGGTGGGGGCATATGCAATGGTGGAGGTGCTCCTTGGTGACCTTTCCTGCACAGAAGGAAATGAACTTCTTCTCTTTATCCTGACATCTGTGAGCAATCTGAGGCTGCTCCACAGCACACAGCTTGGTTTCCTAATGTTTTGGTGAGGAAAGATCATGTGGGAAGAGCCAAGAAATATTTTCCTGTTTGCCCACAGGTCTCACCTCTGGTTCTAATCACTCTGTGGAAACCAGCAGTGTTTCTATGGTGTATCATCTGAGGAGAAGCCAGGCTCGCTCAGATGGGATTGTTCAGCCTAGAGAAGACTCCAGGGGGACCTGAAGGGATCCTGCAGGAGGGCTGCAGAGGGACTTTTCACGAGGGTGTCTAGAGACAGGACAAGGGGGAATTGTTTGAAGCTGATTGAGAGCAGGGTTAGACTGGAGCTTAGGAAGAAGTTCTTCAGTAGGAGGGTGGTGAGACTCTGGAACAGGTCACCCAGGGAGGTTGTGGATGTCTCCTTTGTGGGGGTGTTGAAAGCCAGGCTGGATAAGGCCTTGGGCAAGCTGGGTCCAGTTGAGAGATGTCCCTGCCCATGGTGGGGAGCTTGGAGTAGATGATCTCTGAGGTCCTTTCCAACCTGAGTCATTTTACAATCAGCATCAGGAAGCACAAAATAATACCTTGAGTACTGTGTCCAGTTCTGGGCCCCTCAGTTTAAGAAGGACATCGAGACGCTTGAACGTGTCCAGAGAAGGGCAACAAGGCTGGGGAGAGGCCTTGAGCACAGCCCTGTGAGGAGAGGCTGAGGGAGCTGGGATTGTTTAGCCTGGAGAAGAGGAGGCTCAGGGGAGACCTTATTGCTGTCTCCAACTACCTGAAGGGAGGTTGGAGACAGGAGGGAGTTGGTCTCTTCTCCCAGGCAAGCAGCACCAGAACAAGAGGACACAGTCTCAAGCTGTGCCAGGGGAAGTTTAGGAGAAAGTTCTTCCCAGAAAGAGAGTCTTTTGCCATTGGAATGTGCTGCCCAGGGAGGCGGTGGAGTCACCATCCCTGGAGATGTTCAAGAGGGGATTGGATGTGGCACTTGGTGCCATGGTCTAGTCATGAGATCTGTGGTGACAGGTTGGACTTGATGATCTTTGAGGTCTCTTCCAACCTTGGTGATTCTGTGAACAGTGACCAGCAGTCCTGCACGTTTATCAGAGCTAAGCTTGGGGTCCTTTTGGCCAACAGAAGCAGGAACATGTTGGTGGTTTGGTGGTGGGTTGGTTCTGTTTAATTTTTGGTGGCTTGATTCCTGTTGGTGAAGTGAGAAGAGCACCCTTCTGCCGACAGCCATGCCAGGATTTATCTCTTTGCCTCCACTTCTGCTTTACTAATGTTGAACTTGATGATCTTAAAGAGGGGTCTTTTCCAACTGAAAGTGTTCTTTAATCCCATGATCAGCTGAGCTGCCAGGGCTGCTTGCACCGATCGCTTTCACAAGCGCTGTGACCTCTGCTGTCTCTGGTTACTCTGCAAATATCATTTGATGTGAGCATGTTTTCCAGCCAGTCCAAGGTTTTGCTGGTTATGTTGGAGCTACAGGGAGCTGCCAGGCAGACTGCTCACATCTCTCATGTTTCACTCCTAGACCAATCTCTTTTTAATTCCTCCTTTTATTTTTTTGTTGGAACTTGAGCTTTTTCTTTTTCTTGCACATGACCTGCAGTCCTCAGTGCTATCTGTGCACATCCCAGGGCTCAGTAAAGCTCCCCTCACTTTAGGGCTCTGGTAAAAAGACTCTCCAGTCAAACCTAGAGAGAGCCATTTGTGGTAGAGACTGCAGGGGAAAAAAGCTTTCCCTCCTTCCTTCTCCTCCCATCCTCCCCGTGGGCACTGCTGCTCACCCACATTTTCCCAAGTGCTTTCCCAGCTTTATTTTCATGGAGTCCAGGAAGCAACTGGCTCTTTGGGATTTACATGCTTTTGGAGGTGAAGGCAGGAGCAGCTTTGAGAAGAGGAATCCTTCTCTCTGCTGCTGGCTTTGTGGCTTACAAAGGATGGGAGAGGGATTTTTGCAGCTTGAGTTCTGCAGCTTTCTCGCACATCCGCCTGAGCTGACACCTTCCCTTTGAAACGGAGAGCGTGGCAGGAGGGCTTTGCCTGCTGTCTTGAGCTTTCATCCAAAACTTCTGCAAGGGAGTCAGGATTTTTGTGGGCAATTTCTTTTTCTGTTCTTCCACTGACCCAGTTTGCTGGTGTGCTTGGATAACTAATTTCTGCAGGGTAGGATGGGGAGCCAAAGTAAGTAGCTTAATGTCTCCTCTCAGTAAAAAGAGAGGGGGGGAAATACAAAGATCATCCTCAGGTTCACTTCAATGCTAAATTAAAACTGTGGAAAAAGATCTCACAAGCAGAACTGCAAAAGGAAAAAAAAAAAATGGGGGGGGGGGGGGCTGGCTCAAAAGTGGTTAGGAACTTCCTGAGTTCGTTCTGCTCTTCCAATAAAGCTGTGCTTTCAGTTGGAGCAAAAAGGCAAAGCTCAAAGCTGGTGTCAAGTTCTTCCCCATGAGGGTGGTGAGACATTGCAACAGGTTGCCCAGGGAGGTGGTAGAAGTCTCACCCCTGGAGGCTTCTAAGGCCAGGCTGGATGTGCTTGTGAGCAATCTGATGTAGTGTGAGGTGTCCCTGCCCATGGCAGGGGAGCTGGAACTAGATGATCCTTGAGGTCCCTTCCAATCTTAACAGTTCTGTGATCTCTAGGCAACCCAAACTTCACCCTGCCAGACTCTTCAGCCTGGGGCAATCAATTCATCCCATTTTGTCCTTGCAGAGCTGAAAGCAAAATAGAGCAACAGAGGGTTGGTGTTTTGATACCATAGCACCTTGTTTCTGAGGGAGTCTTGCAAGGGGAGAGACAAAGAACATTATTCCCTGGGCTGCTTGCAGGGCTCAGGCTGGAATATCTCAGGGTTTGCCTTTGAAGTTCCTACAAGTGAGTGTGTTTCTTGTATACCCACAGACATCCAGCAGTCAGCTCCTGAGACCTCAAGATTTGCCTTCTGTGTTTAAAGTCAGCTCAGTGCCTCTCTGGGAGACCTTGGTGGGTTTTAGCCACTTCTCTGGGAGAAGTGATGGGATTCCAGTTCTAATAGAGAGCATCTACATAGAGGGAGTGATTGCCTATTGGAATACGCTGCCCAGGGAAGTGGTGGAGTCACCATCACTGGAGGTGTTCAGGAGGAGACTTGATAGGGTGCTTGGTTGCATGGTTTAGTTGATTAGGTGGTGTTGGATGATGGGTTGGACATGATGATCTCAAAGGTCTCTTCCAGCCTGGTCTGGTCTGATCTGGTCTGGTCTGTTCTATTCTGTTCTATCTCCTTCTGTGGCTAAGCTAAGAGTGCTCCTACCTAAGGACTTATAGAAATGATTCTGTGATTCTATGCAAAACCTCTCTTCCACAGTGGGAAAGTGTGAAACATCTACTCATCTTCCCCAATAAAAAACTTTCTGGGGATGAAAGGTAAAAGGAGAAAATGTTTTCCAGTAGTCTCCAAAGCCAGAATTTCACCTGAAACTTTAACTCATCTATTTTTAATCCCAGGGACCTGATCTTGGTAGGATGGTGTTTCTGTATCGAGTGTCACACACGGAGGGATGCTGGGGAGAACACACTCATACGGATTATTTTGCATATGATGACTTATTGCATCCAAATAGTGACACCATAATATACTAATAGGATGGACAAGAGTGGAGTGGACCAGCATCCTCTACTGCTCTTGAATCTATCATAGAATCCTACAATGGTTCAGGTAGGAAGAGACCTCAGAGATCATCTGCTCCAGTGCCCCCCGCCCCACCATGGGCAGGGTCACCTCTCAGCTAGACTCAGCTGCTCAAGGCCTCATCCAGCCTGGCCTTCAACACCCCCAGGGAGGAGGCATCTACAACCTCCCTAGGCAAGCCATTCCAGAGTATCACCACCCTCATACTGCAGAACTTCTTCCTAAGATCCTGTCTAACCCTACTCTCCCCTCAGTTTCTAAACCATTCCCCTTTGTCCTGTCTCTAGAAATCCCTCTGCAACCTTTCTGTAGGATCCCTTCTGCTATTGGCAGACCGCTCTAAGGTCCCCCCAGAGTCTTCTCTAGGCTGAACATCCCCAGCTCCCTCAGCCTATTCTCACAGCAGAGGTGTTCCAGCCCTGCATTGTCCTTACATCTGGGATTGCTGCATAGTGCTCCAGTCCTCCCCATAAAGCACCACTGCTGGATTGGGTGGCTGCAGTGAGGTGTCATATGGCCCCTTTGAGTTTTGTATCTCCTCCATTGTGCCCAGCTTATTTTGCCTTCTGGAGGACTGGGGCTTTGCTGTTCCCTGAGTGAAGATGCTGGCTGGTTGAGCCCAGGCCAGGCAGGTGCACAGCCTGGTGGACTCCATCCTGGGCCAGCTCTCCTTCCCACAGCTGTGTGTTCATCAGCACAGATTGATTTCCATGCTCGATTTGTAGGAATAAAAGAGCCAGATAAGAAATCTGGTTCTAATAGTAGTGTCACCAATGAATGCTGAGGATCTTGATATCAGCCATTAAGTAAAAGCAGGAGTGGAATGAGCATCATTTGTCTGTTGCCAGCTTCTCTCAACTGGCTTTCATTTAGGGGAGGGAAAAAACCCAACCCCAAAACCTCAGTCAGTGCTATCCAGGTAATAGTGAAATATCTTTGTTGTCAGCAGCAGGTCAAAATGCAGAGATCTGTTATTCCCAGCAAGCTGCCTTCACATTTCTGAGCTAAATGCTGGGATACCTCTGCTCAATCGCTCACATATGTTTTCTGGTTTAATAATAACTCACATGCTGTCCCCTAAAGAAAGGCTGAAGTTTACAGGCTGCATGATGTTCAACTAGAACACATGTGGCTGATCAGCCATTTCTTGTTCCACAAGCTCAGCTTGGTCAGTCTCTGACATGAAATTAAGAAAGATGCCAGTGAAAACTGCATCCTGCACCTGGGGAGGTGCATTCTGAACCAGTACAGATTAGGGAAAGCAGCTCCATGGAGAAGGACCTTGAAGTCCTGATGAGCAATAAGGTACCCATGGGACAGCAATGTGTCCTTGCAGCCAAGAAGACCAACAGTTTCCTAGGGTGCATTGAGTACATCCAACTGGTCCAGGGAGGTTTTCCTCCTCTACTCTGCCCTAGTGAAACCACATCTGGAGTATTATGTCCAGTTCTGGGCTCCCCAGTTCAAGAGGAGAGAGTCCAAGGGAGGCTATAAGGATGATGAAGGGATGGGAATATCTGTGTGATGAGGAAAGGCTGAGAGACCTAGGGCTGTTTAGTCTGGAGAAGAGAAGGCTGAGAGGGCATCTTATTAATGTTTACAAATATCTGAGGGGTGGGAGAAGGGGAAACAGACACAAACTGGAATCCAGGAAGTTCCCCATAGCCTTCCAAAGCTATCTGAAAACAACCCTTCTCCTGCACAGCATCAGGAGAAACTTCTTTATGGTGAAGGTGATGGAACCCTGGAGCAGGCTGCCCAGAGAGGTGAAGGAGTTTCCTTCTCTGGAGACTTTCAAAAGCCACCTGGATATATTGCTTTAGGAGGGGGATTGGACTCCAAGGTCTCCAGTATTCCCTTCTAACCCTTACCATGCTATGATTCTGCTCACACAGAAAAATAAACAGTTTTGCCACCAAAGGGATCAGAGGTAAGGAAACTTTTAATGATGCAGCTTCAGCAGAGAGACTTCAATCAGAATCAAAGAGAGCCTGATGGTCACACTCTAATGACTAACTGATGTTTCCCCCTCTCCATCATTTGGCATGTTTGGAGGCAGCTGCCACTGATGCCCCAGCATAGCAAAGCACATTCCATGGTCAGACAACATGGAGGTCACCTAACATGATGAATGGCCATGCTTGATGCTTGGCAAGTGCTCAGGAGCTTTGAGGGATGGTATTGTGTCTGGTGTGAGAAGCGTGACAGCAGAACTGCCCAGGTAACGGAGAGATGTGCTGGGGTCTGAACAAACACCCCAGATGACCCTTGGATCCAAACTGGATGATCCTTGAGGTCCCTTCCAACCCTAACGATTCTATGATTCTTTAACTGAAAATGAGAGGATAAGGTAATGCTGGTTGGAGGGAGCAGCCCTGAAGAAAAGGACTTGGGGATGCTGGTGGATGAGCAGCTCAACATGAGCCAGCAGTGTGCACTTGCAGCCCAGAAACCCAGAAATCATGTCCTGGGCTGCATCAAGAGAAGCATAGCCAGCAGGTCAAGGGAGGTGATTCTCCCCCTCTACTCCACTCTGATGAGACCCTACCTGGAGTAATGCATCCAGTTCTGGAGCCCCTAGTACAGGAAGGATCTGGAGGTGCTGGAACATGTCCAGTGAAGGGCTACAGGAGGGCTGGAGCTCCTCTCCTATGATGACAGACTGAGGGACTTTTTAGGGTGTCAAGTAATGATAGGACTAGGGGGAATGGAACAAAAATAGAAAGGGTTGATTGAGATTGGATGTTAGGAAGAAGTTCTTCCCCATGAGGGTGGTGAGACACTGGCACAGGTTGCCCAGGGAGGTGGTGGAAGCCTCACCCCTGGTGGTTTTGAAGGCCAGGCTGGATGTGGCTGTGAGCAACCTGCTGTAGTGTGAGGTGTCCCTGCCCATGGTAGCGGGGCTGGAACTAGATGATTCTTGAGGTCCCTTCCAACCCTGACAGTTCTATGAATAAGGTTGCATGAAGTGCTCTGAACACCTGGAAGAAGCTGGTGAGGTCCCAGGTTTTCAGCCTGAAGGCTGGGTTAGCTCTTTGTGAATTTGTAGTGAATCAACACTCAGTGAGAAGAACAAATGCTTCATTTTCTCTTTGGAATGACTGCAGTTAGAGGCTCGTAATGCGCAGCTTTCATGTAGGGCTTACCTGACAAGGGAAGGGCTTAAATCTGTTCCCTTTT
Source organism: Melanerpes formicivorus (assembly GCF_026170545.1). Lineage (NCBI taxonomy): Eukaryota > Metazoa > Chordata > Aves > Piciformes > Picidae > Melanerpes > Melanerpes formicivorus. The sequence goes on along the minus strand of NW_027142359.1, from coordinate 3,047,903 downwards.
CAGCTGCGATTTCAAACGTGTCATTTGGATCGAATAATTAGTAGAGGAACCCAGGGTAATTTTTTGAAACTACCAGCTTAGTAAAGCTGCCTGACCTTACAAATCACCTTTCCAAGTTGAGAAGCTTTTGATAGCTTAACTATTAGCTAATCTCCTGGGAAACATTTTCCCTGGGCAAAAAAATAAACCAAGCCAACCCTAGCCTGGAAACCTAACACCAAGTAATAAGGTTTCCATCTTTCTTCTATCTTGATCTTTTTAATTAATTGCTGCTAGGGGAAAACACAAGGCTGGGAGGCAGGGGATAAAAAGCCTTGGGAAGGGAGGGCAGGAGTTAACTGGGGACTGTTTCTATCCTTTACCTGCCTTTTTTTTTAATGGATTCATTAGGTGCTGGAATAGAGTCATAGAACTGTTAGGGTTAGAAGGGACCTCAAAGATCTGCCAGTTCCAAACCCCCTGCCATGGGCAGGGACACCTCACACTACAGCAGGTTGCTCACAGCCACATCCAGCCTAGCCTGAAAAACCTCCAGGGATGAGGCTTCCACCACCTCCCTGGGCAACCTGTGCCAGTGTCTCACCACCCTCATGGGGAAGAACTTCTTCTAACATCCAATTTGAATCTACCCCTTTCTAGTTTACTCCATTCCCCCCAGTCCTATCACTCCCTGACACCCCCAAAAGTCCTTCCCCTGCTTTCTTGTAGCCCCCTTCAGATACTGGAAGGCCACGACTGAACAGCCCCAACTCTCTCAGTCTGTCTCCCTAGGAGAGGTGCTCCAGCCCTCTGCTCATTTTCATGGTCCTTTTCTGGACACCTCCCAGCATCCTTCCTGTACTAGGTCCTCTAGAACTGGACACAGTTGGGGTCTCACCAGAGCAGCAATATATTAACAATTAAGGCAGAGCTCTGCTTCTTGATTGCTTGACACTTTGGGCTGAAACCTGTGAAATAGATCACTTTGTAATGGAGGAAAAAAACCAACCTGCTCCTGCTTCTAATAAGCAACCATTTTAAGACCTTGCATGCTTTGCAGGGGCACTCAGACAAGCCCCTGAGAGCTTTTGTGTGGTTCTTTGGGTTTTGAGAGGTATTCCTTTCTGGGGAAGGTGCAGTAGACTTTTTTTTTTTTTTCAACCAAGGACTGCAAATAGCTGATTTGTTAGAGGGGAAAACAAACAGTTGTGTAGGAAGGAGGAGCACAGGGCAGAAATTCAGGGCCCTGGTGAAATATGAACTAACATCCAGGTGATTCCGCATACGGTTTAGTCAAGGGCTTGTCAGCAATTGGACTCGATGAGCTTAAAGGTCTCTTTTTCAATCCAGGCAATTCTGTGATCCAGTTTAAATCAGGTCTCAGGTTTCCAAGCATCCTACTTGGTTTGTCTTTTCAGAGTTTCTAGTGACCTTTTCACCAGTGGCCCTCTGCTGCAAGCATTCTGTTGGATCGCTGCAAGGTTGTCCTGCAGGTCTACCTGGCAGGGTTCTCATTTCACATGCATTTTGCACTAGGTTTTTCCATGCTGTTGGTGGGGGGGAAGGAAAGAAAAATCTCTTTTCTAGGCTAGCAGTGTGTGATTTTTTTTCATTGCTCTGGCTCTGTGGCAGCCCACCTCTAGTTTCAGCTGATAGTATTCAGGACAGGGGCATCACTGTGCCAAGCACAGGGGGAGGCCATGGGTGTTTACTGTGCTCCAGGTGCTGCTGTCCCCACTGTGTTTTACACTTTTAACCTATTAGCTCTTGCTGTTCCAGTAATAAGTAACTAGAGGCATGAAACTGATATGAAAGGTCCTTTCAAACCACAAATATGAATGTTTCCATTTAAAGCAAAAGGCTTTTTTTTTTTTGGGGTGTGTGGGGGTGGGTGAAGAACTTAGTGAGACTTCCACCTTCTGCTGGGACCAACAGCATTCATTGCACAGTTAAAGGCATATTTTGTGTAGCAGCAACGTGGGTCTTGCAGGAAGACAGAGTTTTGGTGCAAGGGAGGAGTCAGAGGGGTTTCCCTCAGGTTTTTCTTTAGTGGTTGAGGTTTATTTTGCAGGTCTGGCTATGTGAGTGAAGGTAAGCCCATATCTCAGCACGGTGACACAACCAGAATCATAGAATCAGAGCACTATTTGGGTTGGAAGGGACCTCAAGGATCACTCAGTTCCAAACACCCTGCCATAGGCAGGGACACCTCACACTGGATCAGGTTGCTCAGAGACAGAATACAGAATTAACCAGGTTGGAAAAGACCTGTGTCCAAACTATCACCCAACACCATCTAATTAACTAAACCATGGCACCAAGTGCCTCAGCCAGTCTCTTCCTAAACACTTCCAGTGATGGTGACTCTACCACCTCCCTGGGCAGCACATTCCAATGGCCAATCTCTCTTTCTGGGAAGAACTTCTTCCTCACATACAGCCCAAACCTCCCCTGGCACAACTTGAGACCGTGTCCTCTCCTGTCACTGTTGCCCCACCTGGCTACAACCTCCCTTCAGGTAATTGTAGACAGCAGTAAGGTCTCCCCTGAGCCTCCTCTTCTCCAGGGTAAGCAACCCCAGCTCCCTCAGCCTCTTCTCATAGGGCTTGTGCTCCAAACCCCTCACCAGCCACATCCAGCCTGGCCTTAAAAAACCTCCAGGAATGAGGCTTCCACCACCTTCCTGGGGCAACCTGTTCCGCTGTCTCACCACCCTCATGGTGAATCCTCTCTGGCACCACTCATCTGGGTTATTGGTCTCCAAATGTCTCCTTCCCTGCTGAGACTATGCAGATACCAACTGCCTGGACTGAGCACAGAGCCCTGCTCTGGGGACTCTGCTTTTAGTGAAAATGAGCTTCACCCTTGCTCAGCATGTGGTGTTGCCTAGTAACCTTTGAACCAACACTTCAGCCCCTGGAGCACAGAAATTAGACTTCAGCCTTGAAGGACCTTGGGACCTCTGCTCCAACAGCTGCCCTGTTGCTTGAGCTGGAGCAGGGGCAGGCAGTGGAGGAGCATTGGCACATGGCTTGCAGAGCTAATCACTCATGCTCTTCCAGGAGAGCAGGAATTTCACTCCCTCCCCCCTCCAGCAACCTGGGACTCTGTTGAGTGTCTGGATCATTTCAGGCTGATCCTTCCTTAACCTTGTTTTTCTATTTATTTCCCCTGAGCTCAAACTCCTGACACAATGCCTGGACCTCTCTGGCACGTGTGGTGGAGGCTCTTCCCTTAAGCCTATTGAACCCAACCCTTACTTGCAGGTCTTTGTTATCCCCTCTCCCTGAACCACCTGTCATGCATTTCATCCTTCTGGGATCTCCCCACCAAAGCCTGAGTCTCTCATACCAAAAGCCTGTCTTCTTGTCTCTTTCACTACTGTCATTCACCCCTGACAATGAGCAGGCAGCAATCCAAGGAGGAGGTGAGAAGAAGCAGCTCCCCTACTTCCTTTCTTTCCCTATCAAGCCTATAGGGAAAACTTGAGGCTACAACCAACTCAGAGAAGGGAATCTCCATTATTTTTCTTCCCCATGCCCTGTGGACTCCTAAATATTTGCTGTTTGTTCAGCCCAGTCCTGCCCTACCTTAAAGGGCACCCTGCAGGGACTGAATTGCTTAGGTAGCTACACACAAGCTAGTATGATGAGAAAATGACAATTGCCACAGCTTGCTGAGAGAGACAGATTCAAAGCAAGAGCCTTTGGGACTGAACTGTGGAAAACCAGTGGTAGTGTGCTTAAACTGTCCCCAAACTTACATGAGAGCAATGGTGAACAGGGCAAGCTCCATGGATGCTTCAGCATCCATCATCTGAAGAGAAGGCTCAGGGGAGACTTCATTGCTGTCTACAGCTACCTGAAGGGAGGATGTAGCTAGGTGGGGGCTGGTCTCCTCTCCCAGGCAACAGTGACAAAACAAGAGGACACAGTCTCAAGCTGTGTCAGGGGAGGTTTAGAAAGAATTTCTTTCCAGAAAGAGAGATTGGCCATTGGAATGTGCTGCCCAGGGAGGTGATGGAGTCACCATCACTGGAAGTGTTCAAAATAAGACTGGATGAGGTGCTTAGTGCCATGGTTCAGTTGATTAGATGGTGTTGGGTGATTGGTTGGACTTGATGATCTCAGAAGTATTTTCCAACCTGGTTCATTCTGTATTGTGTATCTCTGGTTAGGCTGTAGGGCCTCTCTAAGGCTGCTGGTCATCACCTCTGTTCATCAGGAGGTCTGGGATGATAGGTCACACACTGAATTTATTCCTACAAGCAGGTGTTGATGGCAGGCTCATTCCAGCACTCATGCCACTGCCATGGGGACATAAGCTCCCAGCAGGCAGGAGGAGATCCTGTGTGAGGAGAAATAGGTGCTGGTGTGACCTCCTGCTATTTCTGGCTACAATAATGGTTGCCCAGAGAGGTGTTGGAGTCTCCTCCTCTGGGGACTTTCAAAACCTGCCTGGACACATTCCTGTGCAATCTGATGTTGGTAAACCTTTCAACCCCCACTGTGCTGGGATTCTGTGATGCTGTTAGAAATACATTCAGAGGTGCTCCTCACTACAGGAGGCAAGAGGAACAAACCTACTGTGTCTATCCAGAGAGCCTCAGAGTGATATGTCTCCAGTACCATGGCTGTCACCTCTTTCTATAGTCTACCACCTCTAGGGTGATCCTGAATCTCTGATCTCATAGAATTGTTTGGGTTGTAAAGATCTCTGAGATCATAGAACCATAGAATTGTCAGGTTTGGAAGGGACCTCAAGGATCCTCTAGTTCCAACCCCCCTGCCATGGGCAGGGACACCTCGCACTACAGCAGGTTGCTCACAGCCACATCCAGCTTGGCCTTAAAAACCTCCAGGGATTGCAAGCCAACCATCTCCACCCCACCACTGCCCAACAGGAGCCCAGGAGCTACAGGTTCAACTTTTGTCCAGCACATTAACAGAAAGCTGACCATAAAATAGAGAAGCACTCATTATGACTTTTTAATACATGTATAAAGCTTCCAACTACTGTAAGCTGTGGAGCTGCAGAGCTTGCCCATTAAACTGTCTGCTCTTTCCTGTTTGAACAGGACCTCTCCAGGGTTTTTTAGCTGCCTCAGCCACCATGGGTCAACATCCAGGAAGGAAGACGTTTCTAAGGAAACCACCACGGAGGCTTTCCACCGAGGTGGTTGCATGAAAGCCCTGGGCCTGGTGAGAGTGACAAAAAGCAGTTCATTGGATAATGTAAAGGGTGGGGGGGGGGAAGTTATTGGATGCAGACTGTTTTTATAATGAGGCCATTCAGGCATAAAAAAATCACTTTAAATAGGTAGTTTGTTTCCCCATTGCAGAATTCTTTTCGCCCTGCCCTTTCAAGGAGGACTTTGCCTAGGCACAGGGGTGTATAAATAATAAACAGCCTTGGGGCAAGGCAGTTGTACATTTCCACCCCCCTCCCCTCCTTCATGTGCTGTTGCAGTTGGTCTCAGGCTGCAGAATGCAATTTTGTTTGCTGAAATAATATTATTTGCTTTCAAAGTGCAGTCCTCCTCTGCCCGAGGCCAGGAGTTCTCTGCTGCACTTGCAGCGTCCCAAACCAGACAGGAGCTTTACAGTTCAGCACTTGCAGTAAACAGCTGCTCTGGGGGTTGCAGGGCAGGATCACAGGATGTCAGGCTTGGAAGGGACCTCAGGAGATCATCCAGTCCAACCCCCCTTGCCAGAGCATTACCATAGAATCCAGCACAGGTCACACAGGAACACATCCAGATGGGTTTTTGAAGACTCCACAACCTCTCTGGGGAGCCTGTTCAGTGCTCTGGGACCCTTACAGTAAAGAAGTTCTCCCTTGTGTTGAGGTGGAACCTCCTGTGCTGCAGCTTACATCCATTGCCCCTTGTCCTGTCACAGGGAGCACTTTGCTGGGAGGACAGGTACGGTCCCAGGAGCTCAGGGCCTTCCAGGAAAGCTCTCTGTGTGAACCCAGTGTTTGGAGTGGGTGTATATTGTAAGTTGCGTATGGTCCAGCACCATATGATCTGGGCTTGATGGTCTTGGATGTGCTTTCCAGCCTGGATCAGAGGTCTTAATCATAGAATTAATGGTTGGAGAAGAGGACTTGGGGGTGCTGGTGGACATGAAGCTCCATATGAGCCACCAGTGTGCACTTGAGGCAGCCCAGGATCTGGCTGGTGTTCTGGGCTGCATCAAGAGAAGCATAGCCAGCAGGTCAAGGGAGGTGATTCTCCCCCTCTACCCTGCTCTGGTGAGACCCCACCTGGAGTACTGTGTCCAGTTCTGGATGCCCAATTAGAAGAAGGATTGGGAGGTGGTGGAATGTGCCCACAGAAGGGCCATGAGGATGATCAGAGGGCTGGAGCTCCTCTGCTATGGAGACAGACTGAGGGAGTTGGGGCTGTTCAGTCTGGAGAAGAGAAGGCTTCAAGGAGACCTTATAGTGGCCTTCCAGTATCCGAAGGGGGCTACAAGAAAGCTGGGGAGGGACTTCTGAGGGTGTCAGGGAGTGACAGGACTGGGGGGAATGTAACAAAACTAGAAAGGGGTAGATTCAGATCAGATGTCAGGAAGTTCTTCCCCATGAGGGTGGTGAGAGACTGGAACAAGTTGCCCAGGGAGGTGGTGGAAGTCTCATCCCTGGGGGTTTTTCAGGCCAGGCTGGATGATTCTATGTGCAAACAGATTATTTATTTATTTATTCTCTTTGGAATAAATAGGTGCTGCTGGGATTCTAGGGGCATCCAGAGTCAGTGGCACAAGGGAGGCAGTCTGAGGAGCCATAAATAACATCAGCTTTCAAGTGTTTTGCAGCATTTGTGCATGAATGATCTGCAATTGCTGAGCAGGTGTAGAAGTCCAGAGTCTATCAATCCCTGAGAGCTGGGAAAAACACTTGTCAGGCTGGGAGGTTATTAAATGAGGCTTCTCTCCAGCTCTCTGCATGGATACCTGTTCCCAGGGCCACATAAACACCTCACGTGTTGATCACTGCTGTTGGCAGTATTTGAGATGTTGCTGGCAAAGTTGCAGGAGGCTTCAGGATGGTTGCTGGACATAGAGAAACCAAATGAGGTTCAACAAGGACAAGTGCAGAGTCCTGCATCTGGGGAGGAATGATAAACTGCACCAGTACAAGCTGGGAGGTGATCTGCCAGAGAGCAGCCCTGTGGAGAAGGACCTGGGAGTCCTGGTGGACAGCAAGCTCTCCATGGGTCAGCAATGTGCCCTTGTGGCCAAGAAGGCCAATGGGACCCTGGGGTGCATTAAGAGGAGTGTGTCCAGCAGATTGAAGGAGGTTTTCATCTGCCCTGGTGAGACTCGAGTACTGCATTCAGTTTTGGGCTCCCAAGTTCAAGAGGGACAGGGATCTACTGGAGAGGGTCCAGCAGAGGACTACAAGGATGATTAGGGGACTAGAGCACTGCCTGATGAGGAGAGGTTGAGAGACCTGGGGATCTTTAGTCTGGGAAAGAGAAGACTGAGTGGGAATTGAATCTACGTTTACAAATATCTGAGGACTGGGTGTCAGGAGGGAGGGGACAGGCTCTGCTCACTTGCTCCCTGTGATAGGACAAGGAGCAATGGTGTAAGGTGCAGCACAGGAGGTTCCACCTCAACACAAGGAGGAACTTCTTTACTGTAAGGGCCACAGAACACTGGAACAGGCTGCCCAGGGAGGTTGTGGAGTCTCCTTCTCTGGAGACATTCAAGGCCTATCTGGATGTGTTCCTCTGTGACCTGACCTGGCAGGGGGGTTGGACTCAATGATCTCTTTAGGACCCTTCCAAGCCCTGACATCCTGTGATCCTGACATGAAAGACCCTGGTTAGACCTTTCTACCATGTACTTCTGCCATTGGCATTACTGAAAACAGAAGGAAGATTTTTTTTTGCTGTGAGGGTGACAGAACACTGGAACAGGCTGCCCAGGGGGGTTGTGGAGTCTCCCTCTTGGGAGATATTCCCAACCTGCCTGGATGTGTTCCTGTGTGATCTGCTCTAGGTGATCCTGGTCTGGCAGGGGGGTTGAACTGGGTGAGCTTTTGAGGTCCCTTCCAGCCCCTAACATTCTGTGAAGCAGAGAGAATCGACACAAGAAGGCAAGAAAGGGAGAACGGTCATTAAGGACCAAAATCAATTGCACGTGAGCATTTCTCTTCAAGTTTTTTATCACAAACTTTTGCAGAGAGCAGGGTTTATTGTTTGTTTTTCTTCCCAAGCCAAACAGGAAGGAAAACAACCAACCAACTCCAGCCAGCTAGTTCACAGGCTTTTAGAAGTCAGGTTATCAAACACAGGGACCCACAGACAGGAGCTGATGAAGCAGAAATCTCCTGGGAAACAGCTGAGGTTTTCAAAGAGCATAAACACACAAACCCCTAAGATGTATGCACATCTAAAATAAACCCAGGGAAGAGCTGGACAGCTGATTCACAGTCTGAGGGGTAGGAGCTGGAAGAAGAGGCTGAAGACTTGATCTACACTGTAAAGATGTGGAAACAGTTTGGGGGGGGGATGGCAATTTTGGTATGTACCAATCTTGGCTAAGAGAGGTAACAGTAGAGAGAGTGATGGCCTTTGGCCTGGATGTGGCAGCAGAAGAGGAGGGTGAAGAAAAGCTGAAGAATAGGTGGTGGTGGTGGTGGTGATGCCACTTCTCTGAGCAGCTCATGAAAAGCAGGACAAGTGACAGAGGAAACCTCAAAGTTGGGTGGCTTGTTCTCATCTCCCTCTTTGTGGCAAGTAGAAGTTCTCTTACACCATGGGGAACACTGACTGGATGGACCTGTGCAGTGAGGGTGGGAAGCCACAGCAACAGGTTTCCCAGGGGGGTTGTGGATGCCCCCTCCCTGGAGGTGTTCAAGGCCAGGATGGATGAGGACTTGAGCAGCACGGGCTAGTGGGAGGTGTCCCTGCCAGTGGCAGGGGTTTGGGACTGGATGATCCTTAAGGTCCCTTCCAATCCAGCCTGTTCTATGAATCTATGAAATGTGGAAGCCAAGTGTTAGGCAGCTCCATCCTCTCCAGAGGAGAGTGACAGTTGTGGATGAGTGCCCCACAGCAATGTACAGTCTTTAGGGCACAAACACTGCTGTTAAGCCACATCACAAACTATGAGGCTCATGAGAGTTCCTGAGCTCTCCTTCAGGATGACCTACCATGGGCTTAAGCTGCTCTCACTTCTTTCCAAATGTCTCCCAAGCCTCTAAACAGTTTATGTCCTCAATGACATTGTAATGGATGGGGTTTAATACCCACAGGCAAGAGGTAAATGGCCTCTGGGTGATGTGTAAATTAGCAAATGGACAGTTGCCCCAGTGAGAAATGGCAAACAAGTATTTCTCAGTTGTTTCAAGGAACCACAGCCATAAAACTCTGTCTTTTGGTTGTAGAAGTGTTTGTGTTTACACTGAGACCTGTGCTAAAGGTGATGGTTTTATTCCTAGCTGAGCTGACATCTGTAACTCCGATTTACTGCCTTCAGGTAACAGAAAAAAACTCAAATGTAATGTGTTTTATAGAATCACAGAATGGTCTGGGCTGGAAGGGACCTCCAAAGGTCATCCAGTCCAACCTTCCCACAGTCAGCAGGGACATCCCCAACTAGATCAGGCTGCCCAGGGCTTCCTCCAGTCTCACCTTGAATATCCCTGGGGAAGGGACCTCAACCACCTCTCTGGGCAACCTGTTCCAGTGTTCCACCACTCTCATAGTGAAGAACTTCTTCCTGATATCCAATCTAAACCTTTCCTTCTCTAGTTTGAAGCCATTGCCCCTTGTCCTGTCCCTGCAGGCCTTTGCAAACAGTCTCTCTCCGTCCTTCCTGTAACCCCCTTCAGGTATTGGCAGGCTGCTATTAGGTCTGCCCAGAACCTTCTCTTCTCCAGGCTGAACATCCCCAGCTCCCTCATCCTGTCTTTGTAGCAGAGGTTCTCCAACCTCCTGATTGTGTTTGTTGCCCTCCCCGGGACCTGCTCCATCAGATCCATGCCCTTCCTATACTGAGGGCTCCAGATCTGTACATATTTGCAGGGATGAGGCCTCCACCACCTCCCTGGGCAACCTGTTCCAGATTTCCACTACCTTCATAGTGCAGATCTTGTTCCTAACATCCAATCTAAATGTACTCTGCTCTAGTTTGAAGCCATTGCCTCTTCTCCTATTGAAGCCATTGCCTCTTCCACTATCACTGCAGGCCTTTGGAAACAGTGCCTTTGCAGCCTTCTCGTAGCCCCCTGGAGATATTCAGGATGAGGCTTAAGAGGGTCCTGGTCAACCTGATCTAGTTGAGGATGCCCCTGCTCACTGCAAAGGGGGTTGGACTAGATGAGCTTTGGAGGTCCCTTCCTGTCCAGCCCAGTCTATGCTTGTGTGAAAAGTGCTGGAAAGACCCCCAAAAATCTATTAGTCTCACTGTGTGCCAATGTCTTTGCCCCCCTCAGACACTGTACTAATTGCTCCTGATCTGAGGGCTGTGCTTCAGCATGAATTTACAGCAGATCATGGCATGTGCACTTCAGCCCAGCCTTTGAAATTACTTGAGTTGCAGTGACCCCAGCATCCTGAGTCAACTTGGTTAAGGAAATATGCACTGAGAGGTCGTAAAAGAGGCCAGGCCTGGAGACAGCTGTCCCTCAGGCTCTGCTTTCCTACAGCTTCTCTCTCATCCCCACGGACCTTGCAGTCACGCTGCACCATCGGACACTCTTTCAACTGCACGGTCTCGAGGAGTCAATGCTTGGCTGGGAGATTAAAACCAAAGGCCCAGAGAAGATTCTGATGATTTCAAAACAGAAGGCAGTCTGCTGCTGCTGACTCTCTGCAAGAATTTCCCAGGTCTGCAGGGAAGCTGCTTTGAGCTTTCTGCTGGGAAAAGCTGCAGCTACTGGCCTCTTCACAGCACGAGTGATGAGTGGCTGGAGTATTGCAGTGCTCTGCCCTTGCTAATTCACCTTCCAGCTGAGACTAGGACCAAAGAAATGCCATCCCCCCAAGCAAGGCTTTATTTTTTCTGGGAAGAGACGAATTAGCACAAATTAAACAACCTATTTGCATAATTCCCTCAGAATTCTGCCTTGGATGCTTTTGCAATCCTAATTGCACCATTTGTTCCTTATTTAATTGTGCAACGCTGCTGAAGCAAGTTAAAAAGGAAAAGCTGCTGCGTGACTTTCTTAGGAGATACCCAAGCCTGGCTTGCTGCTGCTGGGAAGCTTTGAGTGTGTCTCATCAGGCAATTGTTCCCAGCTTGCTGAGGCTACATAATCTCTGTTCTTCCCATGAATGCGTGAATATGAACTTGAAGGAGATGCCTGTGCCCCACCAACAGCCGAGTCACACAGGTCTCTGCCCCAGTGAGGCTGCATCTGGAATACTGTGTCCAGTTCTGGGCCACTCGCTTCAGGAAGGACCTCAGGGAGCTGCTTGAGAGAGTCCAGCACAGAGCCACAAAGATGATTAAGAATGTGGAACATCTTCCTTATGAGGAGAGACTGAGGGAGCTGAGGGCTCATTAGCTTGGAGAGGAAGAGACTGAGGGGTGACCTCATTCATGTTTGTAAAGATGTGCAGGGTGAGTGCCAAGAGGATGGAGCCAGGCTCTGCTCAGTGATGCCCAATGACAGTACAAGGGGCAATGGTGGAAGCTGAGGCATAGGAAGCTTCATGGAAACAGAAGGAAAAAGTTTTCCCTATGAGGGTGACAGAGCACTGGAACAGGCTGCCCAGGGGGGTTGTGGAGTCTCCCTCTATGGAGATACTTAAGATCTGCCTGGGTGTGTTCCTGTGTGATCTGGTATAGGTGATCCTGCTCTGGCAGGGGGTTAGACTGGATGATACCTTGAGGTCCCTTCCAGCCCCTGGCATTCTGTGAAGATTTTACAAAATGAGAAGAAAAAATGAATGCAGAAAAATAACTCTAGGATGGGTTTAGATGAGCTGTGATTTATGATGCAAAAGCCTTTATTAACCCTTCCAAATCAGCTTTGCTGTTGTAAGGGCAGGGAGAGGAAAGTTGGAAAGCTGACTGAAACAGGAAAGGGCTGAACTGCCCAGTCTGTGCAGAAAGTCAGGGCACATCACAGGATGTTAGGAGTTGGAAGGGACCTCTGGAGATCGAGTCCAACCCTCCAGATTGTTTTCCTCCAAGAAGCTCCGAGGAGACCTTCTTGTGGCCTTCCAGTATCTGAAGGGGGCTACAAGAAAGCTGGGGAGGGACTTTTGAGGGTGTCAGGGAGTGATAGGACTGGGGGGAATGGAGCAAAACTAGAAATGGGTAGATTCAGACTGGATGTCAGGAAGACATTCTTCCCCATGAGGGTGGTGAGAGCCTGGCACAGGTTGCCCAGGGAGGTGGTGGAAGCCTCATCCCTGGAGGTTTTTGCAGCCAGGCTGGATGTGGCTGTGAGCAACCTGCTGTAGTGTGAGGTGTCCCTGCCCATGGCAGGGGCGTTGGAACTGGCTGATCCTTGAGGTCCCTTCCAACCCTAACAGTTCTATGATTCATTAGTGCAAAAGGTGACTTTTCTACCCAGACTCAAGCCCCTCCTCATCTGTTATCTTTGCCTGGAGAATAGGACTTCTGACATAAACCTGGAAGGTAGTTCAAAGTCTGGCTGCATAAACACACAGCCTTTTTTTGTGTGTGTGTGTGTGTGTGTGTGTGTGCGCTTTAGGAATAGGTAATGTAAGAGTTGAAAGGTGAAGGTTATGGCACTGGGTGTTTATTTCACCAAGAGCCAAGAGATGGGAAACATCTGGCACTTACACACCATGCAAGGCTTCAAAACAAAGAGACATAGGCTTGAGTCCGGCTGAGCAAGCACTGGGATAAAAGCTAATGACAGGCTGCTTATTTAAAGGGATCATAATACAGAGCAGCCATATAGGGAACCAGGCAGGATTCAGAAGGGGGAAGGGGGAGGGGTGGAAGTGAGGGGAAATGAAGGGAAAAGTTAGCTTTGTGTTTCCAAGTTAAGGGTCAAAGCCTGACTTCAGTTACACTCCAGTGGCAATCCTGACCTGCAAGCCTTGTACAGTGTGTAAGACCCTCCAGATTTTAACCTTCCCTGCCTTCCAGCATGTCCAAGTCTCCAAAGCAGTGCTCCAAAGTGCTGCTGATGTGTGTCATGTTTGTTCACTGGTTAGACCACACCTTGAGTCCTGTGTCCAGTTCTGGGCCCCTCGGTTTAAGAAGGACATTGAGATACTCAAATGTGTCCAGAGAAGGGCAACAAAGCTGGGGAGGGGTCTGGAGCACAGCCCTGTGAGGAGAGGCTGAGGGAGCTGGGGGTGTTTAGCCTGGAGAAGAGGAGGCTGTGGGGAGACCTTGTTGCTGTCTCCAACTACCTGAAGGGAGATTGCAGCCAGGTGGGGGTTGGTCTCTTCTCCAAGGCAACCAGCACCAGAACAAGAGGACACAGTCTCAAGCTGTGCCAGGGGAAGTTTAGACTCGAGGTGAGGAGAAAGTTCTTCCCAGAAAGAGAGATTGGCCATTGGAATGTGCTGCCCAGGGAGGTGGTGGAGTCACCATCCCTGGAGGTGTTCAAAAAAGGATTGGATGTGGCACTTGGAGCCATGGTTTAGTTGTCATGAGGTGTTAGGTAATAGGTTGGACTTGATGATCTCTGAGGTCTTTTCCAACCTGGTTGATTTTATGATTCTATGATCTCTAGAAGTCCCTTCCAAGCAGAGCCATTCCATGATTCTACAAGATAAAGAAACAAGACTTACTGCCCTAGAAAGAGATTCCAAAGGGCAGCGGTATGACAGGAGCCCAAGTGCTAGTTCTCATCAGGGCTGTGGTTTGCACCCAGCCTGTAAGATCTGTGACACCATAACACCAGTGCTATGTGCCAGATGAGCCTCATGCTGCTAGAGCATGGACAGACTCCAATTAATGGCTCACACTTGTCAAAAAAAGCTCCACCCCCAAAAAAACAACACACAAACAAACCCTCACAGGACCACAGGTGATCAGGGCTTGGAAGGGACCCAAAGAAATCATTGAGCCCAACCCCCCTGCCAGAGTAGGACCATACAAATCAGGTCACACAGGAACACATCCAGATGGGCCTTGAAAGTCTGCAGAGAAGGAGACTCCACAACCTCCCTGGGCAGCCTGTTCCAGTGCTCTGGAGCCCTCACAGTAAAGAAATTCCCCCTGGTGTTGAGGTGGAACCTCCTGTGCTGCAGCTTACATCCATTGCTCTTTGTCCTATCACAGGGTGCAAGTGAGCAGAGCCTGTTCCCTTCCCTCCTGACCCCCAGCCCTCAGATATTTATAAACATTCATTAAATCCCCTCTAAGTCTTCCCTTTTCCAGACTAAAGATCCCCAGGTCCCTCAGCCTCTCCTCATCAGGCACGTGCTCCAGTCCCCTAATCATCCCTTCTTTTGTGACAGCAAAGTTATTTACCATCCCAGTACAGTCTCAGCTTCGTGTTGGACCAGCTATCTTCTGCCTTTTCCACAGCAGGGGTGCAGCTAGCACAGGAGTCTAAAGCTGGGATAAATTCCCTCTCATGTCCCTTGGCTAATTTGACAAAACACAATCATGTGTCCGTGCCTGATCCGCAGGAGATTTATAGTCCTGGGTGAAGCTGGTAGTGCACAGGTCTGGTATTAATAATCCTCCAACCACAGACTAAATCTATTAGCTGGAAGCAGTTAGATGATTCTTAATCCTATTTTTTTGTGTCAGAGCAGATGACTGCAACCAAGGTGGAGCAGAAATGACATTGGGTTTGGCTTGGCAAAACCTGCTCTGAGTCTGTGCTTTTGGGGGGACTTCCAGCCGCTCCAAGGCACTCATCCTGCAACTGAGGGTTTGGGGGCATTTTTATGGGGCATGGACCTAGAAACCCAAGGACCCAAAGGCTGAAGCTTTGTCTTAGGAGAAATACAGGTCAAGAGAGGGGATTCTGCCCATTTGCTCTCCTCTGGTGAGACCCTACCTCAAATACTGCCTGCAGTTCTGTCCCCAGCATAAGAAGGACACACAGCTGTTAGAGTGAGTTCAGAGGAAGGCCACAGAGATGATCCAAGGGCTGGAGCACCTCTGCTAGGAGGATAGGCTGAGGGAGCTGGGGTTGTTCAGCCTAGGGAAGAGAAGACTCCAGGGGAACCTTAGAGCTGCCTTCCAACACCTGAAGGGGTCCTACAGGAAGGCTGCAGAGGGACTTTTCATAAGGGTGTCCAGAGACAGGACAAGGGGGAATGGTTTGAAGCTGAGGGAGAGCAGGGTTAGACTGGATCTTAGGAAGAGGTTCTTCAGTAGGAGGGTGGTGAGACTCTGGAACAGGTTACCCAGGGAGGTTGTGGATGTCTCCTTTGTGGGGGTGTTGAAGGCCAGGTTGGATGAGGCCTTGAGCAGCTGAGTCTAGCTGAGAGGTGACCCTGCCCATGGCAGGGAGGTTGGAGCAGATGATCTCTGAGGCCTTTCTCCATGACTCCATGAAATAGACTCCTTTTCCTTGAAAGATGCTTGCATCCCATGCAAGGAAAGGTCATCTATGCATGAGAACCCAGCACTGGAGCAGGTTGAAAACTTCTGTGCTTACCATAATTTGCAAGCATGGTAAAGATCTGGAGATCTGGAACAGTATTCCTTGACCACTTAAATGGGCTCTGCAGTGCAAGAGTCCACCAGCAAAACACAGCTCTGCTCCTTGGAATGATCTGCCCATGACCAATATCTGCACATCATAATGGTGCAGTTTCCTCAGCAATTAGATATATTTTTAATATCCTACATTTCTTTATGGGAGGAACTCTTTTTTTTCCAGCACACCCCCCCCCCACGCTTGATTCAATTGCAGTTTATAGCTCTTGCAGTGGGGTAAATGGGGGTCGTTTTATTAAAAGGGCTTTAAAGGCTACACTCTTACCCACGTGTTGCCAAGAGTTGGCCAAGCCCATGAAGGCTCCAAAGGTGCAAGCTGTGTCTCACAAGAGGCCTTCTGCACACCAGGAGGACAATTCTGTTTAGTTACCAACTAAGAGGATATCAGAGAAAGGACATAGAATCATAGAATTGTTAGGGTTGGAAGGCACCTCAAAGATCTGCCAGTTCCCAGCCCCCTGCCATGGGCAGGGTCACCTCACAGTACAGCAGGTTGCTCACAGCCACATCCAGCCTGGCCTGAAAAACTCCAGGGATGAGGCTTCCACCACCTCCCTGGGCAACCTGAGCCAGTGTCTCACCACCCTCATGGGGAAGAACTTCCTGACATCCAATCTCAATTTACCCATTTTTAGTCTCCCTGACACCTTAAGAAGTCTCTCCCCAGCTTTCTTGTAGCCCCCTTCAGATACTGGAAGGCCACAATTAGGTCTTTGTAGAGAGCCCAGAGGAGGCCACAAAGATGATTCAAGGGCTGGAGCAGCTCTGCTATGAGGATAGGCTGAGGGAGCTGGGGGTCGTTCAGCCTGGAGAAGAGAAGACTTTGGGAAGACTATTGAGCTGCCTCCTGCCTGGGGGTGTTCAAGTCCAGGTTGGATGAAGCCTTCAGCAGCTGAACCAAGTTGGGAGGTGTCCCTGGCCATGATGGGCAGCTTGGAGTAGATGATATCTGAGGTGTCTTCCAACCTGAGGCATTCTAGGATTCTCTGATTGTACTTCATGGTTTAATGACCATGGTAGTGTTGGGTTGATGGTTGGATGTGGTGATCTTGAGAGCGTTTTCCAGCTGCAAGAATTCTATGCTTCTATAACTGCATGACACCCTGATGTCAAACAGACAGCAGGAAAATCATATCCCAGATATTAAACAGAGAGCTTGGGAGGTGTTTAGAGTCAAGACTGCATTTTCCCAATTCCCAAGGCTTTTATCTGCAGCTGAGAGCTGTACTTCTGTCCTTGTGCTTTCTGATGTTGAGCTGCAGTGTGAGCATGGCCTTGCATTGGGCAGCCACAGAGCTGAAGCTACAGCAGCCTCCCTGGGGGCTGACCCTGCAGGAGAGCTCCCTTGTCTTCTGCACCCAGCGATTCCTGCTCCCAGCATTTGGCACTGGAACAGGAAATTAAGGGCTGTAGGAAAGCAACCTTTGGCCTTTAATTCACTTTTTTTTTAATAAAATCATTAAAAGGAACCTTTTCCCTGCCAGACATTATGGGAAATTGCTTTAATGATGCTTTCCAGCAGAACACATTCACTCAGCTGCACGCACAGCTTGCTCAGCAGCCTCAGCTCGCTTCTTTGGGTGTTTGCAGATCAAAATGGTTTGAATTAGAAAGCCAAGCTCGAAAATGTTATAAGAAACAGTCCATGACGACAACCAGAGGCCAGCTTCTGTCCCTTATACGCTTCTCTAGCGTGTAAGCAACCGTTAGAAAGCTTTGCTAGCAAAGATGGGTGAGTTTGAGCCAAAGACAAGCATCAACAAACACAAAAGGACCAAGACAGCATAGAATCATAGAATTGTCAGGGTTGGAAGGGACCTGGGCCAGGTCCAGCCACCTACTGCAGTGCACAGCAGCTGTGTACATGCCTGGACCCAGAAAACATCTTGGAATCATAGACTTGTTAGGGTTGGAAGGTACCTCAAGGATCAGCCAGTTCCAACCTCCTTGCCCTGGGCAGGGACACCTCACACTACAGCAGGTTGCTCACAGCCACATCCAGCCTGGCCTGAAAAGCCTCCAGGCTTCTACCACCTCCCTGGGCAACCTGTTCCAGTGTCTCACCACCCTCATGGGGAAGAACTTCTTCCTACCATCCAATCTGAATTTACCCCTTTCTAGTATTGTTCCATTCCTCCCAGTCCTGTCACTCCCTGACACCCTCAAAAGTCCTTCCCCAGCTTTCTTGTAGCCCCCTTCACATGCTGGAAGGCCACAATAATGTCTCCTCAAAGCCTTCTCTCCAGACTTAGCAGCCCCAACTCTCTCAGTCTGTCTCCGTAGGAGAGGACCTCCAGCCCTTTGCTCATCCTCATGGCCCTTCTCTGGACACCTTCCAGCAAAGTGGGTTTGTGCCCTCCTAGTGTCCTAGCAAAGCAAACAGGCAGGTTGTGGGAGCACAAACCCAGCTGTCCACACCTCAAAGCCTCAGGCTGTAGCTGCTCCTCATCAGGCTGTTCTCTTCTTGACTTAAGATATTGTCACTGCATGTTGGTGTCACAGAATCACCAAAGTTGAAAGAGACCTCAGAGCTCATCAAGTCCAACCCGTCACCACAGACCTCATGACTAAACCATGGGGTCTTGTGAAATCCCCATGGCATTTTGGTACTAGAGAGGAGGCAGAGCTTGTTTTATAACCTGCCACTGACCAAGCAGGTACCTACAGATCTGGTTCAGAAACTGTTATTGGTTGGACTGAGCTGGTGGATAGGGAGAAGGTTTCTGGGGACACCTTAAAACTTGCAGGTGAAATGTGTTCAGCAATGACGTGGGGAATTTATAACTCATGCCAAATTTGTCCCCAGGTACTTTGAGTCTTCCCTTGCCCCAACCCCTTCCCCCTCCTCCTTCTCCTTCCCCTCCTTCCCTTTTTTTCCTTAGCTCTTCACTTATCTTCCTTCCTTTCTTTCTCCCTTTCCCTCTCTTTCTTCCTTCTTTCCTATCTCCCTTTGTTCCTTTCTTTTTCTCTCTTTCATTTTTTCATTTTCCATTTTCTTCATTTTTTTGTTCATTGTTTCATTCTTTTTATTTTTCCCTTTTCCCCTTTTTTCCCCTTTCCCCTTTTTTCCCCTCTTCCTTTTTTTCCCTTTTCCCCCCTTTCCTTTCCCCCCTTTCCCTTTTCCTCCTTCCCCCTTTTTTCCCCTTTCCCCTTTTTTCCCTTTTCCCTTTTCTCCCTTTTCCCTTTTTCCCTTTTCCCTTTCCCCCCCTTTTTATTTTCCTTTATTCCCCTTTTCCTTTTTTTCTTTTACTTTTTTTTTCCTTTCCCCTTTTTTCCTTTCCCCTTTTTCACCTTTTTCCCCTTTTCCCTTCCCCCCCCCCTTTCCCCTTTTTCCTCCCCTTTCCCCTTTTTCCTCCCCTTTTCCCTCTCCTTTTCCCTTTTTCCCCTCCCTTTTCCCTTTTCTTCCCCCCCTTTTCCCTTTCCCCCCCTCCCCCTTTTCCCTTCTTCCCCATTGGCTGGAGAAACATTAATGACCAAGCCTGGTAGTCAGTTTTCTACAATCAATAAATTCCAAGTCCAAGCCACAGTAGCTTTTTTATGTCTGTAGGTTGTTAAAGTAAATTTACATCACATGTCAAACATTGCACATGGAGACAAAAACAAGGCTGATTCCTAGTCCTAAAAGATATATGTGCATCCATAAAATCAGCAAGCTGTGTCCTGCATGCAGCTGGATGATCATATTCTGACCAAATGGCTTTTTGTCTCAGGCTGGAGAACTGTCCAACGCAGTTTCCCCCAGCCGCATCTGGTTCAGGGAGCTTTGGGGGAAAGGCAGGATGAGCCTCTGTTTTTTTCACTAGTCCTGGAGGAACTCAAATTTTCCTGCTTCCCAGGCTGTGTAGCAGATCTGACTCTGGCAAGAAGGACTGAGCAGACCCAAGAGAGCAGGGAAACCGTGCAAGAGGTGTGGATAAGAGCCCATCCGGGCTGTGCGTGCACTGCTGTGCCCCTTCCGGACAAAGGCAAATCCCATCCAGAAGTAATGTAGGAAAAGGGCAGCTGGAAAGACCAGGGAATATGCAGCCTGCCTGACAAGATGAAACTTAAAACCTGTGGTCTCTTTAGCTAATTGAAATGAAATCTAAGGAGGACACAATACCTATCTAAAACATACATTGGAGGAGAGCAGTAGAATGCTCTGGATGAGTTCCTGTGTGACCTGCTCTAGGAGATCCTGCTCTGGCAGCAGGGGGTGGACTGGATGACAAGGTCCCTGCCATTCTATGATGCTGTGAAAAGGACTAAAACATTGCTCTGATTTAAAGAGCAATTGTAGCCCAAGAAGGATGGGGTTCAGTCTCTGCCTATCATTATACAGGCACACAAGGAGGTGAGCTGACTAGAGAGGAGGTTATTGGCGTAAGGTTCATAGTTTTATCCCAGCATGCTGGAGGTAAGCAAAATCTTCTTGCAACAGCCACCAATATGCACATTTTTTTTCCTCCCCTTCCCCCACCCAAAGGATGATATATTTCTATTCATCTTTCTGACTTCAGGAGCCTGCACAGAATCATAGAACTGTTAGGGTTGGAAGGGACCTCAAGGATCATCTAGTTCCAAACCCCTCTTACCATGGGCAGGGACCCCACACACTGTATCAGGTTGCTCAGAGCATCTTGGTGGCCAGGGAAGACAGCAGAGAGGAAAATGATGGAACTTCTTCCTGGGCTCTCTGTTAGTGTGGAATGTCCTCTGTGAAAAATCACTGCTGCTGGAGAACAAATGCCAAGAGGATTTCCAGAACATTTTCTACTGTGTTCCAATGGCATGACTTTAGTTTCTTTGGGTGGACTCCTTTCTTGGGCTAGTTGTGTCCCTGTTCTTGGCAGGAAGCCTCCATGGATGAGTAAGGAAAGGTCCACCACCTATTCCCATGAGCCAAGAGGCTTTGTGAGCTGCAGCCTTTCCCAAGCAGGCCTCAGTGTACCTTCCTCATGGAAGGAATGTGTTCTCAAATCCCTGCTGAAAATTAACAGAGCTCTGAAATGAGCTCTAACACCTCTCCAGCTTTCTGGGAAGTGGCTAGGTGGAGGCAGTGGGATTTCCAGCTGGATCTGGTTCATCTGAACTGCCACCAGGTTGAATGCTAAAGACTATTTTTGTCTTACCTAGGTGTGGTCTGGTTTACACTTGGGAGAAGAACTGATCCTTAGATATTGATGTTGTACAAGGCAGGGTTACTATGCAAAGAGGGATGTGATGAAATCATTGCATGACTCTCCTCCAACCACACTGCGTGGAGGCTGGTTTTAACACAACAGTTCCTTCTAGAGCTCCCAGCCCAGAGCAACTTGAGGTCAGGCATCCACAGTGCCTGCTAATCCAGCTAGTTTTTCATCTAAGACATGAGAAGGTGTTGCTCTACACCCACACTATGTGTTGGTAACACAGGTATGACAGCACTTCCCCAGGGGATGGCGAAGGATGCTCAGTGCAGTGCACTAAGTGTCCAAACTCTGTGGCCACAGCAGTGTTCAGGGGAGATCTGAGATGTCAGGTTGCAGCAGCTCCTTTCACAGAATATATCTGGTTGGAAGAGCTCATCCAATCCAACCTTTGACCCAGCATTGAAGAGTCAACACTAAACCATGCCTCAAGTGCCAGGTCCACTGGCTGCTTAAACACCCCCAGGGATGATGACTCCACCACTGCCCTGGGCAGACCATTCCAATGTTTGAGAACCTTCTCAGTGAAGAAATAGTTACTAGCATCCAGCCTGAACCATTTTCTCTGGTCCTCTTGCTTGCCACCAAGGAGAAGAAGCTGCCCCCTCCTTGCTCCAACCTCCCTTTAGGTAGCTGTAGAAAGCGATGAGGTCTCCCCTCAGCCCTCCTCCTCTCCAGACTGAACAAGCCTAGCTGGCAGCATCACAGACCTGCTCAGAAGCCTACTGATACTGAAGGACTCCACTGGCTTTTCTCAGCTCTGGCTCACATCCCTGGCATCTGCTTCATGCCTCTTTCTTTCTAATGTCATGCATATCAGGAGCAGCCTCCCAGGGAAAATAACGCCGACTCCTCTTCTTGCTCAAAGAAGCCATTTAGCGGTGATCCTAATCTGTGATTTCATTGCTAGCCCCTATTTGCCTTCCCAGTCAGCCTCTCCAGGGGTAGAATTTTATTGCTTTGGCACAGCTGTGCAAATCTCCCTGTCCCTTTATCTCATGCATACCTGTATAATAAGCGTGTATGTGAAGAATACTGAAGCACAGAGGTGCTATGGGCCTCCTTTGTACTCCTTTGGCACAATTAAGAGCCCTTGAAAGGGGGAAGAACTCTCCTTTGTGCCAGCATTAAGCTCTTGTGATCCTGTCCAAGCATTGTAAGGGAGTTTTATTATAAACAGAACATTTCTGAATAATTAATCATCCTGATATAAGGCACACAAAGCAGTTCCAAACAACCCCTGCATGCGTTCTGGCTTGGAGAGGGCAAATGAGAGATGGGGGGAAAAAAATGGAGTCAAAAGAAGGAGCTAAGATATAAAATCCAGCCAGGAAAACAGGGACTTCCCCCCACCCCCCACCCTTTCCTTTCTACTTGCTCATACACTTCAGAACATATTTTCCCTATAAAGTAAAGGAGTAAGACATCCAAGCAGACCTCTGACAGTATCTCAGCCACATATGCAAGAGTGGGGCATAAGGACGGGGCACTGGAGAGCTTTACCTGCTGTAAACCACCAAGCACAGAATCACAGAATGTTAGGGGCTGGAAGGGACCTCTGGAGATCATCCAGTCCAACACCCCCCCGTCCCCCCCAGCTAGAGCAGATCCAGGCAGGTCTTGAGTATCTCCAGAGAGGGAGACTCCACAACTTCCCTGGGCAGCCTGTTCCAGTGTTCTGTCATCCTCACAGGGAAAAAAAAATCATCCTCCTGTTTCCATGGAACTTCCTATGCCTCAACTTCCACCCATTACCCCTTGTCCCATCATCAAGGTCCTAAAAAGTAAGTGCCAAGCTCTTTGCACTGCAGCAGTGGATGTGCAACCTGCCAAGCTGCCCAGAGACATCTGTGTGTCTAAACTGGGGTAGCCACTCACGTGTTTCACTTTCAGAAACCCAGTTATAAAGGGGCACTCCTTGGCTTTAGCAGCTGTAGGAGAATTCACCAGGGTGAGGTGGTCAAGAAAGTTGTGTGAGGCAGGAATCATAGAGTCATAGAATTGTCAGGGTTGGAAGGGACCTCAAGTATCAGCCAGTTCCAACCCCCCTGCCATGAGCAGGGACACCTCACACTGCATCAGGCTGCTCACAGCCACAACCAGCCTGGCCTTCAAAACCTCCAGGGATGAGGCTTCCACCACCTCCCTGGGCAACCTGTGCCAGTGTCTCACCACCCTCATGGGTAAGAACTTCTTCCTAACATCCAATCTCAATCTACCCATTTCTAGTTTTGCTCCATTCCCCCTAGTCCTATCACTCCCTGACACCCTCAAAAGTCCCTCCCCAGCTTTCTTGTAGCCCCCTTCAGATACTGGAAGGTCACAATGAGGTCTCCTGGGAGCCTTCTCTTCTCCAGGCTGGACAGCCACAACTCTCTCAATCTTCACAGCAGAGGAGCTCCAGCTCTTTGATCATCTTGATCATCATGAGGAGGAACTTCTTCACTGGGAGGGTCCCAGAGCACTGGAACAGGCTACCCAGAGAGGTTGTGGAGTCTCCTTCTGTGGAGTCTTTTGAGACCCATCTGGATGCTTTCCTCTGTGAACTGCACTAGATTTTATAGTCCTGTTCTGGCAGAAGGGGTTGGACTCAAAGAACTCCTGAGGTTCCTTCCAACCCCTAACATCCTGTGATCTTGTGATATGGAAATGGAGTTATGGGATGGCCTCTGTAGGGCAAGGTAAGACACAGAGTGACCCTGGGTCTTCAAACACACAGCACAGCTCTAGGGAATCCATAGGGAAGTGTGATCCTTGCTGGGTTAATCATACAGCAGGATCATCTTAAAGAAGAGAGAGAGTTGCTGCTTTTTGCCACTCATCTCATCTGTTTTCTCTCATGACACCTGAAGCCAAGCACATCTTTAGTAAATAAAGCTTGAAAGAGCTTTGTTTTGTACTCATGAAATTACCTGTAATAGATAAAGTAAAACAAACAAACAGCAATTGGAGAGGTTGGTAGGAACAGTGCATTTCTCCTCTGACTAAGACAAAAGGCATTGTCAGAGCACTCCCAGAACCAGCAGCTATAAAGGGCCTTGATCTTTGAAATCCTGCTGCTTGCAGTTCTGAAGCACTGACCAGCTAGCAGACCTCAGGCATCACCTTCCATGCCATGAGATGTGGGCTGAAGGGATGAAGGAAACAAAACGTCTTTGTTCATGAACCTGCAAACTACAGACCTGTCAGCCTGACCTCAGTGCCAGGCACGATTATGGAGCAGGTCATCTTGAGTGCAATCACACAGCACTTACAGGATGGCCAAGGATTAGGCCCAGCCAGCATGGATTTAGGAAGGGCAGGTCCTGCCTGACCAACCTGATCTCCTTCTGTGATCAGGTGACTGCCTGGTGGATATGGGGCAGGCTGTAGATGTAGTCTACCTGGGCTTCAGCAAGGCCTTTGACATCATCCCCCATAGTAAACTCCTGGCCAAGCTGTCAGCCCATGGCTTGGGCAGCAGCACTCTGTGCTGGGTTAGGAGCTGGCTGGAGGGCCAAGCCCAGATAGTGATGGTGAATGGTGCCAGATCCAGCTGGCAGCCAGTCACTAGTGGTGTCCCCCAGGGATCAGTGCTGGGCCCAATCCTGTTCAGTATCTTTATTGATGATCTGGATGAAGGCATTGAGTCTACCCTTGGGTAAATTTGCGCATGACACCAAGCTGGGGGCAGGTGTTGATCTGTTAGAGAGTAGGAGAGCTCAGGATGAAGACCTTATTGCTGTCTACAACTCCCTGAAGGGAGGTTGTAGCCAGGTGGGGGTTGGTCTCTTCTCCCAGGCAACAGAACAAGAGGACACAGCCTCAAGCTGTGCCAGGAGAAGTTTAGGCTCAAAGTGAGGAGAAAGTTCTTCACTGAGAGAGTCGCTGGCCATTGGAATGTGCTGCCCAGGGAGGTGGTGGAGTCACCATCACTGGAGGTGTTTAAGAGGGGATTGGATGTGGCACTTGGTACCATGGTTTAGTCATGAGGTCTGTGGTGACAGGTTGGACTTGATGATCTTTGAGGTCTCTTCCAACCTTGGTGATTCTGTGATCTGTTAAGGGCTTCCAGGACTTCTTCTGCTGTTAAGGGACTCTTAGACTCTAGTGCAAGGGATTCTACAATGCTGCAATGAAGGACTTCTGGGAGGAATTCTGAGGTTCTCTGCTCCCTGCATATCTGGACTTTCACTGCTATATAGCAAGAGGGTTCATGCCTTCATTCATCACCCAATGGCACCCCATTATAAGGGGTCTACACCTGCATTCAGCTCTCTCAGACCAGGGGACTGATACAAAACAACCCTTTTCTGGTAATACAGTGTTCAGTTTCGGGTTCCCCAGTTCAAGACAGACAGAGACCTGCTGGAGAGAGTCCAACGGAGAGCCATGAGGATGATTAAGGGACTTGAGCTTCTCCCCTGTGTAGAGAGACTGAGAGCCCTGGGGCTGTTTAGTCTGGAGGAGAGAAAGCTGAGAGGGGATCTGATCAATGTCTATCAATATCAGAGGGGTGGGTGTGAGGTGAAGAGGGCCAAGCTCTTTTTCAGTGGTGCACAGTAATAAGACAAGAAACAACAGGTACAAGCTTGAACATGAGAATTAATTTCTTTACAGTGAGGGTGACAGAACACTGGAACTGCCCAGAGAGGTTGTGGAGTCTCCCTCTCTGAAGACTATCAAAACCCATCTGGATGCATTCCTGTGCTTACTACCCTGGGGCATCCTGCTCTGGCAGCAGGACTGGACTGGATGATCTCTGGAGGTCCCTTCCAACCTCTAATGTACTGTGATACTGTAAAGGATGGCCCAAGCCTCGGTGCTGAAACCCAGATCCAGGCTGGGTTCCCGACCCCCTGGACGACCCACGCACCCTTCTGCTCTCCACATCGCTGGAGATTGTGCTGCTGGTGGCTGCAGCCTTGCACTTTGTCACTAAGCTGCCAGGAGATGTAAACCAATCTAAATATAGCTGAGTCTGTCAGAGGAACCACATAAAAAATCCCAGGGAAGTGGAGTTTAGACAGTGCTTCCTTAGACTTTGGGATGTCATAAAGGTTTGTTTGTTTGTTTGGAAAGTAAATTGTTTATGATGGCTTCAAAGGGAGAGGAAAATGGAGTGCCTGACTGCAGCTCTTTTTGGCAGTGCACAGAAATGAGACAAGGAACAACAGGTACAAACTTGAACATAGAAGATTCCACCTCAACATGAGGAAATCTTCTTCACTGGGAGGGTCCCAGAGTACTGGAACAGGCTGCCCAGAGAGCTTGTGGAGTCTCCTTCTCTGGAGACTTCCAGACCCATCTGGATGTGTTCCTGTGTGACCTGTGCTGGATTCTCTGGTCCTGCTCTGGCAGGGGGGTTGGACTCGATGATTTTCAGAGGCCCCTTCCAAACCCTGACATCCTGTGACCCTGTGTGACAAGCAGCTGAGTGTCTCTTTGATGACAGATGCTCAAGACCTGTCTGGATGGCTGAGCCTTTGGGTGTTGCTCTGTTTATTGCTCTGCTTTTAAAAATAAAGACCTTGGCAGGAAGGTTGGACCCTGCCCTGGACCCTTGGCTTGGACTTCCAAATATCCCATGTCCCCAGCTAAAAATGTGGATGAAAGAGATAAAAGACTGCAGCTTTCTTTTGGGATTTGGAAGGAGGTGGTTTTTTTTTTCCATACAAAGGGTCAGGATTTTCACTACAAATCCTTCCCAAACCACCCCGAGCTTCCCCTGCCACAGGGATAAGGTGCATGAAACATGTTTTGTGCACCCTGAGGGGCCTTTAGACCTTAACACCTTGGTTCCTGGTGCTAAACAACCAGTAAGTGACAACTTGTGTATTGAATGTCATTACTGGACCACAGAACCACACAGTCTGGGAAAGACCTTTCCAATCGTAGAGTCCAAACGTTAACCCAGTACTCATAAAGCCACCACTAAACCATGTCCCTCAGCACCACATGTCCACATCTTTGAAATTCCACCAGGGATGGTGACTCTACCCCTTCCCTGGGCAGCCTGTTCCAGGGCTTTACAGCTCCTTCATGGAAGAAGTTTTTCCTCTTGTCCAACATAAACCTGCCCTGGTGCAACCTGAAGCTGATTCCTCCTGTGCTGTTGCTTGTTACTTAGGAGAACAGAACACCCCCCACCCCTCTACAACCATCTCTCATGTACTTGTTGGGAGTGAGAAGTTCTCCCTGAGCCTCTTTTTCTCCAGGACAAACAACCTCAGTTGCCTCAGATGCTCTTCAAAAGATCTGTGCTCTAGCCCCTTCACCAGCTTCATTGCTCTTCTTTGGACAGCCTCCAGCACCAAAATCTCCTTCTTGTAGCGAGAGGCCCAAAAGTGAATACATCATTTCATAGAATCATAGAATGGTCCAGGCCAGAAGGGACCTCTAAAGCTCATCCAGTCTGACCTCCCCACAGTCACCAGGGACATCCCCAACTAGATCAAGTTGCCCAGGGCCTTGTTGAGCCTCACCTTGAATATCTCCAGGGAGGGGACCTCAACCACCTCCCTGGGCATCCTGTTCCAGTGTTCCACCACCCTCACAGTAAAGAACTTGTTCCTAACATCCACTCTAAATCTGCTCTTCTCTAGTTTGGAGCCATTGCCCCTTGTCCTGTCACTGCAGGCCTTTGCAAACAGTCTCTCTCCATCCTTCTTGTAGTCCCCTTCAGGTACTGGCAGGCTGCTATTAGATCTCCCCTGGACCCTTCTCTTCTCCAGGCTGAACACCCCCAGCTCATAGCAGCCTGTTCTGGTAGCAGAGGTGCTCCAAGCCCTTGATCATTCTCATGGCCCTCCTCTGGACCTGCTCCATCACCTTATTTGTGATGCAGCTTCCTCAGTACTGAGAACAGGGTGGGGACAATCACTTCCTCACCCTTTCTGATAGAAGCCAGGATGGTTGTATTAGGAAGCCTGAGAGAAGAGGCCAGCTTCTTACCACTCAGAAAGCCACAGCCAGTCGTAAGTCTGCACTACAAAGCTCTAAATCAGCCCTGCTGACACCAGTGGAGAAGTTCAAGTTGAAGTTATCAAGTAGGGAGGTTCGAGTGGCATCCTGTACGTCAGACCCAGCACGGAGTGACCCCTCTTTTCCTTCTGCCAGAGAGACAAATGGTGAGAACCTGTCAGGCTTTTATCTCTTTCATTCACATTTTTAGCTGGGGACATGGGATATTTGGAAGTCCAAGCCAAGGGTCCAGGGCAGGGTCCAACCTTCCTGCCAAGGTCTTTATTTTTAAAAGCAGAGCAATAAACAGAGCAACACCCAAAGGCTCAGCCATCCAGACAGGTCTTGAGCATCTGTCATCAAAGAGACACTCAGCTGCTTGTCACACAGGGTCACAGGATGTCAGGGTTTGGAAGGGGCCTCTGAAAATCATCGAGTCCAACCCCCCTGCCAGAGCAGGACCAGAGAATCCAGCACAGGTCACACAGGAACACATCCAGATGGGTCTGGAAGTCTCCAGAGAAGGAGACTCCACAAGCTCTCTGGGCAGCCTGTTCCAGTACTCTGGGACCCTCCCAGTGAAGAAGATTTCCTCATGTTGAGGTGGAATCTTCTATGTTCAAGTTTGTACCTGTTGTTCCTTGTCTCATTTCTGTGCACTGCCAAAAAGAGCTGCAGTCAGGCACTCCATTTTCCTCTCCCTTTGAAGCCATCATAAACAATTTACTTTCCAAACAAACAAACAAACCTTTATGACATCCCAAAGTCTAAGGAAGCACTGTCTAAACTCCACTTCCCTGGGATTTTTTATGTGGTTCCTCTGACAGACTCAGCTATATTTAGATTGGTTTACATCTCCTGGCAGCTTAGTGACAAAGTGCAAGGCTGCAGCCACCAGCAGCACAATCTCCAGCGATGTGGAGAGCAGAAGGGTGCGTGGGTCGTCCAGGGGGTCGGGAACCCAGCCTGGATCTGGGTTTCAGCACCGAGGCTTGGGCCATCCTTTACAGTATCACAGTACATTAGAGGTTGGAAGGGACCTCCAGAGATCATCCAGTCCAGTCCTGCTGCCAGAGCAGGATCCCCCAGGGTAGTAAGCACAGGAATGCATCCAGGTGGTCTTTGATAGTCTCCAGAGAGGGAGACTCCACAACCTCTTTAGGCAGCCTGTGCCAGTGCTCTGAGACCCTCACAGTGAAGAAGTTCCTCTTCATGTTGAGGTGGAACCTCCTGTGCTGTAGTTTATATCCATTGCCCCTTGTTCTATCACAGGGTGCAAGTGACCAGACCCTGTGCCCTCCCTCTTGACACTCAACCCTCAGATATTTATAGACATTGATTAGATCCCCTCTCCATCTTCTCCTCTCCAGACTAAACAGCCCCAGGCTCTCAGCATCTCACAGGGCCATGCTCCAGTCCCTTAATCATCCTCATAACTCTCCATTGGACTCTTTCCAGCATATCCTTGTCCCTCCTGAACGGGGGAACCCCAAACTGGACACAATATTCCAGAGGAGGTCTCACCAAGGCACCTTCATCATAACCAAGTGTCTCCTCATGTTGAGGTGGAACCTCCTGTGAACATCACTCCAGTACTGCAAGCCACTGTCTCATTCTGATAAGGAAGGGAAATGTCAGTGCAAAAAATCTGTTGGCCATCAGGCAGCAGAGTGTGGTTGGAATTTTCCAACGAGCTCAGCGTCTCCAGAAGTGGCCAAGCATTCACCAGCAGCTCCTCACAGTCCAAGATAAATGTCTATATTTTCAGAAGACAGGCAGAGATTAGGTATTGTCTGGGAAGAGATTCCAGTTTTTTTCTCTTAAATCACTTCCAAGTTTCCCATTTGCACTTGAATTTTGTCCTGGGGCCTCGCTGAGCTGGAAGAAGCACACCTGGAGTCCTGTGTCCAGTTCTGGGCTCCTCAATTTAAGGACACCAAGACACTTGAACATGTCCAGAGAAGGGCAACAAAGCTGGGGAGGGGTCTGGAGCACAGCCCTGTGAGGAGAGGCTGAGGAAGCTGGGGTTGCTTAGCCTGGAGAAGAGGAAGCTTAGGGAAGACCTTCTTGCTGTCTACAGCTACCTGAAGGGAGGTTGTAGCCATGTGGGGATTGGTCTCTTCTCCCAGGCAAGCAGCACCAGAACAAGAGGACACAGTCTCAAGCTGTGCCAGGGGAGGTTTAGGCTGGAGGTGAGGAAGTAATTCTTCCCAGTAAAAGAGATTGGGCATTGGAATGTGCTGCCCAGGGAGGTGGTGGAGTCACCATCCCTGGAAGTGTTTAAAAAGAGACTGGCTGAGGCACTTGGTGCCATGGTTTAGTTGATTAGATGGTGTTGAGTGATAGGTTGGACTTGATGATCTCAAAGGTCTTTTCCAACCTTGTTAATTCTGTATTCTGAGAAGGCTGAGGGGAGATCTTATTGGTCTCTATAGCTACCTGAAAGGAGGTTGGAGTGAGGTAACCAGTGATAGGACAAAAGCAAATGGGTTGAAGTTGTGCCAGG
Organism: Melanerpes formicivorus; assembly: GCF_026170545.1. NCBI lineage: Eukaryota > Metazoa > Chordata > Aves > Piciformes > Picidae > Melanerpes > Melanerpes formicivorus. Next base: position 3,017,679 of record NW_027142359.1, on the reverse strand, counting down.
GAAGGTTTAGATTGGACATTAGGAAAAACTTCTTCCCTGAGGGAGCTGAGAGGGTGAGGGCTTGGAACAGGCTGCCCAGGGAGGTGGTGGAGACACCATGCCTGGAGGTGTTCAAGAAGCTGTAGCTGTGGTGTTTCAGGACATGGTTTAGTGGTCACAGTAGCTGGGTTATGGCTGGACTCAATGATCTTGAAGGTCTTTTCCAACCTCAATGGTTTTAAGGGCCAGCCAAGCACAAGCACTGCCCATGCTCCACTGGCACTGGAAACTCCTTTCTCTGAGGAAAGGCTGAGGGAGCTGGGGTTGTTCAGCCTGGAAAAGAGGTGACATAGAGGGGACCATATCACTCTCCACAACTACCTACAAGGAAGCTGTAGTCAGGTGTGAGTCAGGCTCTTCTCTCAGGCAACTAAATCACAGGAGAAGTGGCTATGGTATGAAGCTGAGCCAGGGGAGGTTTAGGTTGGCTATTAGGAAGCATTAGCTCACAGAAAGGCTGATTGGGCACTGGGATGGACTGCCTAGGGAGGTGGTGGAGTTGCCATCACTGGAAGTCTTTAAGAAAAGCTTGGATGTGTCACTTGGTGGCACTTGATGTGGTGTTGTTAGGTCATAGGCTGGACTTGATCTCAGAGGTCTTTTCCAGCCTCAATAATTCTGTGACTCTGTGATCACTGCAATGGAGGTGATGGTCCAGCTGTGTCCTCCATGCCTGGGTTAGACAAAGAGTGATGAAGACTGTGTAGAACCTTCAAGACAAAAGATTCATCAGCTTTGCCTTCTGGAGCATCAGAGGAAAGCCTTGCAAATCCTCAGCCCCCTGAAACAGCACATAGGCAGATGGCATTATGCTGCCCACTGTAACAGGAGAGAAATGAGAAATCAAAGACACTGGAGACTTTTATTGCTCTTTTGAAAGTTCTCTCTCCCAGCAGATGTTGTGCCCATATTTTACAAGGCTACAACACAATAGTCTACCTCCACCCCTTTAACGACCAAGCAGTTGCAGGGTTGATCCATAAACTGATGTTGCCATTTAATGTGGTTTCCAGTGAACTGTAAAATTTATGGCTGTAACTAACAGCCTCCCCCATCCCCCCAGGCCCCTGTCCCATGCTCTTTAATATTCTCCTCAAAAAACCAACAAGTGGCTCCACAGCTCCAAAACGAACTGCACAGGAGAAAAACATCAATGTGGCACCTGAAGTGAGCTAATTAGGATCATATTCACACACTGTGGGTCTGTGGACTTCTGGTCAGTTAAGCAGGAAAGACATGGACCTGATGGAGAGGGTCTGGAGGAGGGCCATGAAAAGGATCAGGGGGTTGGAGCACCTCTGCTACAAGGACAGGCTGGCGGTGTTCAGCCTGGAGAAAAGAAGGCTACAGGGGGACCTAATAGCAACCTCCCAGTACCTGAAGGGGAATACCAGAAGGATGGAGAGAGACTGTTTGCAAAGACCTGTGGAGATAGGACAAGGGACAGTGGTTTGAAACTAGAGAAAAGCAGATTTAGATTGGATGTTAGGAACAAGTTCTTTACTATGAGGGTGGTGGAACACTGGAACAGGTTGCCCAGGGAGGTGGTTGGGGCCTCATCCCTGAAGATATTCAAGGTAAGGCTCAACAGGGTTCTGGGCAGCCTGATCTAGTTGAGGATGTCCCTGCTGACTGCAGAGAGGGTTGGACTGAATAACCTTTGGAGGTCCCTTCCAACCCAGACCATGCTGTGATTCTGTAGTGCCTAAGACTGGCTGGAGGAGTACCACTGAAAGCAGGCAGTAGCATTCAGATGCATTGTACTTGCACAACTGCTTCCATGCAGAGTGTCAAAAACTGCTGCTCAGAGCAGAGACCCTCTGTGAGCTTTCTTCCATGGGCTTTCCCCACTCTGTCCCTTGCAAACTTCTCAGTTATTTTTTGGGTAGCCTCACCACCATCATCATCTCAGCATGGTGCCACTACCAGCTGCCTGGCATGGGTGTCCTTTCCCTCAGCTTTGCTGATAAGAGCTGGTGTAAGATAAAATTCACTTCACCTCAACTGACCTGTTCCTCCTCATGTCTCCTTTCCAGTGTTTGAGCCAACAAGACCTGGACAGGCTGGAGAGCTGGGTGCAGGTAAACCTCATGAAGTTCAGTAAGGACAAGCACAGGGTCCTGCGTCTGGGGAGGAATAACAACAGGCACAGGTACAGGCTGGGGGCTGCCCTGCTGGAGAGCAGCTCCATGGAGAAAAACCTTGGAGTCCTGGTGGACAGCAAGTTCTCCATGGGACAGCAATGTGCCCTTGTGGCCAAGAAGGCCAATGGCATCCTGGGGTGCATCAAGAAAAGTGTGGCCAGCAGGGCTAGGGAGGTTCTCCTGCCCTCTGCCTTGGTGAGACCACAACTGCAATACTGTGTCCAGTTTTGGGTTCCCCAGATCAAGAGAGACAGAGACCTGCTGGAGAGAATCCAACACAGAGCCACGAGGATGATTAAGGGACTTGAGCATCTCCCCTATGCAGAGAGGCTGCAGAGGCTGTTTAGTCTTGAGAAGAGTGAGAGGGGATGGGATCAATGCATATCACTATCTGAGGGGTGGGTGCCAAGTGAAGTGGGCCAAGCTCTTTTGGGTGGTGCACAGTAACAAGACAAGGAACGATAGTTTCAAGCTTGAACATGAAAGGTTTCACCTCAACATGAGGAGAAACTTCTTCATGGTGAGGGTCACAGATCCCTGGAGCAGGCTGCCCAGGGAGTTTGTGAACTCTCCTTCTCTGGAGACTTTCCAAACCCACCTGGATGCATTCCTGTGCAGACTGCCCCCCCTGCTTTGCCGGGGGGGTGGACTTGATCTCTTGAGGTCCTTTGCAACCTGCAGTGTTCTGTGATTCTGTGATTTAAGTGGGCTTCACTTCAAGTCCACTGCAAGGGGGAAACTTTGTCCCAACCAAACGTAATGTTGGAAACTCCTCGTGCACACGAACCCATTTAAGCTCACTGTTGTGAGCTTGGAATAGGAACCAGGGGCCTGATCCCAAAGCCCATTAGCCTTTGGAAAGGCTGCCTATGATGTCAGTGGATTTTGGAACAAGCCTTTCATGCTTTCTGGTAAGGGCTGATGGAAAAAAAATCTCCAAGCTTAATTGGGTTGAGGGAGAGGTGTGTGGGGGGGTGTTGGTGGTAAGGAAAATGCTTTTAGCTGAACATCACCTGTGTGGGGGATGCATTTGCTTCCTGGAGGCAGAAAACTCCACACTTGGTGCTTTTCTCTTTTTGTTTGTAATGCATCATTGATTGGAGGGCAGGGGGATTGGATTTCAGACATCATGCAAGATCACATTTAATATTTTAATCTTCTCAACAGCTTCCTAATGGGAAGAAGGCTCCATTTAGAGACTTTCATCTGGATATTCAACCTAGACTTTGGCCTTCACTCACTGCCACTGACTCTCTGCCACGAGCACAGCTATCTCAAGCTCTGGAAATGATGACAGTGCCATGATGTATTGAGCAACAGATGCACATTACCTCTGTGGGAGATCTCCCAAGGGGCTGAGGAGAGCAGTCCAAAGAGACACAAAGTCCTCTCTGGGACATGCTGGAAGCTCCTGGGGCTGTGGTGTGTGTATATAGGCTAATGAGAAAAGTCATAGAATCATAGAATCATAGGATGGTCTGGGCCAGAAGGGACCTCCAAAGGTCATCCAGTGTGACCCCCCCGCAGTCAGCAGGGACATCCCCAAGTAGATCAGGCTGCCCAGAGCCCTGTCAAGCCTCACCTTGAATATCTTCAGAGAAGGGGCCACAACCACCTCCCTGGGCAACCTGTTCCAGTGTTCCACCACCCTCATAGTGAAGAACTTCTTCCTAACATCCAATCTAAATCTGCTCTTCTCTAGTTTGAAGCCATTGCCTCTTGTCCTGTCACTGCAGGCCTTTGCAAACAGTCTCTCTCCATCCTTCTTGTAGCCTGCTTCAGGTATGGGCAGGCTGCTATTAGGTCTCCCTGGAGCCTTCTCTTCTGCAGGCTGAACATCCCCAGCTCCCTCAGCCTGCCCTTGTAGCAGAGGTACTCCAACCCCCTGATCATTTGCATGGCCCTCCTCTGGATCTGCTCCATCAGGTCCATGTCCTCCCTGTGTTGGTCATGGTCTTACAGCAGCATCTGGTTATTTTGCCACTACCTGCCTTTAAGGTTGCTCTGTATGGAGCCAGAGCAGGAGGGGAGATTTGGGCTGAGCTCAGATGGTTTCTGTCATGCTAAGCTCATGTCAGTGCTGCCATTCAACAACAGAGCAAAAGGAAAGCAGAGGGCAGGATTCTGATGGCTTTTTTTTTTTTGCTAGTAAAAGCAGACATAAGACAGGAGCTGTTTAAGTTGTGCCTGATTCATTATCCCACCTGCAAATGATCAGCTCCTGGCAGGAGAATGTTGCTCAGCATCATTTCTCTCCATTTTCACAGAATCGTGGAACTGTCAGAGTTGGAAGAGATCTTAAAGATCACCTGCTTCCAACCTTGCTTCCATGGACAGGGACATCTTCCACTAGAACAGATTTCTCAAGGCCTCATTCAGCCTGGTCCTATTGACCTCCAGGGATGAGGCATCTGTAACTTCGCAAATACTGTGTCCAGTTCTGGTGTCCCCAGCATAAGGACACAGAGCTGCTGGAGAGGGTCCAGAGGAGGGTCACAAAGATTATCCAAGGACTGGAGCACCTCTGCAATGAGGACAGGCTGAGGGAGCTGGGGCTGTTCAGCCTGGAAAAGACTTCTGGAGGGACCTTAGAGCTGCCTTTCAGTACCTGAAGGGATCCTACAGGAAGGCTGCAGAGGGACTTTTCATCAGGGTGTCTAGAGACAGGACAAGGGGGAATGGTTTGAAGCTGAGGGAGAGCAGGGTTAGACTGGAGCTTAGGAAGAAGTTCTTCACTAGGAGGGTGGTGAGACTCTGGAATAGGCTGCCCAGGGAGGCTGGGGATATCTCCTTTGTAGGGGTGTCAAAGGCCAAACTGGATGAGGCCTTGAGCAGCTGAGTCTAGCTGAGAGGTGTCCCTGCCCATGGTGGTGAGATTGGAGTAGATGATCTCTAAGGTGCCTTCCAACCTGAGCCATTCTGTGATTCTATGATCTCGTTGGAGCACCACATTGCACAGCCACTGAGTGTGGAACCAATGAGCCCATAAAACAGGAACAAGTGCAACAAACATGGGCTCTGTAAACAAACCTGCAACAAACATGGTCTCTGTGAAGCTCCTCTGCACATCTTGCAGCAGGCACAGCTCAACCCTAGCTTTCCAAACTGCTCTGGCAGCTGTTCACCACCAAGTTTGCATTAACTTTACCATGTGTTAACAGACAACCCCCTATTATTTTGGGAGACTAAAGGGGAGGTTTATTTAATTTCCTTAAATATCAAATAGGGGTCAAGCAGAATAAACCATGGATTATATCTATATCTCTATATATCTATATCTCTATATCTCTAGCTCTATATCTATCTCTATCCACATCTCTATCTCTATCTCTATATCTATCCACATCTCTGTGCTTCTATCTTTATATCTATATCTCTATCCACATCTCTACCTCTAAATCTGTATCTATCTACATCTGTCTCTGTCTCTCTGTCTCTGTCTCTGTATCTCTATCTCTATCTCTATCTCTATCTTTATCTCTATCTCTATCTCTATCTCTATCATCTCTATCATCTCTATCTCCATCATCTCTATCTCTATCTCTCTATCTCTCTCTCTCTCTCTCTATATATATATATCTTAAATGAACACTAAACAAACAAGTCAGATGAACACAACTCTGGCAGAGCAATGACTGCTCATATTTGCAGCATTTATAGGTTTGGAAACCTCCAAAGAAATCTGAGGAAAGCTAAAAGCCTACCTGGGTGCACTGAGTGAAATTCCCCTTGGGAAATGCAGAAATATTCCACAAGTCTTTACATGAAAACCCTTTTGATTATATATAAATGTTCCACTATCTTTTAGGAAATCTCCCATTTAAATGTGATGTTTAAAACAGTCTCATTATTATGAATAATAATAATAATAATAATAATAATAATAATAATAATAATAGTAATAATAATAATAATAATAATAATAATAATAATAATAATAATAATAATAATAATAATAATAATAAATGGTAATAATTTTGATGTTTTTAAAATGTAATTTCCATTTCCCTCACATTTTTCCTGTTCCTCTAACCCACCAGGTTGCCCAGGGAGGTCTGGAAGCCTCATCCCTGGAGGCTTTTGCAGTCAGGCTGGATGTGTCTGTGAGCAATCGGATGTAGCGTGAGATGTCCCTGCCCATGGCAGGGGGGTTGGAACTGGCTGATCCTTGAGGTCCCTTCCAACCCTGACAATTCTGTGATCCTATGCTTCCAAAGAGTCACACAAAGGGGGTTGAGTCCTTGTGGTGTTTAAAGTAAGCTCTCAAATATGAGCTACACACACTCAGACCTAAATCAAACCAGAGCTACAAATAAAACTTACTTCTCACCTCATCTGCTTCATTAGGATTTAATGGGAAACTGGCACAAAATGTGGCAACAGGGAGAAAAAAACACCAAACCAAATCATAATCCCTGCCACAGGAAAAGAATAAATAAATCTGCCATGCTTGGGAAAATCTATTCATCAAAGGAGGGAAAAATCACAATGAAATGGTGGAATAAATCTGTAAGTGATTTGGCTCTACTATTCAATGTCCTGCTGCTACCTTGCATCCTGATTTTGGGTTCACCCTGCGTAACTTGAACATGACAGTGGGGTTTGGGGAGCAGATTTATAACTTCATCAAGCTGTTCCTGGCAGTGTGGGACAAAGAAGGTGTCTTCCAAGTGTTTCTGATTCTGGCCAGAGGGACAGCTGCTGGGGGGAGGTAAATCAGACCTAGTTTGACTGCTCACACATGGCTTTGAAGAAGCGGCCATTGATTTACACCACTGGAGAGCCTGGCTCCAATTTCAGCTGGGTAAGGCAACCTTCAAAGCAAACCCACCCCTGGACACGCCAGTTCCAGTTCAACACAGCCCTGCTTTGCCCTGAGAGCCAGGGGCTGGGATCACAAGGAGAAAAAGTGCCAGGAGAAAGGCTCTCAGCTTCTCTCCTTTAAGACGGTTGAGAACCTTTCCCCCCGCACCCCGTGACGGCGATGCTGAGCTTGCTGACTCGCCAGGCTTCAAAGCAGGGCGAGGGGCAGCTGGGAAGGAGCTGACCTTGCAAAGAGCTTTGTTTATCGGCACAAACCGGTGCCCTCCTCCAGACCGGCGGCCAGCTGAACCGAACAGCTTCTGTGCCAGCCCACGACCAGCAGGCAACCAGAGAGCCCATGGAAGGGCTGCAGAGCCCGTCCTGAGATTTGACTTTTCTTGAGTGACAGCTTGATGAACTCAGGCAGAAAGAGTTGGCCCTTTGAAGAAGTAATTAGGCTGCTAGCTAAGAAAAAAAAAACCCACAACAACCCACACCAAAACAGCAAAAGAGGAAGGAAAAAAAACCCAACCAACCAACCACAAAACAAACCTGCCCTGGATTTTGCTGTGCGTGTTTACACAGTGCCAGAGAGGAGCAGGCACTCCTTGGGACAGCTGCCACTTCAAAAGAGTTATTTATTCACTGGAGATCCTACAAGGATGTTTGCTGGATCATGCAGAAAGAGTGGAAGCTCCTGAAATCCAGGATGCCACAACTTTCTATTGGATGTCAGGAAGAAGTTCTTCCCCATGAGGGTGGTGAAACACTGGCACAGGTTGCCCAGGGAGGTGGTGGAAGCCTCATCCCTGGAGGTTTTGAAGGCCAGGCTGGATGTGGCTGTGAGCAACCTGATACAGTGTGAGGTGTCCCTGCTCATGGCAGGAGGGTTGGAAGTGGCTGATCCTTGAGGTCCCTTCCAACTCTGACAATTCTATGACTCAAGCAGAAGGTTTCTCTCTGAGCTACTAGGAGCTTGTCACTGTTTCAAGTACCATAATCACCATTTGGTCTCCTCCCACCCATGACTCCCCCAGGGACAGTCTCCTCTTTGACAACCCTGATGCTGATTAGTTATGTCACATAAACACCACATGTTGGCATAGTCCTCTTCCCTAGTGAAGGTCTTACTTCACTATTTCTCATTGAGCTTTGCAAATGCAAAGGGAACAGGGGGACAAAGGGTAATGCACTGGAGCTTCTACCTCAACATGAGGAGGAACTTCTTCACTGGGAGAGTCACAAAGCACAAAGGCTGCCCAGAGAGGTTGTGGAGTATCCTTCTCTGGGGACTTCCCAGCCCTGTCTAGATGTGTTCCTGTGTGACTTGTGCTGGATTCTTTGGTCCTGCTCTGGCAGGGGGGTTAGACTCAATCTTCAGAGGTGCCTTCCAACCCCTAGCATCCTGTGATCCTGTGATCCTGAACAGGAAGGAAAAGGATCAACACTGAGGAAGCTAAGGGGTTTGTCTGAGTTGTTGTCCCTGTTGTCACCAAGACATCCTCTGCATGGCAACCTGTTGCTGGGTGCCTGGGCAAGTGCTGCCTGGCTTCATTCCTCATGATGATATTTGGCTCCAGTGCTTCTCAGGACATCATTCAGCACAAAAGCAACAAAAAAGGTACACCTGTGGCTATTGCTATAACAAAGGACACACACACACACACTACCCTCTTCTGCTTTCCTCTGCTGCATGCATTCTCTGGGATGGGTGCCTGCCCTGTGCCAGCCCCTTGCCTGCATCTTGTCCCTCTATCTCTCATGTTTTGTCCACTCTGTGCTAATTGCCTGATTTTGTACACTGCATTGTTTTAATTCCACCCTCCAGCCAGATAAAACTCGCACTGTTTAGCACAGCTCTTGCTGAGGAGAGTCTGCTCTGTGCTCTTGTGAAAGGCAACACCAGCAGGGCAGTGCTGGATCTGCCAAAGGGATGCTCATCAGCCACGGCCTTGCTAGCCAAAATGGAGGAAGCCACCCCAGCTCTTTTCCCCTTTGACACCATCTGTCTGCTTACTTTGGAGAGCAAGGCTGGCATAGCATAGCATAGCATAGCATAGCATAGCATAGCATAGCATAGCATAGCATAGCATAGCATAGCATAGCATAGAATAGACCAGGTTGGACGAGACCTTCAAGATCATCGTATCCAACCTATCATCCAACACCACCTAATCAACTAAACCATGCAACCAAGCACCCTATCAAGTCTCCTCCTGAACACCTCCAATGATGATGACTCCACCTCCTCCCCAGGCAGCACATTCCAATGGCAAATCATTCTCTCTGTGTAGAACTTCTTCCTGTGTAGAACTTCTTCCTAACATCCAGCCTAAACCTCCCCTGGCACAGCTTGAGACTGTGTCTTCTTGTTCTGGTGCTGGTTGCCTGGGAGAAGAGAACAACCTCCGCATGTCTACAACCTCCCTTCAGGTAGTTGTAGAGAGCAATAAGGTCACCCCTGAGTCTCCTCCTCTCCAGGCTAAGCAACCCCAGCTCCCTCAGTCTCTCCTCATAGGGCTTGTGTTCCAAACCCCTCACCAACTTCGTTCCCCTTCTCTGGAAATGCTCCAGCAACTCAACATCTTTCCTAAACTGAGGGGCCCAGAACCGGACACAGTACTCAAGGTGTGGCCTAACCAGTGCAGTGTACAGGGGCAGAATGACCTCCCTGCTCCTGCTGGCCACACTGTTCCTGATGCAGGCCAGGATGCCATTGGCCCTCCTGGCTGCCTGGACACACTGCAGGCTCATGTTCAGCCTACCATCAACCGGCACCCCCAGGTCTCTTTCTGCCTGGCTGCTCTCCAGCCACTCTGACCCCAGCCTGTAGCACTGCATGGGGTTGTTGTGGTCAATGTGCAGAACCTGGAATACAGACAGATGCTAAGCATGGGGGGAAAGAGGGGGTGTGGAGAGTGACTGGGCTCTGCTGGCTACTGTAACACAAATTGCATTGTAATGCACAATATGTTGCCTTGGCTCCAAGTCGTAGGCAAATATTTGTCCACAGATAGATAAGCTGACATTGTGTTTAGTACATGAGCTCCAATTCCCAATAAACCCTCTAATAAAGAACTATGAAGAGGATTTATAGCTTTGCTTCAAAGCAAGGACATGGTGCCACTTGGAAGGGGCATTTGAAGTGTTAAATTCACTTCTAGGATGCTTTAATACATTTTTTTTCTTCCTGTTGTTGTTGTTGGTTATTTTAACCTTGTTGTGCCACTCTGTTAAAAGGCCATAAAATATTTTAAAGAGCAATAAAAGTAAACACAGAAAAAGCTTGGAAAAAAAATAGCAGCCCATTCTTCTCCCTGCAACCCATTGAGAGAGGAAGAGGCAGAGGGTTTAGGCATAACACAATTCAGGGCAGCTGTGTAAATACAATAAAGGAGCACAGTGGTTTTTTTTCTGTGCATGGTGGTTCTTCACATCTTGCTATCTAGCAGCAGCCCCCAGGCAAGCTATGGGAAAGAAGAAGAAACACCAAAGGAGAGAGCATGCAGTGGAGGGCAGGTTTGCATCCTTCCTGAAAATGGGAATCCAAATGAGAGAATCACAGAATCACAGAATCACCAAGGTTGAAAGAGACCTCAAAGATCATCAAGTCCAACCTGTCACCACAAACTTCATGACTAGACCATGGCAGCAAGTGCCACATCCAATCCCCTCTTGAACACCTCCAGGGATGGTGACTCCACCACCTCCCTGGGCAGCACATTCCAATGGCTAGCAATTCTCTCAGTGAAGAACTTTCTCCTCACCTCCAGCCTAAACTTCCCCTGGCACTGCTTGAGACTGTGTCCTCTTTTTCTGGTATTGGTTGCTTGAGAGATGAGACTAATTCCCTCCTGGCTACAACCTCCCTTCAGGTAGTTGTAGAGAGCAATAAGGTCTCCCCTGAGCCTCCTCTTTTCCAGGCTAAACAACCCCAGCTCCCTCAGCCTCTGAAACCCAAACCAAACCCAAAGCAAAACAAACACAAATCAAAAGCAAAGCAAAACCAAACCAAGCCATACTAAACCAAACCAAAACCAAACCCAACACCAAATAAACCAAAATGAAATGCAAAACCAAACCAAATCACTTTCACCAGGAATATTTTGCAGCAAGGAAGGCTGTTGGCTCAAAATCTGTTAGCCTGGAGAAGAGGAGGCTCAGGGGAGATCTTATTGCTGTCTACAACTCCCTGAAGGGAGGTTGTAGCCAGGAGGGGGTTGGTCTCTTCTCCCAGGCAACCAGCACCAGAATAAGAGGACACAGTCTCAAGCTGCACCAGGGGAGGTTTAGGCTTGATCTTAGAAAGAAGTTCTCCAGGGAAAGAGATTGGCCATTGGAATGGGCTGCCCAGGGAGGTGGGGGGGGGTCAAGGTCCCTGGAAGTGTTTAAGAAAAGCCTGGATGAGGCACTTAGTGCCATGGTTTAATTGATTAGATAGGGTTGGGTGATCAGTTGGGCTTGATGATCTTTGAGGTCTCTTCCAACCTGCTTGATTCTGTGATTCTGTGATTAAGATGGAAAGGTTTCCTGGGTAGGGAAAAGTAGCAGGATCCTTCCCTCATTGCATGCAGTCAACACCCACAAGCCCTAATTAGCTTTGGGGGCATCTGAGAGGAATACCTTGCAGGGAATCCACCACTGTCTTGCACCCCAATCTCTCCTCACTGTTGCTGAGTTGGCTGCAGGCTGTGATCACTGCACAGAGGCACAGAGCCCTGTGTGTTACTCGAGCAAAGCCCTCCCCGGGGTTGTTCTGGAAGTGACTTCATTTGGTCTGAGGCTTTAATGCAGGCTTTGCTTGTGTCTATTTATTTTTTCCCCCTGTGTTTTCTCATCCTAGACATCTTTGCAGCTGCTAAGGGCTGATGATTTCCTTTGCTAAGCAGCTCTCCCCAGATCCTCCCTTTGACGGTCTCCATTGTAAGGATGTGGATTCTGCATTTCCACCGTAGGGAGGCCAGGTCCTGGAGTCCCTACAAGGAGCAGGGGGCAGGAATCACAGCCAGCTGCACCGGCAGGGCTCTGCAGCCACTGATTTATTGCCCTCTGTGACCTCCACGTGGCAGTGAGCCCAGGTATTGCTGGGATCCCGCACATCACTTCGGGGGCCCTTTCCTCATCATTTGCTAGCCGCTGGCTCGCCGTGCTGTCAGATTCCAGGAGCGAGGAGGCTCTCCTTGCCCTCCCTGGGGACTTGGCTTGGCCACAGCTCTCTGGAAGGACAGGAATACTGCAAAGAGTCAAAGGCCTCTGAGTTACTCACTGTAAGCTCTGCAGATGGAAAAGGCTTGGTCATTTCCTCGCAGACGCCGCTTTCAAAGGGCAGAGAAGATCATCTGGCAGCACTGCAGGGCTGGGATTTAGCAGCCTGTTTATCTCCTTAGCCCAGCTTTGCTGCTCAAGTTCAGCCATCTAGCCTGGGCCCTTCTTGCAGGGTGACCATGAGCTAGCAATGTGTCCTTGTGGCAAAGAAAGCCAAATGGCCTCCTGGGGTGGATTAGAAGGGCTGTGGCTGGTAGGTCAAGAGAGGTTCTCCTGCCCCTCTGCTTTGACCTGGTGAGGCCTCATCTGGGATATTGTGTCTAGTTCTGGGCCCCTCAGTTCAAGAAGGACCTCAGGGAACTGCTTGAAAGAGTCCAGCACAGAGACACAGAGATGCTGAAGAGTGTGGAACATCTTCCTGTTGAAGGAGCTGGGGCTCTTTAGCTTGGAGCAGAGGAGCCTGACCTCATTCGTATCTATAAAGATGTGCAGGGCAGTGTCAGGAGGACATATCCAGGCTCTGCTCAATGATGTCCAATGATAGGACAAGAGGCAGTGGGTGCAAGCTGGAGCAGAGGAGGTTCCATGGGAACAGAAAGGAAAACTTTTTCCCTGTGAGGGTGCCAGAGCCCTGGAGCAGGCTGCCAGAGCCCTGGAGCAGGCTGCCAGAGAGGCTGTGGAGTCTCCTTCTCTGGAGACATTCCAAACCCACCTGGATGAGTTTCTGTGTGACCTTCCCTGGGTGATCCTGCTCTGGCAAGGGGGTTGGACTGGGGGACCTTTTGAGGTGCCTTGCAACCCCTAACACTCTGTGACTCTGTGAAGTCCAATGAAATCTTTGGAATGGGAACCAGACACTGCAGAGCTGAGACAGAAATTCATTAGAAATGAAGACAGAAGACCACAACGTCCAGGACTGCGACTGGAAGAAGTTAAACAACCTCCTGAAGCTCTGACAGGCCAACAACCTTCTCCACCAAAACATAAAGCTGTCTCTTTACCAAAGGAAAAAAGGAAAGGAGTCCATTTTAAGGCTTGAAAGAGGACTGCCTTCAAGAATTCCTTTGTCCAGTTGCCCAAATGTCTCTGTATCAGTTACAGCCTCTGAAACACTCAAAGCTTTCTGGGCTCTCTAAGCCAGCAGATTCCCTGTCTGTTTCCAAGGATTATTTTTTTGGTTGTTGTTGTTTTTCCCATTAGGATACAGCTTTTGGACAGTTTCCCTCTCATCATGCACAAGTGTAACAGATGATCCCTCACTGAGTTATTTTAGCAATGCATTTATGGAGTCTGTTGTCTGGGACATAGAAGTTCCATCTTTCCTATGCTATATGTTATCAAATATTATTACCAGGGTCCAAAGCGTGAAAGACTGACTTTGGAACTGAGAAAAACCTTCCACCAGTCAACCCAGATGCTCTGCTGTACATCTGCACTGTGCCCAGAATCCACTTTGTATCCCTCTTGAGCGCCTCTTGCACATGGGGGCTGGAAAACTGTTACTGATACCAGCTGAAGGAGCTGCTCAGGTGAAAAGAGTATGCACCTTCTGGTCACACAGAACTCAACACTTCATCTTACCAAGGACACCAAGGGGTTGTTCAGTCTGGAGAGGAGAAGGCTCCAAGGACACCTTCTTGTGGCCTTCCAGTATCTGAAGGGGGCTACAAGAAAGCTGGAGAAGGATTTCTTAGGGTGTAAGGGAGTGATTGGAATGGGGGGAATGGAGCAAAACTAGAAATGGGTAGATTGAGATTGGATGTCAGGAAAAAGCTCTTTCCATGAGGGTAGTGAGACACTGGAACAGGTTGCCCAGGGAGGTGGTGGAAGCCTCATCCCTGAAGGTTTTTGAGGCCAGGCTGGATGTGGCTGTGGGCAACCTGCTGTAGTGTGAGGTGTCCCCCATGGCAGGGGGGGTTGGAACCGGATGATCCTTGAGGTCCCTTCCAACCCTGACAATTCTGTGATTCTGGGAACTCTGGCCATTTGCAGCAGCAGTCCCACTGTGGTTGATGCCATACACTTTGTGCTGCTGCTTGCTGACGTGGTGACAACTTTGGGAAAGCTTTCTGTGAAATGATGGTGATGGAAGAGAAAGGCTCTGGCCACCTGCATGCTCACCCTCTGGGTGCAAAGGCTGGTGGTGTCCTGGCTCCTTGCTGGACACCGAGCATGGTCTGTCTCCCATATGTACCCCATTTCCTTGGGAAAGGAGGGGGCCACAGGACATTTCACAGAGTCATTGAATGATCTGGGTCTCTGCAGTCAGCAGGGGCATCCTCAACTAGATTAGGTTGCCCAGAGCCCTGTTGAGCCTCACCTTGAATATCTCCAGGGATGGAGCCCCAGCCACCTCTCCATGCAATCTGTTCCAATGTTCCACCACCCTCATGGTGCATAACTTGTTCCTAACATAGAGTTTAAATCTCCTCTGCTCTAGTTTGAAGCCATTGCCCCTTGTCCATGAGATCCCTTGGTGCAGAGACCTCACCATGGAGAAACATTAAGTGTCTATGCTTCATCCATTGTGTTGGAGTCTGAGAAGTATTTACAGAATCACAGAATCAACCAGGTTGAAAAGGACCTCTGAGACCATCAAGTCCAACCCATTGCCTAACATCATCTCATTAACTAAACCATGGCACTGAGTGCCTCATCCAGTCTTGTTTTAAACACCTCCAGGGATGGTGACTCCACCACCTCCCTGGGCAGCACATTCCAATGGCCAATCTCTCTTTCTGGGAAGAACTTACAAAGAAAACAAAAAGAAGTCCCAAAGCCAATGCTGTACAGTGAGCAGCACACAAACCACACTGACCTGAGTCAGCTTAAGCTGGTACTTGGTGTCCTCTCTGTGTTTAAGTTTGTGCAGGGGTCTAGCCCTGGACACAGAACATCTCAGGCAGCTCAGTGCCCCAGCACTGCTCAGGACATTCTTTTTGGTTTACAAGGAATCTTTATTGAAGCAGGGCATGGTGATAAGCAGTAGTAGAAAGGCCATTCCTCTCCCATAACATTAAAGAGGACCCAGAAATGTGTGCAATGTGAATTCCTGGAAGGGTGGGGCAGGAGGGAGAAAAGACTGAGAGAGGAAAACCTGGGGGAATGGAGTCACAAGCAAAATGCAAGCTGTGTGCTGCATTAGGCAGCTCTAGAGAAGCAACAAGTACGGGTGAATAAAAGCCTCTCTCAGAAGCATCCCCAGTCTGATCACTTTGACTGAGGCTATTGTCCCATGTGCTGACCACTGCAGATGTTTAGGCTTGATCTTAGAAGTTCTTCCCAGAAAGAGAGTTTGGCCATTGGAATGAGCTGCCCAGGGAGGTGGTGTCGAGGTCCCTGGAGGTGTGTAAGAAAAGCCTGGATGAGGCACTTAGTGCCATGGTCTGGTTGATTAGATAGGGTTGGGTGATCAGTTGGACTTGATGATCTTGGAGGTCTCTTCCAATCTGCTTGATTCTGTGATTCTGTGTTGCTGCTGGTCATGGTCAGCTCATTCCCTTGCCCATTTGTTGTCCTCTATCTTGCTCCAACTCTTTGCTGTTGGGTCTCAGACATGTCTGCCATGCTCTCTTGTTGGATGGGCCAAGCATAACCATTCTTCAGTGGCCAGAGAGTGCATGGAGGGCAAGGACCAGAAATGGTGGCACAGTGGGAACAGGAACATGGTTCCTGCATCCCTTTGCTGCTATTGCAAGGAAAACCACTGCTGCAGGTCAAGCTCTGAGCATTGTTCTTGAAGTGTAGAGATGTTGCCTTCCTCAGGGCTAATCCCAAGATGACCAAGGTTGCCCAGGGAGGTGACAGAAGCCTCATTCCTGGAGGTTTTTAAGGCCAGTCTGGATGTGATTGTGAGCAATCTGGTGTAGTGTGAGGTGTCCCTGTCCATGGCAGGAGGGTTGGAACTGGATTATCTTTGAGGTCCCTTCCAACCCTAACAATTCTATGGTTCTATGATTCTAAGATGAGTGCTGCAAGAAGATCACCCTGTGGCAGCCAGTCCATTGGGGCACTAAGAGAAGAGCAGGAAGGGAAAGGAGGAGATGGAGATGTGAGGAATCAGGAAGGCAATTAACCACAGTGTCAGGTAAGAGCAAAAACATTGTGTCTGACTTTGGTTTAATGTCATGGATCTAAACCTTTAACATCATGGATCTCAACCAGAGACACCAATGGTTTCCAGTGCAAAAGGTGATTTGCATAATCTCTGTTTGCTGGTGGAAATGGCTCTCTGAACTTTGGAGTGGGAGCACATCACCTTGGTGCAGTTTATCTTCTGGTGAGCTAAAGACATCAAGGAGATCACTTTAACAAGGGGTTGGTAAACTTCACAGTGGTCTGTAATATTTTATTGGAGGTTGGAGGGCTGGTCAAACACCTGCACAGTATCACAGTACCACAGCACATTAGAGGTTGGAAGGGACCTCCAGACATCATTGAGTCCAACCCCTCTGCCAAAGCAGGATCACCCAGGGTAGTCTGCACAGGAGTGCATCCAGGTGGGTTTGGAGAGTCTCCAGAGAAGGAGACTGTCTGGAGAATAAACAAGCAGCTGTGCCACGTTGGCACAATTGGTGTGAAGGAGGTGACCAATGGACTTTAAACTACAGTTTGAAAGTGCAGGCTAGCTCCTGGGGTATGACTTAGGGGGCAAGTAAGGGCATGAGGAGAGAGTGGAGCCTCGCTGTGATCGTGTCCTGGTCCTCTCTATTGCATTCCTACCTCACATGCCAGAAGGGAGATGCAGTGGTGGTGGTGATGGGTTTTTTAGACTAAAGATTCTGGGTGAGGAGCAATAATTAATAAAAGAGAAAAGTGGGAAAACACAGATCTGTAAGCAGCAGAGCAGAAACCAGGCATGTAAAGTCCTTTTCTTACTGTAGATATCCTCTCTTTGAACAGATTTCATAATGTGCAGGGATCTTACCATGCTATATAGGTTGTTTTTTTCCATCCAAAGGACTGCTCCTTTCAGAGGAAGACTGCTTTTTCTCTAAGGAAAAAACAAGGTCTGTGCTGTGGCAACAAGGCCTCTGGGAAATTCTGGGGCTGAGTCATTGTTCTGTTTGCTTTTGGTGCCAGGGACCTCTAGTCTCCTGCAACTCCCCCTTCCACGTGGAGATCATAGAGAATCACAGAGTGGTCTGGGTTTGGAAAGGACCTCCAGAGGTCATCCAGCCCAACTCCCTTTGCAGCAAGCAGGAGCATCCCCCACTAGATCAGGTTGCCCAGAGCCCTGTTGAACCTCACCTTGAGCATCTCCAGGGATGGGGCCTCAACCACCTCCCTGGACAACCTGTTTCAGTGTTCCACCACCCTCATGGTGCAGAACTTGTTCCTAACATTCAATCTAAATCTACTCTTCTCTAATTTCAAACCATTATCCCTCATCTTATCACTCCAGACCTTTGTAAACAGTCTCTCTCCACCTCTTTTGTAGCCCCCTTCAGGTACTGGCAGGCTAGAGCCTAGAGCCTTCTCTTCTCCCAGCTGAACACCCCCAGCTCCCTCAGCCTGTCCTCATAGCAGAGGTGCTCCAACCCCCAGATCATTTTCATAGAATCATAGACTTATAGACTCATAGAATCTTATCACTCCTTGCCCCTCACAGAAGGCTCAGTGCTCAGGGACATGAAGCTGTCCCTTGTATCATGGCTTTGCAGCCTGCCTCAGGAGAGGAAGAGGTGGTGGTAATCATTTGCAGTGGGTGAATGTCAACCCCTGAGTTTCAAGTTCCTATCACAAATCTCTCTGCAAACTGACCAACTAGCTTAATAACAGGATGTTGGAGCTGGCAAATTACTGTTCTTAAAATCAGCCCAGGAGGCTGGGAGGAGGAGTTGTGTTTTGGCAGTGGTGGCTGATTTCCACATCTCGTTAAAGCAGCCTTGCTCATTCATTTGTTTTGGAGGCTGTTCTTCCTTGAAAGGATGGTAGGACAGGTGCCCCCTTTTCAGGAGGCACGAATCCAGTTTTGTCTGAGTAGTTTGGATTGATTCATAGGGCTTGGGTAAACATGGTAGCAGTCCTGTAGCCCTCTGATATCAGGTTCTTACATTAAACTCGTCATTTCCACTCTATGTCTCTGGGCTAAGCTCCCAGTGACTGCCTCAGAAGCCCTTTCCTTAAGCATCCCTTGCATTGTTCTTTTCCTAGAAGAGATTTGGGGGTTTTTTTCCACATTTGGATGTAAGCGTGGCTGAAGAGTCACCAAAAGGCTAAACTTGACTCATGGGACCAGAGAAGGGCCATGAGGATGATCAGAGGGCTGGAGCTCCTCTGCTGTGGAGACGGACTGAGGGAGTTGGGGCTGTTCAGTCTGGAGAAGAGAAGGCTCTGAGGAGACCTTATTGTGACCTTCCAGTATCTGAAGGAGGCTACAAGAAAGCAGGGGAGGGACTTTTTAGGGTGTCAGGGAGTGACAGGACTGGGGGGAATGGAGGAAAACTAGAAGTGAGTAGATTCAGATTGGATGTTAGGAAGAAGTTCTTCCCCATGAGGGTGGTGAGACACTGGCACAGGTTGCCCAGGGAGGTGGTGGAAGCCTCACCCCTGGAGGTTTTTGAGGCCAGGCTGGATGTGGCTGTGAGCAACCTGCTGGAGTGTGAGGTGTCCCTTCCCATGGCAGGGGGGTTGGAACTGGCTGATCCTTGAGGTCCCTTCCAACCCTGACAATTCTATGCTGTGTTCTGGGTCCAGGCACACACACAGCTGCTGTGCACTGCAGTGGGTGGCTGGACCTGGCCCAGATGCTAACTGCAAGAGGGATGTTTTGTGATCAGTATCAGAAATAACATCATCAGCCAATTTTTTCCCTACATCTAGGGAGGCTTAAGGGTAATTCAGGTCTACAGAGACCTTTCTCCTTTTCTTATGGGTAAAATCCCTACCCATGAGGACAGAAGGATGGGGCTTGCAGAAAGGAAATGGACAATAAAGCAGATTCTCGGAGTATATTCTCACTTTTCCCAACTGCCTTTTCCCTCCAAACCTACTTCTTCCCACAGGGGATGCAAGCCTTCCAGTCAGGGGCCTGAGAGATGTGGTAGGAAACAAAATAAAGCACTGCACATCTCCCAGGGTGTTTTGCAAAGCCAGCTCGAAGGTCTGTGCAGAGACACAACAGTGATAAGTCAGGAGCAAGAGAGAGCAAAGGCCTGCTTTACCAAAGGGATGGATCATGGTGATCCCACCACAACATGTACAAGGAGCTGCTGGAATGCATTCTTTGCAGGGATAAGGTTCCGACTGAATTTGGGCTGAAGGCTGTTGTGGTGTTAGGAAGGACATAGACATCTTGGAGCCAGTCCAGAGGAGGGCCACAAAGGTGATCCAAGGGCTGGGGCACCTCTGCTAGGAGGACAGGCTGAGGGAGCTGGGGCTGTTCAGCCTGCAGAAGAGAAGACTCCAGGGGGACCTTAGAGCTGCATTCCAGTAACTGAAGGGATCCTACAGGAAGGCTGCAGAGGGGTCTAGAGAATGGTTTGAAGCTGAGGGAGAGCAGGGTTAGACTGGAGCTTAGGAAGAAGTTCTTCAGTAGGAGGGTGGTGAGACTCTGGAATAGGCTACCCAGGGAGGTTGTGGATGAGTCCTGCCTGGGGTGTTGAAGGCCAGGTTGGATGAGGCCTTGAGCAGCTGAGTCTAGTGAACCTGTCCATGGTGGGGAGGTTGGAGCAGATGATCTCCAAGGGCCCCTCCAACCTGAGCCATTCTAGGATTCCATGACTCTAGGCTGTGTTTCTTTGCTACAGCCTCAGAATCAATGGTTGGGCCAGAGGCCTCTCCCTGCAAAAAACAGAACTCAAGGCAGCACTAACTGCAACTGAAAGCACAAAAAATATTTTGGCATCATGTTGATTCAAACAGGGACTTTATCCTTTGAGTTATGTTTTAAGATAAGTAGAGACCAAGCATGTGTCTTTATCAGGCACTTCCATAACACAATCTGAAATGTGGGGGGGAAAAAAAAAAAAAAAAAGAGTAATTTAGGAGCAAGGGGGGAACAAAAATCCTGAAAAAAATCCAACTTCTCCAGTTTTGTACTTGAACTGAAGAGTCCAGCAGAGAATACAGAATTAACCAGGTTGGAAAAGACCTCAGAGATCATCAAGCCCAAACTATCACCCAACACCATCTAATCAACTCAACCATGGCACCAAGTGCCTCATCCAGTCTCTTTTTAAACACTTCCAGGGATGGTGACTCCACCACCTCCCTGGGCAGCACATTCCAATGGCCAATCTCTCTTTCTTTCCTTGCTCACATCAGCCTAAACCTCCCAGTATCACAGTATCACAGTATCACCAAGGTTGGAAGAGACCTTGAGGATCATCGAGTCCAACCTGTAACCACAGACCTCATGACTAGATCATGGCACCAAGTGCCAAGTGCTCCCCTGGTGCAGCTTGAGAATGTGTCCTCTTGTTCTGTTGCTGGTTGCCTGTAAGAAGAGACCAAGTCCCACCTGGCTACAACCTCCCTTCAGGTAGTTGTAGACAGCAATAAGGTCTCCCCTGAGCCTCCTCTTCTCCAGGCTAAGCAACCCCAGCTCCCTCAGCCTCTCCTCACAGAGCTGTGCTCCAAATCCCTCCCCAGCTTTGTTGCCCTTCTCTGGACACATTTGAGCATCTCAACATCTTTCTTGAACTGAGGGGCCCAGAAGTAAAGGGGAAGTCTGGTCTCTGAGGTCCAGCACCTTCTGCTGAACGATGTATTGACTGTAAAATATCCTGTCTGCTTTATCTTGGGTGGAGCAATAAAGGAAGCAAAGTCACAATAGCTCTCCTCCCTTTATCAAAATAGCCTGGTGCCCTATCTAAGGATCAGGGATAAATTAATAATAGGGGCCCTTTGGGATTTGGGCTGCTGCTGCTGGAAGCCAAGGGGTGACATGGTGATTATGCATAGTTGAATAGCATCCAAGCATTTAACACTCTCTGATTTGGACAACATGTCTGTGCAGCATCCCTCCAACCAGTTCCTGTGCAGCCTCATAAAGTATGTAAACACAGGGCTCTTGTTTTTAAAGCCCTGAAAGCCCTTCAGATCCCTCTTTTACTTTAATATCCCTCACATCCTCAACTACTTTCCTCCTATAGAAGATCCAGCACCTCCTAGCCCCAGAGTCTCCCACTCTAGATGGAGAATGGCACCTTCTGCATGGCCTCCATGTGTTTCTCTTTTTCAGCAGTTGAAAGCTATCCCACCCAAATTCCTCATTTGCACTTGGCCACGTATTTACTCACATTTCTTTTGGTTTTTTTTTTGCCAGCACTGAATGTTTGTGGCCATTGGAATGTGCTGCCCAGGGAGGTGGTGGAATCACCATCACTGGGGTGTTTAAAAAGGGACTGGATGAGGCTCTCGGTGCCATGGTTTAGTTGATTAGATGGTGTTGGGTGATAGGTTGGACTGGATGAGCTTGGGAGGTCTTTTCCAACCTGGTTCATTCTGTATTCTGTGGTCTGCATTTGCTGAATTTAAAAATAGCTGCACAGAATTTACCTTCTGCAAGGTAGATGTGGATGTGATCTAGCTGGACTTCTGCAAGGCCCTTGACACAGTCCCCCACAACACCCAGCTCACCAAGCTGGAGATATAGGGATTGGATGGGTGGATAAGGAATTGGCTGGATGGTTGCATCTAGAGGGTGGTGCTCAATGGCTTGAAGTCCAGATGGAGAGCAGTGACAGTGGTGTCCCTCATGGGTCCCTGCTGGGACCTGTGCTGTTCAACATTTTTATCAAGGACATAGAGGGATCAAGGCACCATCAGCATGTTTGCAGGTGGCACCAAACTGAGTGGTGTTGTCCATACACCAGAGGGACAGGATGGCATCCAGAGGGACCTGGACAAGCTGGAGAGCTGGGCCCAGGTGAATCTCATCAAGTTCATCAAGAACAAATGCAGGGCTCTGCACCTGGGCTGGAACAATCCTCACTATCAATACAGCCTGGGGGAGAAGGTGATAGAAAGCAGCCCTGAGGAAAAGGACTTGGGGGTGCTGAGGGATGAGAAGCTGGACATGAGCAGGCAGTGTGAGCTTGCAGCCCAGAAGGCAAATCACAGCCTGGGCTGCACCAAAAGCAGCATTGCCAGCAGATCCAGAGAGGTGATTCTGCCACTTTGCTCTGCTCTGGGGAGACCTCACCTGCAGTACTGTGTGCAGCTCTGGAGCCTTCTGTATAGGAAGGACATGGAGCTGATGGAGCAGGTCCAGAGGAAGGCCACAAAAATGATCAGGGAGTTGGAGCACCTCTGCTGTGAGGACAGGCTGAGGGAGCTGGGGGTGTTCAGCTTGCAGAAGAGGAGGCTCTATGAAGACCTCATAGCAGCCTGCCAGTGCCTGAAGGAGGCCACAGGAAGGACGGAGAGAGACTGTTTGCAAAGGTCTGCAGTGACAGGACAAGGGGCAATGGCTTCAAACTAGAGGAGAGCAGATTTAGATTGAATGTTAGGAAGAAGTTCTTCACTGTGAGGGTGGTGGAACACTGGAACAGGTTGCCCAGGGAGGTGACTGAGGTCCCTTCCCTGGAGATATTCAAGGTGAGGCTCGATGAGGCCCTGGGCAACCTGATGTAGTTGGGGATGTCCCTGCTGACTGCAGGGAGGTTGGACTGGATGACCTCTGGAGGTCCCCTCCAGCCTGGACCATTCTATGGTTCTATGATTCTGTGATTCTAAGGTAGATCACAGGATGTAGGGACACCTACAGAAACATCTGCTCTGTGGGAATGGGGTATCAAGAGGTCTCTATATCCCCCAATTTATATTTTCTATATATCCTCTAATTTATATCCTCTAATATAGCCTCTAATTTAAAGGACTCTGGTTCTGTCTACATCACAGAAACTCAAGTCCCAGGAATCCCTGGCCCTGGCCAAACCTCAGCTGATCTGTGAGCAGCTCAGATGCTGCACCCTAGGTTTAACAGTAGGCCAACCCAAATCATTTGTCACTGTTTGGGGTTTGATGGGAGAAGCTGAAGTTTAAAGAGCATAGTAGTAAATGTCAATAGTAAATGCTGTCTTCTTTCAGCTCAGCCATGATTGCAGGTTTTTAACACTGAATAAAGGCAGTGTGCAGATGCTTTGTTTTATTTCCCAGTAACTAGATGCCATTGACAGTGAGGGTGGTGAGACACTGCAACAAGTTGTTGAGGGAGTTTGTGGATACTCCTTCCATGGAGGTATCCAAGGCCCAGTGGATGAGACCTTGAGCAACTTGGGCTAATGGGAGGTGTTTCTGCTCATGGCATTGGTGTTGGAACGAGATGATCTTTATGGTCCCTTCCAACCCAAACAATTTTATGATTCTAAGACCAAATATAAGTGCATTCCATCTCCTATAGACTGAAACACAACCCAGAAGAGAGGAAAAGTTTGCTCTGCTGAGGACAGAGTGCTCCACAGCTTTCCTGGGTACAAGTGGAGCACAGGGACAAAACATGCCCTGGAGGAGTGACCCTTCTGACCATGCCCCTGAGACAACTCTCTTTTTTACCCCTACTTCTTCATAGGATCATAGAATCATAGAATTGTCAGGGTTGGAAGGGACCTCAAGGATCAGCCAGTTCCAATCCCCCTGCCATGGGCAGGGACACCTCACATTACAGCAGGTTGCTCACAGCCACATCCAGCCTGGCCTTCAAAACCTGGCTTCCACCACTCCCTGGGCAACCTGTGCCAGTGTCTCACCACCCACATGGGGAAGAACTTCTTCCTAACATCCAAGTTGAATCTATCTATTTCTAGTTTTTTTGCATTCCCCCAGTCCTATCACTCCCTGACACCCTAAAAAGTCCCTCCCCAGCTTTCCTGTAGCCCCCTTCAGATACTGGAAGGCCACTGGAAGGTCTCCTCAGAGCCTTCTCTTCTCCACACTGAACAGCCCCAACTCCCTCAGTCTGTCCTCATAGCAGAGGAGCTCCAGCCCTTGGATTATCCTCATGGCCCTTCTCTGGACACCTTCCAGCACCTCCAGATCCTTCATGTAATAGAGGCTCCATACCTGCACACAATACTCCAGGTGGGGTCTCACCAGAGCAGAGTAGAGGGGCAGAATCACCTCCCTCGACCTGCTGGGTGTGCTCCTCTTGATGCAGCCCAGGATGTGATTGACTTTCTGGGTCATGCTTATTTGCAGTTGTCACCATCTGATCCTGATTCACTATGAAGCTGACACTTGCAGAAGAGTGGTGGTGACCAAGCCCTGCATTCAGCAAGCAAAATGCACAGAGAGGTTTTAGCGCTTTCAGGGGTGCAGCATCCCAAGCAAAGAGAGAGAAAGAAAAAGAAACAACAACCAAGGCACATTTTCTCATGATTTATGCAATTGATATGAAATATTTGTTCTACATTTCCTTTGGGATATGTTTTGGTTCCAAACCTGTGATACCAGCTGATAATGACTTACACATTTCTTTGGAGGCAGCGTGGAGCAGTGCTAATGGGAAGCACGTTCTGTTTGACTGAGCAGGTACAAGAGCTCAGAGACATCCACTGTCATTTCCCAGGCTTCTACAATGGTATTAATCAAACCTCATTTTCCAAAGCTAAGAAAAAGACTGGGTTTTTTTTTTCCAACCTAAGAAAAAGTCAAGGCAGGCAGTGATCAGGTTGGACACAGAGGAAAATCAACCAGGGCCAGCCAAGGAGATTTTTTTCTTTCCTAGGACTGTTATGATTTAGTGAAAAAATAATAGTAATATAATAATAGTAATAGTAATAGTAGTAGTAGTAGTAGTAATAATAATAATAATAATATTAATAATAATAATATCAAAAAGCTTTCAACTGGGGCTAGCAAATTTGTCATTTTCTCCCCCTCCCAGAAAGAAGGCACTGCTTGTAAAAAGGGAAAAAAAAAAGAAAGAGAAAAAAGGGGGGAAAAAAAAAGAATAAAAGGGGGGAAAAGGAGAAAAGAAAGAAAAGGAAAAAAACAGGGAAAAAAGGGGAAAAGAAAAAAGAAACAGGAAAAAAGAAACAGGAAAACATGGAAAAAAAGGAAAAAAGAAAAAAGAAACAGGAAAACATGGAAAAATTAAAAAGAGGGGAAAGAAAAAAAGGAAAAAGCTAAAAGAAAAAAAAAACCAAAAACAAAAAAAAAAAATAAAAAAGAAAAAAGAAAAAAGGGGGAAAGAGGAAAAAAGGTAAAAGGAAAAAAGAAAAAAGAAAAAATGAAAAAGAAACAAAAAGGAAAAAGAAAAAAGAAAGAAAGAAATAGGGGAAAAAAAGGAAAAAAAATAAAGAGGGGAAAGAAAAAAGAGGAAAAAGCTAAAAAAAAAAAAAGAAAAAAGAAAAAAAGAAACAAAAAGGGAAAAAATTATAAAAGGGGGGAAAAGAGGAAAAAGGTGAAAGGAAAAAAAGGAAGAAAAAAGAAAAAGAAAAAAGGAAAAAAGAAAAAAAGGAAAGAAAAAAGAACAAAGCTAAAAGAGAAAAGAGAAAAAAGAAAAAAGGAAAAGATAGAAAGAAAAAGGAAAAATAAAAGGAAAAAAATAAAAAAAAAATGAAAAAAAGAGAAAAAATAAAAAAGGTGAAAAGTTAAAAAGAAAAGAAATAAAAAAGAAGAAAATTAAAATAAAAGGTGATTCAAGTTCTAAGCCTGGCTGGAAACTCGTGGCTAGTTCCAAGCCTTTCCTTGCTGCACTCTCTGGTAATTGAGCTGCATCTACAGACATAAGCTCATGGTGCTGTGGCCCAGCCCTGGGAGATGGAAGGAGAGTGGAGAATCCCTTATGGAGATGAAGAAATTGAGTCATAGTGAGGTTTTGGCAGCTGCTTCCACAAAGGTAGGCAACAGTCATCATCATTATCATCATCATCCTCATTTTCATCATCAGTTCTGGCACATCATCCTGCACTGTCACGCAAGCAAGGCTGAGACTACAGACTGCAACCACGGAATCAAAGAACCATGAAGGTTGGAAAAGACCTCTGAGATCATCAAGCCCAACCATCAACACACCACCATCATGCTCACCAAACTAGGATCCAGAGTGCCTTGCCTACATGGTTTTTGAACACCTCTAGAGATGGTGACTCCACCACCTCCCTGGGCAGCCTGTTCCAACCCTTCACCACTCTCTCACTAAAGTTTTTCCTAAGCTCCAATCTAAACCTCCCCTGGCACAATTTAAGGGCTATTTCCTTTTGTCTTATCTCTAGTTTCCTGGGACAAGAGACCAACCTCCTCACTCCAACCTCCTTTCAGGTAGTCCTAAAGAGCAATGTGGTCTCCTCTCAGCCTCCAGCCTTCTTCTCCAGACTAGACAACCCCAGTTCCCTCAGCCCCTCCTTGTAAGATTTGTTCCCCAGATAGCCTACTAGCAATGAGATGAGGAGGCTGTGAAGTCTCTTGAGATAGAGATATCACCTATAGCAAGTCCATGGTGATTGTCATTGCCACAGAATCACAGGTAGGGGTTGGAAGAAGGGACCTCCAGAGGTCATCCAGTCCAACTCCCCTGCTAGAGCACAATCACTCAGGGCACACAGGAACACACCCAGGTGGGTTGTGAAAGTCTCCAGAGAAGGAGAC
The DNA here is from genome assembly GCF_026170545.1 of Melanerpes formicivorus. Lineage (NCBI taxonomy): Eukaryota > Metazoa > Chordata > Aves > Piciformes > Picidae > Melanerpes > Melanerpes formicivorus. The sequence continues at coordinate 2,990,890 of NW_027142359.1, read as the reverse complement.
TCCACAACCTCTCTGGGCAGCCTGCTCCAGGGCTCTACTGACTGAATAAAAACACAACTTGCTTGTTACTGCTAGGCTGGCTCAATGGCTTGGGGAAACACAAAGCCATCTCCAACAAGAGAAATTTCCACCAAACAGCATCATGAATGTCCTATGTTTTCTTCACCATGGCTTTTTCCAGCAAAACCAGCCAGTAGCCCAAACCACCCTCCCAGCAATGTAGACCTTAGAAAGACAAGTAAAGATGAACAAGAGAAAGAAGCCTTTGGAAGAGCACATGGCCTGCAAGGAGCATCTGAAGAAACTGGGGTTGTTCAGTCTGGAGAAGAGGAGGCTGAGGGGAGACCTCATTGCTCTCTACAGCTACCTGAAGGGAGGTTACAGTGAGGAGGGGTCCAGCCTCTTCTCTTTGGTGTCAAGTGACAGGCCCAGAGGAGATGGTTCCAAGCTGCCCCAGGAGAGGTTCAGGCTGGATGTTAAGAAATATTTCTTCACTGGAAGGGTTCTCAAACAATGGAATGGTCTGCCCAGGGCAGTGGTGGAGTCACCATCCCTGGGGGTGTTCAAGCAGCATAGGGACATGGTCTAGTGGATGAAAGGTTGGACTGGATGATCTTGGAGGTCTCTTCCAATCAGAGACACTGGAAGATGTTGTCCTGGGAGGTGGTGGAAGCCTCATCCCTGGAAGTTTTTGAGTCCAGGCTGGATGTGGCTCTGACCAATCTGAAGCAGTGTGAGGTGTCCCTGCCCATGGCAGGGGATTGGAAATAGATGATCCTTGAGGATCCTTTTATGACTCTCTATGATTGTGTGGCTGAGAAAGAAAAGCACTGTGCACTCCTAGTCCCTTGGATGCTGACTGGAAGTCCATGGGTTAGAGTGACTATCTCCAGGCACTACAAAAAGCCACCTCCAAACAAAGAGCCCTCTCAATGTGACACAAGTGGTGATGAGTGCATTACTGGAAGTGCAGCTGACATAGAATCAGACAATTGTCAGTGTTGGAAGAGACCTCAAGGATCAGCCAGCTCCAACCCCCCTGCCATGGGCAGGGACACCTCACACTACAGCAGGTTGCTCACAGCCACATCCAGCCTGGCCTGAAAAACCTCCAGGGATGAGGCTTCCACCACCTCCCTGGGCAACCTGTGCCAGAGTCTCACCACCCTCATGGGGAAGAACTTCTTCCTAACATCCAATCTCAATCTACCCATTCCTAGTTTTTTTTTTTTCCTCCATTCCCCCCAGTCCTATCACTCCCTGACACCCCAAAAAGTCCCTCCCCAGCTCTCTTGTAGGCCCCCTTCAGATACTGGAAGGCCACAATTAGGTGGACAGGAATGAGGACATCAGGAAAATTGAACAAAAAAAACCCAAAACAACCACCCCCCAGTCTCCAAGAAAAACAGCCTGGGCTCAAGCACTGTGCCTTTAAAGAGCCAGCCCCTCTCTTCCAGATGATTTTAATAAGCCCAGGCACATGTGTTGTAACCCCTTGATGCAGTACAATATGAATAACCAAATAAAAGATCGCTCCAGATTGCAAGATTTACTGTTTGCAGTGGGAAAAGGCCAACCAGATGACATCATTATATTTCAAAATGTGAATGGCTGCCAAGTTTGGTAATACTAAACGAGAGAAATTGATCCTCCATGGGTTTTGTGGGGGGGGAGGGAACAAAAAAAAAAGCTCTTTTGGCTTTGGGGGTGATTCCCCCCCCCCCCCCTTCCCCCTTCTCTCGTTATTTATGTAACTGTAATGTTTGTGTTTAGCAAACTTGAGCTTGACTTTCAAACCGGGGCCAGGGTACCTTATCTTGTGAGGTTATTTGTTGGCAGCCATCTGCTTAGCTGGGGGATGATTGAGTTGGACAATTTATGGGTTAAAGAGTCAATGGATTGTGTTGGATAAGTCACAAAAGAGCCAGTTTCCAGCTCAGGCAAAACCGGACTTGGCTTGGATGGGAGCCTGCTTGATGAGGATGTCAGGATCTCAGTCCCTGTCTGGAAGATGTTGCTTTGTTTGCCTCTAAGGAAGAAAAATCCATACATATATAGCACTCACACCCTTTTCATGTAAGCCATCTGGAATTCTGGATGCAGCAAGCCATGATACTCCAGCAAGCATGATAAGACTACCTCACACCTCACAATGCCATCTTTCTGCAGGGACTCTGCATCTTCTCATCTCTCCTGGATCACTTCAAACAACCCCCACCCCCTATCCTCACCCTTAAATCAGGGCCACTCTCAACTGTTCAGCCCCCTGCAGAGCTCAGCAGATTGAGGCCCTGAGATGTTGAGCCACTTGCCCAAGACTGCAAAGTGATTCACAGGCAGAGCTGAAACCAAAAACCACAAAACTCTTTTTTTCCCACACCCCTGCACACCACTTCTTGGAGGCTGTTTGTTGATGATGCAAACAACAATGGTCACAAAGGTTTTTTGCACTGCAGACAGCTCCAGTGATATTTTTGCTTCATTACCCCCTCCCCCCCTTTTAAATCAAGAGCTTGCTAAAAACCCTTTTCATTTTTCTCTGCAGGAAAGGATCCTGAAATGTCACCTTTCAGCAGTGCTTGCAGGCAAATCCATACCCTTAGGGCCAGGAAAATGTTCTATTTTTACAGCATCCATGAGTATGTTTATTAAAGCAGCACTATATACATGGAATTTTGCTGGCTCTGTTTCCTTCAGAGAGGAAGCCCCAAGCTGTACAACTGCTATGAGTCTTAAAAAGGTGCTGCATGGCACTCGTGAAATGCTCTTGGTTCACCAATTACAAGTGAACAGCTCTTCAAGCTCTGCTTGAAGCTCAGGGCTGGGACTGCTTCAGAGTATTACACACCATGTTCATAGAATCACAGAATGGTCCAGGCTGGAGGGGACCTCCAGAGGTCATCCAGTCCAACCTCCCTGCAGTCAGCAGGGACATCCTCCACTAGATCAGGTTGCCCAGGGCCTCGTTGAGCCTCACCTTGAATATCTCCAGGGAAGGGACCTCAGTCACCTCCCTGGGCAACCTGTTCCAGTGTTCCACCACCCTCATAGCGAAGAACTTCTTCCTAACATTTAGTCTGAATCTGCTCTTCTCTAGTTTGAAGCCATTGCCCCTTGTCCTGTCACTGCAGCCCTTTGCAAACAGTCTCTCTCCAACCTTCTTGTAGCCCCCTTCAGGTACTGGCAGGCTGCTATGAGGTCTTCCCAGAGCCTCCTCTTCTGCAAGCTGAACACCCCCACCTCCCTCAGCCTGTCCTTACAGCAGAGGTGCTCCAACTCCCTGATCATTTTTCTGGCCCTCCCCTGGACCTGCTCCATCAGCTCCATTTCCTTCCTGTATTGAGGGCTCCAGAGCTGCACACAGTACTGCAGGTGAGGTCTCCCCAGAGCAGAGCAAAGTGGCAGAATCACCTCTCTGGATCTGCTGGCAATGCTGCTTTTGATGCAGCCCAGGCTGTGATTTGCCTTCTGGGCTGCAAGCTCACACTGCCTGCTCATGTCCAGCTTCTCATCCCTCAGCACCCCCAAGTCCTTTTCCTCAGGGCTGCTTTCTATCACCTCTTCCCCCAGCCTATATTGATAGTGAGGGTTTCTAACACTACAGGCTTGACAAGGTACCCTGGCACAATTAATTCTTACCAGGCTCTCAAGAGAGACTGGCAGCAACTAATTGCTTGCCACTTTGCTCCAACAGGAGGATGTAAGGCAACTTGGGGGTGGCAACTCAATTTTAAGAGACATATTTACTCCCAAGTATGATCTTTTTTGATCCCACTTCCTTGCTGCCAGTGGTGGTGCCACAAGCTACTCTACTCACAGAATCACAGAATCAAGCAGGTTGGAAGATACCTCCAAGATCATCAAGTCCAACCCATCACCCAACCCTACCTAATTAACCAGACTATGGCACTAAATGCCTCATCCAGGCTTTTCTTAAACACCTCCAGGGACATCAACCCCACCACCTCCCCGGGCAGCCCATTCCAATGGCAAATCAATCACTCTTTCTGGGAAGAACTTCTTTCTAAGAGCTTCTTAGAGCTTCTTTCTAAGGTCAAGCCTAAACTTCCCCCTGCACAGCTTGAGACTGTGTCCTCTTGTTCTGTCACTGTTGGGAGAAGAGACCAAGCCCCACCTGGCTACAACCTCCTTTCAGGTAGCTGTAGACATCAATAACATCTCCCCTGAGCCTCCTCTTCTCCAGGTTGGAGAAGAGGAGGTTGCAGCTGCCACCAGCAGCCAGCTGCAGCTAGCACCAGGAGGTGAGACATGCCAGGTCCTGCTGGTTTCCAGAGCCTGCAGACCACCAGCAGCACTGCATGGTTACATTTTTCTCTTGACACCTGATCCCATTCCACACACAGAGCCTTGCCCATGGGCAAATCTCCTTGCGGCGGACAAGGGTGTTCTCAGCACTGACTAAGGCTTGGTCTGAGGTGACCTCCTTTGGCAGGACCACAAACTCCATCCCATCACGGAGGTGCTGGTTGGTGTCTGGTGGATGTGGTGGTTGGAAGAGTGCCTGGAGCATGCCCGCAGCCTGGGAGCAGTGGTGGGAAGCAGAGGACTGGGCCAGAATAAGCAGAGGAACTGAGAAACTCCCAAGAGAAGGTTTTGAGGCCAAGAGCTGGTTGGGAACGGTGTTTGGCTTTCTCAGCTAGAAGAACCTTTCCTGCTCTTTGATTCCTGGTGTGCAGGGGGAAGTGGGACTTCATAGCTCCCCATGGAAGAAATGGCCCTCATCACCAGAGGAGCTGACTCAAGCCAGGCATTCCTCTTACCTCCAGCCAAAGGGGGCAAGAAAAGAAGGAGGGGTAGGGGGAGGAAAGAAAGGAAAATGTGCTAAGCCCTGAATTTTGGCGAGCAGCTTCAGCCCAAACAAAGGGTGAAGGCCTCTCTGGTTACAGTGAAAGCCAGGGTTTGAAGTGTGGGGGAGTTGAGGTCCAAAGAGGTTTTTCTAGGACCAGTTGTGAGGGGGTTTATGGTGGAGCAGTTTGCACACCTCATCAAGGACCAGCCGGGAGATGTGGCCAGCTGGCATGGAGGCATCCAGGGCTCCTGCGTGTTCCATCCACTGCCTGGCATGGAGGCATCCAGGGCTCCTGTGTGTTCCATCCACTGCCTGGCATGGAGGCATCCAGGGCTCCTGCGTGTTCCATCCACTGCCTGGCATGGAGGCATCCAGGGCTTCTGCATGTTCCATCCACTGCCTGGCATGGAGGCATCCAGGGCTCCTGCGTGTTCCATCCACTGCCTGGCATGGAGGCATCCAGGGCTCCTGCATCACTCTTTCAGATCCTCTCACTCTCACTCTTAGAAGCTGGACTTCCTGAAGGTGCCTGGATAAGGCACTTGGTGCCATGGTTTAGCTGATGAGATGGTGTTGGGTGATAGGTTGGACTTGGTGATCTTGAAGTTCTTTTCCAATCTTGTTAATTCTGCATTCTGGTTTGCCTGAAGCTCACAACTCAGGGAGTTTTGGGTGGCCCAAAGAGTTTTCTGATGCCAAAAGCAAGCCTGAGGGGAAATGTTCAGGAATGACCAGCTCTTGGCTGTGGAAAAATAGCACAAATATTTGCTGCCATGGCAAACCAACTGGGAAAGGCAATCAGAGGTGAAAAAGACCAAGACCTGCCCAACAAGGGGGAGATGAAGAAGCTACAACAAAGCCCTCAGAGGAAAGTGCTGCCCCTTTCCAATAGCTTTTTTGTCCTCCCTCTACCTATTCATGGACCACACATATCTCAGTGCCCTCCCTGAAGGCTTTGATGGTGCTTTCAAGTACTACCCAAAACAAAACACAGCAGGGAAGATCATAGATTCATCACAGAATGGCTCAGGTTGGAAGGGACCTCAGAGATCATCTCCTCCAACCTCCCCACCACGGGCAGGGATATCTCTCAACTAGACTCAGCTGCTTAAGGCCTCATCCAACCTGGATTTCAACACCCTCAAGGACAAGGCATCCACAGCCTATTCCAGAGTCTCACCAGCTTCCTACCGAAGAACTTCTTTGTAAGCTCCAGTCTAACCCTGCTCTGCCTCAACTTCAAACCATTCCCCCTTGTCCTGTCTCCAGACACCCTCAGGAAAAGTCCCTCTGCAGCCTTCCTGTAGGATGCCTTAGCTTCCAACCAGAGAGGAGGGAGATGAAGGAAGGGGGATGGGGAAGCCAAACTCCTCACACACCTAAATTCTGGCTGTGTCACACAGGGACGGTAAATACCCAGATAAAGGAGGCAGGGACCACCACAGGCAGGTGTTTAGAAGCAGAAGGATGCTCCAAGCCTCTGTTGTGTCTGTACTTAGGACAGATTTTGGCTTCGTGGCTGGTTGCCTGACTTTGAATTTGGGCCTGGTGGTGCTCTCCCTTGCAGCAGAAGCCTTGCATTTAGCGGTGTCCAACTAAAACATGTACTGTGGTCAGAAATGTGTTTTCCCCTGTTTTAAGAGGACCAGCAGAAGGAAACTTGGAGGAGCTTCTGATCCCTCTTTTTTTTTTTCCTTTTCCCTTTCCCTTCTCTCTCTGTTGAGTGACTTGAAAAACAAAAGAGAATCTGTTTCTGTGGGAAGGAATCTGTTTGGGCTATTTCTGAAGCATGTCCTTTAGAGCTGTGCAACGAAGGGATTTGATTTATTATTATCAATATTATTATTATTATGGTTACCTTTTCTTCAGAAAAAAAAAATCAGGAAAAAAAGTTCATTTCAGATTGAGAAAATCTCTTCTGGGTGGCTATAAAGGAATAATTCTGTTTTGTAACAGAGGGGATTCTGCCCCTTGACTCTGCTCCGGGCTGCAGCCAGCCCTGGTGCCCCCAGCATAAGAAGGGACACAGAGCTGCTGGAGACAGTCCAGAACAGGCTACAAAGATGATCCAAGCAAGGGCTGGAGCACCTCTGCTATGAGGATAAGCTGAGGGAGCTGGGGTTGTTCAGCCTAGGGAAGAGAAGACTGCAGGGGGACCTTACAGCTGCCTTCCAACACCTGAAGGGATCCTACAGGAAGGCTGCAGAGGGACTTTTCATAAGGGTGTCTAGAGACGGGACAAGGGGGAATGGTTTAAAGCTGAGGGAGAGCAGGGTCAGACTGGATCTTAGGAAGTTCTTCAGTAGGAGGGTGGTAAGACTCTGGAATAGGCTGCCCAGGGAGGTGGTGGAGTTGCCATCATTGGAGGTGTTCAGGAGGAGACTTGATAGGGTGCTCGGTTACATGGGTTAGTTGATTAGGTGGTGTTGGATGATAGGTTGGACTCGATCTTGAAGGTCTCTTCCAACCTGGTCTATTCTATTCTATTCTATTCTATTCTATTCTATTCTATTCTATTCTATTCTATTCTATTCTATTCTATTCTATTCTATTCTATTCTATTCTATTCCATTCTATTCCATTCCATTCCATTCCATTCCATTCCATTCCATTCCATTCCCAGCTCCCTCAACCTCTCCTCGTAGGGCTTGTGCTCCCTGTGCTTCTGGCCTCACCAAAAGCATATCCCAGTACAAACCCTGACAGAACTCAAAGAATATTATTTTTTTCAGACAAAACTCCAGGAAATGTGCACTACTGGTTCACTATGAAGAGATCCATGGGGCACTGTATCCCAGAAAAATACACCACTGGAGAATAAATAAAATCCTGCAGTCCATTTTTTTTTTTTTTTTGGTCTTTCTCAGAGCCACCTTCAGTAGTGATGTCAAAATATTGTCACCACAGAACACTGAAGGCTGGGCAGTGGACCTTCAGGTTGCCCAGGGAGGTGGTAGAAGCCCCATCCCTTGAAGTTTTCAAGGCCAGGCTGGATGTGGCTGTGAGCAACCTGCTGTAGTGTGAGGTGTCCCTGCCCATGGCAGGGGGGTTGGAACTGGCTGATCCTTGAGGTCCCTTCCAACCCTGACAATTCTATGATTCTATGAAAATCTCACCAGTGAGAAATGAAAACACAGCCTGAGTGCAAAACTCTTCCTGCAATACAATTTCCTCCTCAGGGCAAATCAAACACAGGTGCAGAGAGGTCTCCTCACCACACCTGACTTCAAGATGTATTCATAGCCCACCTTGGCTGCAAAGAAGTCCCAACACTTGAGCTTCAGCATAGAATTGTTAGGGTTGGAAGGGACCTCAAGGATCAGCAGGATCAGTTCCAACCCCCCTGCCATGGGCAGGGACACCTCATACTACATCAGGTTGCTCACAGCTACATCCAGCCTGGCACAATCATCTAACATAATCTGTCTCTCTCATAGTCATCTCTACTGTTCTTCAAGCTGTGCACCTTGGAGAAAACCAGGGAAATCACAACATCACTGAATGCTAGGGGATGGAATGGACCTCCAGAGATCATCCAACCCAACCCCGCTGCCAGAGCAGGATCACCCAGGGTAGTCTACACAGGAATGTGTCCAGGTGGGTTTTGAAAGTCTCCAGAGAAGGAGGCTTCAAAACCTCTCTGGGCAGCCTGTTCCAGGGCTCTGGCACCCTCACCATACTGAAGTGTCTCCTTGTGCTGAGGGGGAACCTCCTGTGCTCCAGCTTGTACCCATTGTTCCTTGTCCTGTCTCTGGACACCACCAACAAGAGCCTGGCACCTTCCTCTTGACACCCATGCCTCAGATATCGATAGACATTGATCAGATTCCCTCTCAGCCTTCTCCATACTAAGCATCCCCAGGGCTCTCAGCCTTCCTTCACAGGAGAGTACGGATCCTCCTGGTACTCCTGAAATCAGGTCATGACCATGCACTGCAGTGCTACCAGCTTGCCAAAGAAGGATTGCTTGGAGGTCTTGAGAGAAGCCATCACCCAGATGCCTCTTACTTTTCTTTGAAGACATCATAGCCCACAGTGAACTATTCTGTGTCATAAAATCACAGAATGCATTGAGGTAGAAGGGACCCTCAAAGGTCATCTTGTCCAGCCCCCCTGCACTGAGCAGGGAAATCTTTAACAAGAGCAGGTTGCTCAGGGCCCCATCAAGTTTGACCTCAAATGTCTCCAGGGGTGGGGCTTCACCATATCTCTGGGCAACCTCTTCCTGTGTCTGTCCCATAAAGGAACTCAGGAGAATAAATGAGTCCTCCTGGCATTTTTAAGGTGATAGAATAGGGTTTGGGAAGGTGAGGCAGGATTTTATAGAATTTTGGAATCATTTGGGTTGGGAGAGACCTTTATGATCATCAAGTCTAACTATTAATCCCACACTAAACCATATCCCTTGGCACCATATCTACACATCTTCTAAATACCACCACTTCCCTTTGCACAAAGCTCACTCATAGACAGGTGGGGGTTGGTCTCTTCTACCAGGCAACCAGCACCAGAACAAGAGGACACAGTCTCAAGCTGTGCCAGGAGAGGTTCAGACTGGATGTTAGGAAGAAATTCTACACAGAGAGAGAGATTGGCCATTGGAATGTGCTGCCCAGGGAGGTGGTGGAGTCACCATCACTGGAGGTGTTTAGGAAGAGACTTGATGGGGTGCTTGGTGCCATGGTTTAGTCGATTAGGTGGTGTTGGATGATGGGTTGGACATGATGATCTTGAAGGTCTGCTCTGCTCTGCTCTGCTCTGCTCCAGCCCTGATGACCAGAGGGTGTGAGGAATGAAAACACCAGAAACAGGTTGGGGGCTGCCCTGCTGGAAAGCAGCTCCATGGAAAAAGACCTTGGAGTCCTAGTGGACAGCAAGTTCTCCATGGGACAGCAATGTGCCCTTGTGGCCAAAAGAGCCAATGGCATCCTAGGGGACATCAAGAAAAGTGTGGCCAGCAGGGCTAGGGAGGTTCTTCTCCCCCTCTACTCTGCCCTGGTGAGACCACACCTGCAATGCTGTGTCCAGTTTTGGGCTCCCCAGCTCAAGACAGACAGAGAATTGCTTTAGAGAAATCAAAAGAGAGCCATGAAAATGATCAGGGGACTTGAGCATCTGCCCTGTGAAGAGAGACTGAGAGCCTTAGGGCTGTTTAGTCTGGAGAAGAGAAGACTGAGAGGGGATCTGATCAATGTCTATCAATATCTGAAGGGCAAGTGTCAAATGGAGGGGGCCAAGTTCTTTTTGGTGGTGCACAGTAATAAGATAAGGAGCAATGGATACAAACTTGAACATAGAAGGTTTCACCTCAACATGAGGAGAAACTTTACAGTGAGGGTGACAGAGCCCTGGAACAGGCAGCCCAGAGGGGTTATGGAGTCTCCTTCTCTGGACACACTCAAAACCAGCCTGGATGCATTCCTGTGCGGACTACCCTGGGTGATCCTGCTCTGACAGAAGGGTTGGACTGAATGATGTCTGGAGGTCCCTTCCAACCCCTAATGTACTGTGATACTGTGAAACCTCTTTCCAAATTGCCTCCATACATGCAGCAGTGTCCAGAGCCCTGTCCAAGAATGGATGTTCTGAAGCATCCTCAGCTGGCGCCCTGTTAGAGCTAAATCTTTCCAACACATCTTTCCTGTCGGCGCTTGCACACAGCCAGAAACCAGCACCCAAGAGGGAGTGCAGATGAAGAAACTAACCACAATTGGTGTTAATTTGGAGGTGTTAGATTTGAGGGCTCAGGAGATTAAACTTCCCTTCATGGATCTCAGCTGTGGCCCCAAGTCAAGGCAGCCTTTTGTGCGAGGGGTGTGAACTTAAGGGATCCGAGCCGAGGCTCACGATGACACTGAGACACCCAAACCCCCCAGAGATGCTACAAGAAGAAAGAAATCCTCCTCTTTTCTTGCCTTTTCTTTTCCCCCACATTATTCCAGTATGTATTTTAATGGAATTTTGGATGAAATTCAGCTAAGGCTTGGAAAGATTTGGGATGCTTTACTATCTTAACCATATGTCAGTGCTTCAGTCCTTCCCTGTGAGATGTAGGGTGTCTAAAAACCAGCAAAGATGTCTAATCCACTGTGCCTGGAGAGGGACAAATCAGCAGCATGTGACCAAAAAAAAAGGTCCTTTTGAGCTCCTTTTTTGGGTGCTTGTTTTGTTTTAGCTTCCTGGTGTGCTAATAAGATTATTGCCCACGGACATGGAGTCGTTATTTTAGGGAGATCTTGGAGTGGCTTGCACATTCCTCATCCCCTCCCTGAGAAAACATTTGTGCTTGTTTTATGGTTGGGTAGCTGCTCAAATGCCCGTGCAGCACGTCAGATGGGAGCTGGCATGTGAGAAGAGCAAGCCCAGCTGCTCCAAAAAGTCCCCCCTGAGGGCAAGCTTGGCACTTCTCCTGGCAGCAAGGTGAAGGTCACCACTTGGGAGGGGTTCGGTGGAGCACCTGACGCACAGCTCCTGTGCAAGCTGGCTGGGACTGCCAGCAACGGCTGCAGAGCACTCAGGGGTGATGCTGGTGTGGTACAAGGTGCTCTGGGCACCCACAACTGACCACCCACAGCCAGCATGGGTGGCTGGCACAAGTCTTGCTTTGGCTGTAAGTGCTGTGCAAATGCACACAGTGAGGACAACGTGGGTGGTAGAAGAGCACAGCCCTCATGTCCCCCCAGGGTGGCTTTTCAATTCTGAGAAGAAGAAGAAGAGGCTCCTCCAAAATTTTGTGTGTGTGTGTCTTCCTGGAGGATTCTGGCACAGCTTTCCTTTGCTTTAACTCCCCTTTCCCACTTAACAATAAATGAATATAGCTACTATTACTGTTATTAAAAGAACGTTTGAGCAGCCATGGGAGACCTATTGAAAGAGGAGCTGGCGACATCCTGCATCTCACACAACCTTTCACCCTCACATCTGTGTGTTTTCATCAGCTGAATGGAGAGTGGAAAGGCTCACACAACTGCAGGCTTTTATGTGTGGAACCACTGGTTGGAGACCCACGTTCCTGGATCCTGTGCCAAGGAGCTCAGGAACAGCAGAGTGGTTCCAACTCATCCACGCGGTGCACAGCACTCCATGGGGCTCAGCCTTTCCCCTCTAATAAGGGGTTGTGAGTTGGTGGCACAGTTTGGCCTCCACTTGTTAAACAGAACATATAGCAATGTGAAAATCTGGTTGTAATCTTCCCACATGATTGGGGGGGGGGAGAGGGGGCACAACATTTCACTCCTAAGCAAGGGGACTAGGAGAAATTTTCTGCAGGTCAGGCACATCTTTTAAACACCTTCATGAAAGGCAGCTGAGCGACCACCTAAGGATCCCACAAGCATTGTGCTGGGGAGGACCTGAGCCCATCAGCCTTGGGTCAATTGCAAACAGTCACTGGGTCAGAGAATCACAGAATTGTTTTGGTTGGAAGAGACCCATAAGATCATTAAATCCAGCCAGTAACGCTGCACTGCCAAGTCACCACTAAACCATGCCCCTCAGCACCACATCCACACAGCTTTAAAATACCAACAGGGATGGGCACTCCATCACTTCCCCTGAGCAGCCTGTTCCAAGGGCTTGACAAGGCTTTTGTTAACCAAAGTTTTCCTAATATCCAACATAAACCTCCCCTGGCTCAACCTGAGGCCATTTCCTCTTGTCCTGTCACTTGTTACTTGAGAGGTTGATCCCCACCTTGTACAACCTTCAAGAACACTCTTTAAACTTCTGATACCAAAGCAGAATGAAGCTTCTCAGATGCTTCAGGTAGCATTTTACTCACTGTAAGTGGGTTCCTTTGTTCTGCTCCTGCAGTTCTTTACAACTTCCAATGGGTCTAAACCAAGGAAATGTGAGGGGGAGAATCAGGGCTTCCTAATCCACTTTTAAAGTTCTATTTAAGTGCTCCCTTGGAGGCCCAACTAGTCACAGAAGCACAGTGTTAGGGCTGGTCACACAGGAACACATCAGGCAGGTTTTTAATGTCCCCAGGGAAGGAGACTCTGCTCTCTGGGCAGCCTGTTCCAGTGCTCCATCACTGTCACAGTGATAGCTGGTGCAGGATGGGTTCCATGGATGGACCATTCACTGCATACAGAACTGATTTGATGGCCACACCCAAAGCATGGCTGTCAATGGGTCCATGGCCAAGTGGAGGCCAGTGACAAGTGGAGTCCCTCAGGGATCAATACTGGGACCACGCTTGTTTAACATCATTGTTGGTGAGCTGGACAGTGGCACTGAGTGCACCCTCAGCACCAAGCTGTGTGGTGCAGCACACTGGAGGGAAAGGATCCTGAGGGACCCTGACAGGCTGGAGAGCTGAGCCCAAGACAATCTCATGAGGTTCGACATGACCAAGTGCAAGGTCCTGCTGCTGGGTTGGGGCAATCCCAATATATATGAAATAGGCTGGGCAGGGACTGGCTTGAGAGCAGCCCTGAAGAAAAGGACTTAGGGGTGCTGGGAGATGAGAAGCTCAACATGAGCCACCAGTGTGCACTTGCAGCCCAGAGAGCCAATCACATCCTGGGCTGAATCAAGAGAAGCAGAGCCAGCAGGTCAAGGAAGGTGATTCTAGGGGAATGGAACAAAACAAGAAATGGGTAGATTCAGATTGGATGTTAGGAATAAATTCTTCCCCATGAGGGTGGTGAGACACTGGAGCAGGTTGCCCAGGGAGGTGGTGGAAGCCTCATGCCTGGAGGTTTTTCAGGGCAGGCTGGATGGGGCTCTGGGCAACCTGTTCTAGTGCGAGGTGTCCCTGCCCATGGCAGGGGGGGTGGAACTAGATGCCCCCTGAGGTTCCCTTCCAACCCTGACAATTCTGTGATTCTGTGACAAGAGGAAACATGAAGGGATACCATGATCTTTCATCTGAGATGTGGTGCCCCAAATAAAATGTGTCTTATCTCTCTTGGCTCTTTTGGCTTTCCTCTGCAAACAAGGCAGGAGGGGGGTGGGTGGGGAAAGAACCCTCCTCTGCAATTTGTCTCAAGTTTCTTATTCATCAGAGGAATGGATATGAAAATACAGGGCTTGCCACCAGGAATAGATGTACATTTAATCTCTCTGCAATAGAAGTCATCTCAGATTTCCCAAAGAAGACAGATAGCTGAGCCTCACGCTTTGAAAAGGGCCACATTTGCCACCAAAATTGCTTCAAATCCTCCTCCTAACCAGCTGCTCATTTCCACGCTTCAAAGCTCACACAAGCTTTCTCAGATAACCCAAGCAACTCAGTTACATTCCCAGGCAGGCAAGATGCTGTTATTGAATGAAGTCTTTGCCAAGCAGTGTCCAGTCCTGCAGTCTCTAGGCTCAACAGTTGAGGATTTGGATGGAAAATGACCTGGGTTCCCTCTCTCCCTGAGCTTTCTGCAGAGCTGTCCATTGGAAGATGCACTGCTGGGAAAATGCTACAAAAAGCATTCCCAGGGATACCTCATTTTAATGCCTTATTGAATGCACTGCAACTGGTCTTCTGTTCTTTTCAAGTTGCTCTTTCCAGTAATGAACACATTTGCTGACAAGAGCAATTAAGGAAGCAACAAGTTAATGGAAAGAAATTGACTAACTCTAATATTCATATTGGAAACCTGGCACTGAAGGGTTTGCTCCTTTGATCATGGACTCAAGTTGGGTTGTGCTCTCCTGTAAATCTAATGGTTAATTAAGAATCAGAGGATGCTTGGATATTGATCAGAAAAACAAATGGCAGATGATTGATTACTTGTGAAGAAAGTTGTGTAATGATTCAGAAGGGTGATGATGTTCTTAGACTAGCCCAGATAAGGGAAAACAAAGATCAAAACCTGAATCCTAGAATGGCTCAGGTTGGAAGGAACCTCAGAGATCATCTACTCCAACCTCCCCACCATGGGCAGTGACACCTCTCAACTAGACTCAGCTGCTCAAGGCCTCATCCAGCCTGGTCTTCAACCCCCCGCCAGGGAGGAGGCATCCACAACCTCCCTGGGCAGCCTATTCCAGAGTCTCACCACCCTCCTACTGAAGAATTTCTTCCTAAGCTTCAGTCTAACCCTGCTCTCCCTCAGCTTCAAACCATTCCCCCTTGTCCTATCTCTAGACACCCTCAGGAAAAGTCCCTCTGCAGCCTGCCTGTAGGATCCCTTCAGGTATTGGAAGGCAGCTCTAAGGTCCCCCTGGAGTCTTCTCTTCCCTAGGCTGAACAACCCCAGCTCCCTCAGCCTGTCCTCATAGCAAAGGTGCTCCAGTCCTTGGATCATCTTTGTGGCCTTTTCTGGACTCTCTCCCACAGCTCTGTGTCCTTCTTATACTGTGGACACCAGGGCTGGATGCAGTATTGGAGGTAGGGTCTCAGCAGAGCAGAGTCAAGGGTCAGAATCCCCTCTCTTGCCCTGCTGGCCACACTCCTCTTGCTGCAGCCCAGCACAGAGCTGCCTTCTGTGCTGCATGAGAGCACTGCTGGCTCCTGGGGAGCTTCTCAGCAACCAACACCCCCAAGTCTTTTTCTTCATATCTACTCTGATGTTATTTGTACCTGATGAAGGACCTTTCTGGGGCAGGAGCAGCGTGTATGGTGCATGCTCTGTGACAGCAGCAGTGTGTAGCTATGCTGAGTACAAAAGGATGTGAGATTTAACCCCTGGTGAACTCTGCCCATTCGACATGGTGCTATCAGGCACACAAGGAGAGCTTGGCTTCTGCTCCATGAGAACTCCTGCCTCAGTCAGCTTGTGCCTACCATTTCAGATGGAAATATTATGGCTATTTATGGTCATTATGACTAACCATACAAACAGGGAAAACAAGATCCCACTGAGCTCACCAAAAAGCCAGCAGTGCCATCCAATTCCCAGCAGCACCATCAACAGTTAAAAACAAGGACTTAACACCTTAGAAAGTCTCCTGAGGGCAATGCAGACAATTTTGTTAATATGGACACAGTGATGACTTCTCAAGAAAAAAACAACAACAACCCAACCCAAACTCTTTAATGAAATTGGAACAGGACTAAAGTATCTTAAAATCTGAACAATCTCTGTAGCATAATTAAAACTAAGGCAAACCCCCCCAGGACTTAAACCAGCTTGGTTGTAGGGGAAGATCCAAAATTAACTGAACTCAACTGGTTCACCTCTGCTCCTTCAAGAGCAGGAAGAGATTTGGATTGAGAGCAAACACTTCAGTCAAAGGTTTTCTCATTTAAGATTCATTTTGCAGGGCCATTTAGAAGACAGAAAGTGGAGAAAAGAAATAACCCCCCCCAAAAAGCCCAATAGTTTCTGGAGCTCAAAATGCCATAGTAACTTAGCTGGGCTGCTGGAAAGAGAGGAAAATCTTTCTTGTGAAGGTGCTGGATGCCCAAAGAGGTTGTGGAGTCTCCTTCTCTGGAGACTTTCAAAACCTGCCTGGATGTGGTCAGAGAGGTGGCAGATCAAGAGAGGTGACACTTTGCTCTGTCCCTCACCTGGAGTACTGTGTCCAGCTCCAGAGCCCTCAATACAGCAATGACATGGACCTGATGGAGCAGGTCCAGAGGAGGGCCATGAAAATGATCAGGGAGCTGGAGCACCTCTGCTAAAAGGACAAGCTGAGAGATCTGGGGTAGCTCAGCTTGGAGAAGGGAGGGTTCCAGGGAAACCTAATGGCAGCCTTCCAGTACCTGAAGTGGGCTACAAGAAGGATGGAGAGAGACTGTTTAGAAAGGCCTGCAGTGACAGGACAAGGGGCAATGGCTTCAAACTAGAGAAGAGCAGATTTAGATTGGACATTAGGAACAAGTTCTGCACCATGAGGGTTCATGACCACTGGAACAGATTGCCCAGGGAGGTGGTTGAGGCCCCATCCCTGGAGATATTCAAGGTGAGGCTTGACAGGGCTCTGGCAACCTGATCTAGTTGAGGAGTGCAGAGGGGGTTGGACTGGATGACCAACTTGGGTGATTCTATGATTCTATGTTGACAGGAAATCTGTCAGTAATTTAAATAGAGGGTTGGATGTTCCTGACTTGTCTTGAGATACTGTTGGACTCCTGTGTGGGAAGCACATCAGGCTGCTCACCAGCAGGAACAGGGCAGGTCTCAGTTACAAATCCCACTCAAGACCACAGCACATGACTGCAGAGAGATGGTGATGGAGTGGAGTGGTCAAGAGGGAGGCCAAGCACCTATTCACCACGGTGGCTTAAGCTAAGCTTTCCTCCTTTTCCCACTTGAAAACTGATTCTCTTCAGACAGAACAGAGGGGAGAGGTGAAGTCTATTCATTTCAAAGGGCATGTGTGCAACGAAGATACCTGAGGAACGTGTAACTCACGAGCTCCACTTCATACTTACAGTCAACAGTTCCTCAAGAAGGATTCCTGAAACATGTGAGCATCTTGAGATGATTTTGTGAGCGCTCGATTTTTTTGGTTGTTGTTGTTGTTACAGAGTGGAAAATGATCTTTTAGTTTCCCAGCCTAGCTTTTCAAACACTTCTGCCTGATCTGAAAATCTGCCAGGGTTTTCTCTCTTGGCAGAGAAGGAGGTACTTTTCTTCAGCACTTCTCTTTCCATATCTTTCCCCTGACCTGGTGGCTGATGAAGTGGTGTGCAGAAAAATGTGGAGCTAAGAGGAAAGCAAAATACTTTTGGGGGTATTTTGTGCCCACCTTTTCTTTTCTGGTTCTGACAAATCAGGGTGCAGGTCCTTTTCTGCTCTTCACAGAATGACAGGGGTAGGAAGGGATCTCTGGAGATCATTTAAGTCCAAGCCCCAATCTAAAGCAGGGTCAGAACCTTCTGCCTGCACCCCCAAGCTGCCCAGCAAGGCAAAATCTCCCAGCACTGTTTTTCCAGCCATTTTTGGGGTTAATGTTTACTGAGATGACCAGGGAGTTCCCAGGGACTGCCCACAAAGCCTTTTCACCTCCATCAAATGCTATTAAAATTGCTTTAGGGTGCCCTGATAACACCTCCTGCAGGATGCCTCAGAGGAAAAGGGTACAAAACCCTGGAGAAGAAATCACAGAATCACAGAAACATTCAGGCTGGAAAAGACTCTCAGGATCACCAAGTCCAACCCAGAACCCTACTCTACAAGGTTCACCCCTAAACCACAGCCCCAAGCACCAAATACAAACCATCTTTCAACACATCCAGGGTTGGTGACTCCACCACCTCCCTGGGCAGCACATTTCCAATTCCCTGCTGGGAAAAAATTCTTTCTACTGTCCAGTCTAAACCTACCCAGTCATAGCTTGAGGCTGTCCCCTCTTGTTCGGTCACTAATGACCTGTGAGAAGAGACCAGCACCAGCCTCTCCACAATGTCCTTACAGGTAGTTGCAGACAGCAATGAGGTCTCCCCTCAGCCTCCCCTTTTCCAAACTAACCATCTCTTCAGTTGCTCTTCATTAGATTTCTTCTCCAAGCCCTTCCCCAGTTTTATTGCCCTCCTCTGCACTGGCTCCAGCACATCCACATCTCTCTTGTACTGAGGTACCCCAAATCAGACACGATCCCACTGTTTTCTCCAAAGGCAATTGCATCCATGATGCAGAAAGTCTGTGCATCATTTACACACAGCTTTATTTCCTCACATTTCCCAGGATTACCTGAGACTTCAGCCAGGAGTCTTTTACTTCCCCTTCTCTGCCACTATATTATCTTTTATTCCAGAGTTTGGGACCTTCAGGAGTGGCCCTTTAATGTCCCACAAAGAAACAGCTAACAGGCTGATGGGGCTGGCTGCCTTGCTTTTCAAGGCTGATGGGGGGATGGCTACACTTCAATATTTGGATAAACTCTGATTCAACTTAACTCTTTTAGCACTTTTACAAGGCAGTTATTTAGCAAACAGAGCAAATCTCCATTACCAGCAACACTGGCAGACAGAGAGCTTGAGCAAGAAGAACACTCTGGGGCTTGATTTCAAAAAGAATGCAGGCAGCAATTATTCCAAGCTGCAGTAAATTACAAGAATTGAGAAAAGCTGTGACCTAGATATTGCTTCTCTTTAAGTGTTTTTCATTTCAAGCATCTACTTGCATTTATTTGTGTTCTTTTTCTTCCATGATTTCTCTTTTTCTAAGGTGAATTTTGCACTGAAAGGAATATCATTTTCTTGGTAAGGTTCCTTTATCTTTGCCAACCCCATTATGATATATTAACAGGTTGCAGGAGATAGCTGAACACAACACAGACATCTGTAGTCCCTCAGCAGGGCAGAGCAGCAGATTTTGAAACAAAGATCCCCTGCAAACCATTGGAAGTTACACAAAACAGACAGGAGAGCTATTTAAGAGAGGAAACCTGATACGGATCCAGGGCTGGAATTGAAAGGCTGAAAAGCTCCAAAAGAGCAAAAATTGAGTATAAAATGTTATCTGTGCAGGAGGGGATTAGCCATGAGCTGAATTATATTAAAACACACTGTTATGGAAAAGCTCTGATACACATCTTTTGTTCATAGAAAAAAAAAACCAAACAACCAACCACAGAATCACAGAATGTATCTGGTTGGAGGAGACCTCCAAGCTCATCCAGCCCAACCTTCAACCCAGCACCTAAGGGTCAGCACTAAACCATGGCCCTAAGCACCAGCTCCACACAGGCTGCTTGAACACCCTCAGAGGTGGTGACTCCAGCACTGCCCTGGGCAGATCATTCCAGTGTTTGAGAACCCTTACA
The DNA here is from genome assembly GCF_026170545.1 of Melanerpes formicivorus. NCBI lineage: Eukaryota > Metazoa > Chordata > Aves > Piciformes > Picidae > Melanerpes > Melanerpes formicivorus. The sequence continues at coordinate 2,971,425 of NW_027142359.1, read as the reverse complement.
GTGAAGAAATATTTCCTAACATCCAGCCTAAACCTCCCCTGGGGCAGCTTGGAACCATTCACTCTGGTCCTGTCACTTTTCATCAGGGAGAAGTGGCTGCTCCTTCCTTGTACCCAGCCTTCCTTCAGGCAGTTGTAGAGAATAATGAGGTCTCCCCTCAGCCTTCTCTTCTCCAGATTGAACAACCCCAGCTCCCTCAGCTGTTCCTCATAGCCCAGGTGCTCCAGGCCCTTCTCCAGCCTTGTTGCCCTTCTCTGGACATGCTCCAGTGCCTCAATGCCCTTCCTATAGTGAGGTGCCCAGAACTGAACACAACACTTGAGGTGTGGCCTCACCAGTGCTGGGCACAGGGGGATGATCAGCTCCCTGTCTCTGCTGGCCACTGTGTTTCTAACACAAGCCAGGATGCCATTGGCTTTCTTGGCCACATGGGCACTGCTGACTCATGTTCGGTCGACTGTCAACCAACAGCCTCAGGTCCCTATCCAGGCTGCAGCTTTCCAACCACACATCCCCAAGTCTGTAGCTCACCATGGGGTTATTGTGACTCAGGTGCAGGACCTGGCACTTGTTGAACTTCATACAATGAGCCTTGGCCCATGGGTCTCACCTGCCTAGATCCCATTGTCAAGCTTCCCTACCCTCTAGCAGATGGACACAGCCACCCAGCCTGGTGTCATCTGCAAATGTGGTGAGGGTGCATTCAATCCCCTCACCCAGATCATTGATAAAGACATTAAAGAGGACAAGCCCCAGTGCTGAACCCTGGAGGACTGGATGCCAGCCAGATTTAGCTCCATTCACCACCTCTCTTTGGACCTGGCCATCCAGCCAGTTTTGAATCCAATGCAGACTGCCCTTCTCCAACATGCCCTATGTCATGAAAATAAGCTGCTTTTCATAGCTTCAAAATGTGGTATGGTACACAACAAAAAGAGTAAGTCCTTACATTGAGAAATCATAGACTTGTCAGGGTTGGAAGGGACCTCAAGGATCAGCCAGTTCCAACCCCCTTGCCATGGGCAGGGACACCTCACACTACAGCAGGTTGATCACAGCCACATCCAGCCTGGCCTTCAAAAACCTCCAGGGATGAGGCTTCCACCACCTCCCTGGGCAACCTGTGCCAGTGTCTCACCACCCTCATGGGGAAGAACTTCTTCCTAACATCCAATCTCAATCTACCCATTTATAGTTTTGCTCCATTCCCCCCAGTCCTATCACTTCCTGACACCCTAAGAAGTCCCTCCCCAGCTTTCTTGTGGCCCCCTTCAGACACTGGAAGTCCACAATGAGGTCTCCTCAGAGCCTTCTCTTCTCCAGACTGAAACAGTTGATTTTTTTTTCTTTTTTGGGTTTGTGGGGGCTGAGCACTTTAGAAAGGCAGAAAAGACTCAGACAAAATTTAGTGTCCTGTCAAGAGCTTTCAAACCAGTGTGTAACACTGAGTGAGAAACAGCAAGCATGAGTATGTTATAATTGGAGTAGTTAGCCTGATTCAGGGGCCATATTGGCTGGAAAGAAAATAAATTATGTGGTGAGTCACATTTGTTGTTGCTGTTGTTTAAATCACCTCCTAAATGGTGTTTAGCCATGCAGGCCTAGGTTCATCTGTGGAAGCCTGAGAGGATTAATGACTGCTGACTTCAAGATTTCAGTCACTGGTAATTTGCTGAAGCCTTACTCATGTCTACAATGAAGTTAAGCACTTAGCATCCACACACAAATTGGTTTACCTGAACTGCTTCATCAGATGTCATTAACTGTTCTCTTCTAAGTTCTGCTGCATTCTGTTGAAACAGTTTTGTAAGTCCTTCACTGCACCATCACAGCTCAAAAGCAATTTTCCCCGAGACTTTGGTGCTTCTTTGCAGCATTTACTGGTAGAAAAAGCTCTCTCTGCCTCACACTGAGCACTACTGAGATCCAGCAGAAATATTGCCATGTATTTTAGATGAAGACACTGGGATGGGGGCTCTGACAGATGTTTCAAGTCAGGCAAGACTCACTCCTTTCCCAGAGCTAGATGGGTACTTAGCTGCTGCCCTGTGACTCAGGGCAGCCCATGCTGCAGTTCCTACACACCCTGGGCATGGCAGTGATGTGGGAAGCTTCCCTGTCTGCCTCTATAGGCAGAAGAGTAAGACTGTAGAGGAGCCAGTCCCTGAAGAATGAATCCCTAAAGTTGATGCACTGATTTGCTTACAGCCTACCTCTGCCTAAGGAAGCCCCTATCAGTAACAGCGAGAGAAACCAGCTGCAAAAAGCAGATTCCTGCAAGACACATTCATGAATTACACAATAATCCAACCGTTAAACCCACTTGTCTTGACTAGAAATCATGTCTGAGAGGAGAAGGATGCCAAAGGACCACCAATGTTTCCAAGAAGAAAATGATCAGGGGGTTGGAGCACCTCTGCTGTGAGGACAGGCTGAGGGGGCTGGGGGTGTTCAGATTGGAGAAGAGAAGGCTCCAGGGAGACCTAATAGCAGCCTGCCAGTACCTGAAGGGGGCTACAAGAAGGCTGTAGAGGGATTGTTTTAAAGGCCTGCAGGGATACAATGAGGAGCAATGGTTTGAAATGAGAGAAGAGTAGACTGGATGTTAGGAGGAACATCTTTTCCATGAGGGTGGTAGAACATTCCAGCAGGTAGGCAGGGAGGTAGTTGAGACCCCATCCCTGGATGAATATGAGAGCCAAGGATATGGTGGAGTAATAGAGTTAAATAATGGTTAGATTTGATATCTTGTTGGTCTTTTCCAACCATGGTGATTCTGTGAGCTCCTCTAATCCTTTGAGGTGCTGTGAGAGGAGAGTTGGGATGAAATTATTTCAGCAGTCATTTGAAACTGGAGATACAAAGAACTTGCTCACCTTAGCATGTTCCCAGGGGGTACCAGCATGGTTGTGCTCAGAGCAGGGAAGCTGATGGATGCCAAGGCTGAAATTGAGTCCTGTTATAGTCCAGCATTTGGTGTTAGCAGTGTCAGTTCCTGCTGTTACCCTGGATACTTAACACCTGCAAATAATCCTATTTATCCCATGAACTGAGGCAGAGCCCAGTGCCATGTGTTGGGTTTCCACTCTCATTGCTGTTTTCTGCTGGCTTTGGGTGCTTTAGTCACTCTGTTTTCCTGCTGCTCTTGAAAGCAGACAAGGAAGAGCTGATGACTGAATACCTGTTTGGACCCCGAGTGGGGTTCTCCTGAGATGCACCCTTCACTCCAACAGCCTGGATGTGGGTGATTTCCTCTCCTGCTTTTAATCCAGCCATACTCTCCTGCTTTTAAGTCAGGCTTGATAGACCTCTGGGCAACATGATCTAGGGGAGGATGTCCCTGCTTAGTGCAGGGGAGGTTGAACTAGATGACCTTTGGAGGTCCTTTCCAACCCAAACCATTCTATGATCCTATGATCAGTATTGTGGGAAGGACATCTGCAAGCTGTTGAGCTACATGTGACATATCTGTCTGTAGATATCTGTGGCAAGAGGGAATCTGTCACGAGTCTCACTGGAAGAAAAAAGAATACATCAAAAAAAATCATCTTATAGAGCCCAGTTGTTGAGACCAGAAGATCCCTGGCTCCTCCAGAGCTCAGCAGCTGTAGGTAAGAAGTATTTCCCTCCAGCTGTAGGTAAGAACTATTTCCCAACATCCTGAATAATGGCTTTGCCTACTTAAAACAGATTTTTTGGGGGGTCTAAATATGTCCTACATGAGCTGCTAGCACACTGATCTGCAAGATCTCCTCACGTCTATTAAGTCAGACAAATGACTGAAATTGAACATCAAAAGTGCAGCCCCACACCTTGTACCATTTATCAACAGGAAATTAGCAACAATTAGAGCTCTGTAAAACAAGGCAAGAGCCCTGATTGCCAAAGGTCAGGCTCCAGGAAAACCCTGCAAGAAAGCTCAACAGCAGAAATTCTTTACAGGTATGCTCCTTGAGGCTTATATCCTACATATGGTTTCAGCAGCAGGCAGGTAAAATAGGCAAAACCAGATTTCCTCCACCAGCTGTAATGAATTCAACCTTTTTTTTCTGTGAGTTCCCCCCACCCCCCCTCCTGTCCTGTATTAAACAAGGAGAAATATTGCACAGAGCAGACACTCTGGGCTTTTACGGGCGGTGTTGTGCTCTGGAATGGAAAGAGGACTGGTAAAGGTTGCTCATAAGCAGAGAAATGAAAGGCAGGAGAATTGCTTTTCTGCAAGTTGCTGTTGTGTGTTTCTGGAGTTTCAATACTTGCACCTTCCGAAAAGTGCACAATGAAACACCTTGTGTCAATATTGCAGCAAGCCCCTGCCTGGAATTCTCACAATGAGCTGTCAGCAGACAAACTTTTTCCAGCAGTGGATAACCTTGCAAACACAGACACACAAATAAAAAACCCCCAGCCCTGTCAGATCTCAGGATTTCTTTCCTTCAAAACGGATTCAAAAGGCTGGTTCCTAAGAAGTATGTCTGTCACAGAATCACAGAATCAAGCAGGTTGGAAGAGACCTCCAAGATCATCAAGTCCAACCCATCACCCAACCCTACCTAATCAACCAGACCATGGCACTAAGTGCCTCATCCAGGCTTTTCTTACAGACCTCCAGGGACCTTGACCCCACCACCTCCCTGGGCAGCACATTCCAATGGCCAATCTCTCTTTCTGGGAAGAATTTCCTTCTAAGATCAAGCCTAAACTTCCCCCTGTGTATAGAGTAGAGTAGACCAGACCAGACCAGACCAGGTTGGAAGAGACCTTTGAGATCATCAAGTCCAACCTATCATCCAACACCATCTAATCAACTAAACCATGGCACCAAGCACCCTATCAAGTCTCTTCCTAAATACCTCCAGTGATGGTGACTCCACCACCTCCCTGGGCAGCCCATTCCAATATCCAACAACTCTTCCTATGAAGAATTTCTTCCTAACATCCAGCCTAAACCTCCCCTGGCACAGCTTGAGACTGTGTCCCCCTGTTCTGGTGCTGGATGCCTGGGAGAAGAGACCAACCTCCACTTGGCTACAACCTCCCTTCAGGTAATTGTAGACAGCAATAAGGTCTCCCCTGAGCCTCCTCTTCTCCAGGCTAAGTATGTTGTGTTAGAAAAGAAGAACCATGTTTAGATCCAGCTCAAACCAAATTTGAATAAAGCTTTGTTAGGATTCTGAGGGTTTAGAGTTGTTTACACACATACATAAAGTCATAGAATAGCTTCAGTTGGAAAGGACCTTGAAGATCATCTAGTTCCAACCCCCCCTGCCATAGGCAGGGACACCTCCCACTAGACCAGGTTGTTCAAGGCCTCATCCAACCTGGTGTTAAGCACTTCCAGGGATGAGATGGCCACACTTCTCTGGGCAGCCAATTCCAGCATCTCACCACTCTCATAGTGAAGAACTTCTTCCTCATGTCTAATTTAAATCTACTCTGCTCTAATTTAAAACCATTTCCCCCTGTCTTATCACCACAGGCCCAGCTTTCATTCAGGCCCCCTTTCAGGTACAAGATGGCTGCTATAAGTTTTTCATATGGAGCCCTTTCTCCAGACTGAACAGCCCCAACCCCATCATAGCCCATCCATTAGATAGGTAGGTAGGTAGACACATACATAGATAGGTAGGTAGGTAGGTAGGTAAATGGAGAGAGAGAGAGAGAGAGAGATGGATGGATGGATGAATAGATGGATGGATAGGTAGATAGATGGATGGATAGATAGATGGATAGATGGATAGATGGATGGGTAGGTAGGTAGATAGACAGACAGACAGACACATAGAGAACTGTTTCTCTGCCCCCTAACTTCCAGTTGTGGCTAGCCCCAGGTGCACAGATGCCAAAACACAGCCAAGCAGGTTATTTATTCTCTTGGTATTTCCATCTGTGGCCAGAAGAGCTCGTGCCTGAAATTGTGTGAGAAACTGTCAGGCCAAATGAGCTCTGGCTAGCTCAGCTAGGAATATCTGGATGCTTACTGGAAGTGAAGTGACCCCAAACTGCAAAGCACTGCCTATTCCCTCCGCACTGATTGCTAACAGTCACCCTGAGACAGGGTGAAACAGCCAAGAAATGGTTATGGGCTCCTTGCTTGCACAGAGGATTTAAGAGGGGAAGGAGGAAAGGAAAAGTCTCTGGGGTTTGTAGGCCACACTGGTTGCAGAGATTGTTTGTCTTTGGTGTTCTTCAGGAGTCTTGATATTTGAACAATAACCTATGCTCAAACACAGAGAGTGATGGCAGTCATCAGGGTGGCATGATGGCCTTGTGGCCAAGTCAACAGCCAGTGCCATAGTCTGGCCCTGCTGCTTCTCTGTGTACAAAGAAAGGAGGAAGAGATGAAAAGAGTCTCCTTCCATCTCACTGCCTCTCCTCTACCATGCCGTTGACTCTGGGGCACTTCCTCTGCTCCATGTTGGGCCAATTCCATGCAGCCTTGAATGAGACTGAAGGAGTAAAGACAAACATTGAAAGACTCCCTTGGAAAAGCTTATTTTGGGGGGCTGGGGGCAATGAAGGCTGAGCATAATGTGTGAGGATAAGGAGAATTCATGGTCTGAGAAGTCAGGGAGCCTTTTCTGTGGCTGGTCCCCTAGCTAAGTGCAGCTGAGACGAGGATGTGCTTTTACAAGCAATGATTACCAAGAGTGCCCAGGGGATACAATAGTCAGGCTCTGCAACACAGGCTGTGACAGAGCAGGCTGCTGGTGCAGTCCAGAATGACAACTCTGGGACCTTGCAGCCTGCAGCTGCTCAGTAAAACAAAGGAAATCCCATCAACAGGAGAAAAAAAGAAAAGGAAAAAAAAAGGAGGGGGGTAAATATGCTTTTAAGCACAATCCAAAACATAGATTATATGACTTCCCTCATTTCAGGCCTTTTCTGTGCCTTTAAGGGACAGCTGGAGGAAATATGAAAGAACATCTTCCCCAGAGCTTTCCCTAGTGAGGGCAGGGGCAGGATGGGAGGAGGGGCACACCTCAACTTCAAATATCTTGTGCCCAGGAGAGGCACTGGAAGGGCCAGAGCTGCACTACTAAAGACAGGACTGTCTTTCCTGTTGGTTCCTTGTAGCAGATCTTCTCTGGAGACTTTCAAGACCCATCAGGATGTGTTCCTGTGCAACCTGTGGTAGATTCTCTGGTCCTGCTCTGGCAGGGGGGTTGGACTTGATGATCTCCTGAAGTCCTTTCCAACCCCTAATGTCCTGTGATCCTGTGATCTCCTGAAGCATCAATGCCACAGTTCAGTACACATGTTCATTAAAAAATCATTGGCAAAGGAGCTAGAAAGGAAGCACCCAGCAGACAAAACAACTGCCTAACTGAATCAATGAAGATCATCTTTTAGGAGAGGTTTGCTGCTAGTCACAGAATCATAGAATCACAGAATCAATAAGGTTGGAAAAGACCTCAAAGATCATCAAGTCCAACCTGTCATCACAGACCTCATGACTACTAAACCATGGCACCACGTACCACATCCAACCCCCTCTTGAACACCTCCAGGGATGGTGACTCCACCACCTCCCTGGGCAGCACATTCCAATGGCTAACAACTCTCTCAGTGAAGAACTTTCTCCTCACCTCCAACCTAAACTTCCCCTGGCACAGCTTGAGACTGTGTTCTCTTGTTCTGGTGCTGGTTGCCTGGCAGAAGAGACCAACTCCCACCTGGCTACAACCTCCTTTCAGGTAGTTGTAGACAGCAATAAGGTCTCCCCTGAGCCTCCTCTTCTCCAGGCTAAACAATCCCAGCTCCCTCAGCCTCTCCTCACAGGGCTGTGCTCAAGGCCTCTCCCCAGTCTTGTTGCCCTTCTCTGGACATGTTTAAGTGTCTCAATGTGCTTCCTAAACTGAGGGGCCCAGAACTGGACACAGGGCTCAAGGTGCAGCCTAACCAGTGCTGAGTACAGGGGCACAATGACTTCCCTGATCCTGCTGGCCACACTATGGCCAGGATGCCACTGGCCTTCTTGGCCACTTGGGCACACTGCTGGCTCATATTCAGCTAGCTATCAATCAGTATCTGTTTGGCAGCTCTCCAGCCACTCATAACATCACAGAATCACAGAATCATAGAATCATCTAATGTTCTGGGTTGGAAGGGACTTCCAAAGGTCATCTAGTCCAACCCCTCTGCAGTAACCAGGGGCATCCTCAACCAGACCAGGTTGCCCTGAGTCCTACACATTGACCAGAGCAGGCAATGGAGGACATAGGCTGTGGGAGATCTGTCCCACCACAGGAAACACAGAGATTTTTCATGGTGCTTATTATGCCACTGACCTTAACCTGTGTAGTAAGTCACACACTGTTCTGAACTCAACATCAGTCCCCATGCCTAACTTTTTTTGTTGTTGGTTTGCTTTCTTCTCTAGTTCTTTTGGTTTAGAGGAAACTTTGCTGCTGTATTCCAGAAATCAGCCTAACTGTTTCCTTCCTGAAACTGTGCAGATGCTGGCAGGACAGCTCCAAGCCAAATTAAAACCTGACCAAGTGCTCTTGCAACCAGACCGATTGGCACAATGGGTGAGTGGAAAATATGATACAGGTCTCAGATAAGGCGTGAAGAATAGAAGACTTTCATGATGTGCAACATTAGCACAGCCTCAAGAAGCCACACCACTGCTTTAGTGGCAAAGCTAAGCATGCACAGATAAGATGGAGTTCCTGCTTTATTTCGTTGTTGCAGTTCTGCTGGGAGGCTATTTCCAGATGGTAAGGGTTGCTCAGCTGCTGGAATTAAACTATTCTTTACCTTGAAGCCCTACTTGGAAATGCAAAGAAAGGTTTAGAAGCTTCTGAGGCATTTTCTCTGTTGCTTTGCCCACAGCCATCTCCACACTACCCACTTGAGAGTATCTGTAGAACAGAAGGTGATGCCATCTGGTACAGAATCACAGAATTCACCTAGTTGGAAAGGACCTTTGAGATCATCAAGTCCAACCTATCACCCAGCACCATCTAAGCAACTAAACCATGGCACCAAGTGCCTCATTCAGCCTCTTCCTAAACACTTCCAAGAATGGTGACTCTGTGTTGCAGAGATCCTGCAGTGCATGGAACCATTATGGGAGGTAACAAACACGGAAAGGGAATTTGGAGACCAGGTGAGTTATCTGTCTCAAGCTGTGCAGGGGGAAGCTTAGGCTTGATCTTAGAAAGAAGTTCTTCCCAGAAAGAGAGGTTGGTCATTAGAATGGGCTGCCCAGGGAGGTGGTAGGGTCGAGGTCCCTGGAGGTGTTTAAGAAAAGCCTGGATGAGGTATTTAGTGCTGTGGTCTGGTTGATTAGATAGGGTTGGGTGGTCAGTTGCAGCTGATGATCTTGGAGGAGATCTCTTCCAACCTGGTTGATTCTGTGATTCTGTGATCTGTCCCTGGGACCATATACAGGGAGCATCATGGAGGACACGTTAGGGTACAGCACACTGAGCCTTCACCCAGAGCTGCAAGATAGGCTTCATACCCTGCAGTTCTGAAAAGCATCTAGGGAGCAACAAAGGCAAAGGCTTTTCAGACCTGTTAACTCCGATGCTGGATGCAGACTTAGGATGTCTGAATCACAGAATCATAGAATCACAGAATGGTCCAGGTTAGAAGAGACCTGCCATAGGTCAGCAGGGACATCCCCAGGCCCAGGGCCTTGTGGAGCCTCACCTTGAACGTCTCCAGGGAAGAGACCTCAACAACCTCCCTGGGAAACCTGTTCCAGTGTTCCACCACCCTCATAGTAAAGAACTTCTTCCTGATATCTAATCTAAATCTGCTCTTCTTTAGTTTGAAGCCATTGCCCCTTGTTCTGTCACTAAAGGCCTTTGCAAACAGTCTATCTCCATCCTTCCTGTGGCCCTCTTCAGGTACTGGAAGGCTGCTATTAGGTCTCTCTGGAGCCTTCTCTTCTCCAGGCTGAACACCCCCAGCTCCTTCAGCCTGTCCTCACAGCAGAGGTGCTCCAACTCCCTGATCATTTTCATGGCCCTCCTCTGGACCTTCTCCATCAGCTCCATGTCCTTCCTGTATCAAGGGCTCCAGAGCTGCACACAGTACTGCAGGTGAGGTCTCACCAGAGCAGAAGTCATAGATTAGGTCAAAAACCTCATGGTGAAAACAACACCGTGAGCCGCTCTCCCGAGCCTAACACACACACCACACCCCCCTCTTGGCTTCCTGGTTCTAGCAATTTTATCAACATTTGATCTCCTTTGACATCAGAGCTGGCTTCTGTCACAGGATCATTTTGTCTAGACGTGGTGTTTACGTTAGGCTTACCCAGATTGGCACCGTTTGCCTGGCAGTCTCTCGGCAGCGTACGCGCGCCCAGCAGCTTTGTTTACGCAGTTTCCCACCGGCTCTGTGACCAAAAATAAACACAGAATTCAACGTGAGCAAGGCTCAATGGGACACTAAATGCATTTTATGGGCTGTGCCTCTGAAGAGAAGGGGATGAACTGGCTTTTTTCAGGCATCTAAAAGGGCTGTAATCAAACCCAGATCATCAGACGAGAGCGATTGTTCGGCTGAGTTGAATTTCCTTCTGCTTTTCACCGTTGGAACAATTACCAAAACCTCAGTCATGTTCAATATGTAAAGTGGCAGCTAAACCCAAGCCTCCATACAAAAGAAATTGTCAAGACAGCTTTTTCTGAGTAGAAAGGCACCAGCCCAGGGCCAGCACGAGCCAGTGAAGAGCTGCAGAGTCCAGTGGACTTTGGCTACGAGCTGTAGTGATCATAGAATCCTAGAATCATTTCAGTTGCAAAAGATCTCTAAGATCAGGCTCTGCTCACTTGCACCCTGTGATACACAAGGGGTAAGGGATATAAACTACAGCACCAGAGGTTCCACAGGATCACAGAATCACCAAGGTTGGAAGAGACTTCAAAGATCATCAAGCCCAACCTGTCTCCACAGATCTCATGACTAAACCACCTCAACATGAGAAGGAACTTCTTCACTGGGAGGGTCCCAGAGCACTAGAACAGGCTGCCCAGAGAAGGTTGTGGAGTCTCCTTCTCTGGAGACTTTCAAGACCCATCTGGATGTGTTCCTGTGTGACCAGTGCTAGATTCTATGGTTCTGCTCTGACAAGGAGATTGGACTTGATGATCTCCTGAGGTCCCATCCAACCCCTAACATCCTATAATGCTACTGCCACCATGGCCTTTAAACCATGTCCTGAAGTGCCATGTCTACAGGTTTTTTTGAACACCCCCAGGGACAGTGACTTCACCACCTTCCTGGGCAACCCATTCCAATACCTGATCACTCTTGCAGTAAAGAAATTGTTCTTAATATCTAGCCTCACCCTCCCCTAGTGCAATTTGAGGCCATTTCCTCTTGTTCTATCATTTGGTACTGGGAAGAAGAAACCAACCCCCACCTCACTCCAACCTCCTTTCAGGTAGTTGTAAAGAGCAATGAGGTCTCCCCTCAGCCTCCTTTTGTCCAGAATAAACTACCTTAGTTCCCTCCGCCACTCCTCATACGTCTTGTTCTCCAAACCCTAGGCTGATGTTGGTAAGACAAGTGTTTCATGTCTCATGATGGCTGGAGGTAGGTACTCCACCTAGGAATCAGACCTTTGTAAAGAAAGAATCATGGAGTCACAGATCTGAAATCCAGAAAAAAAACTGCTCAGCTGCCCTCTTGCAACAGCCCTGACTAATATTTCCAGAGGTAATTCGGATGTGAGGGTCTCAGTCACAGTGTCCTCTAGACAAATTCTGTACTTGATTCAAAGGGCCTACATGACTTCAGCTGGACTTCTTCCTCTAGCACTGCTCTTTGTTTGTCCTGAGCAAGAAGAACAGCAACTTAACTGTAGCTGTAAACCCAATATTTGGTCAACATGAATATCCAGGTCTTGAAAAGAGGAAGCAGTCTGGACATCTGGGCTGCATCAAAAGATGCTTTGCCAGCAGATGCAGAGGTGATTCTGCCACTTTGCTCTGCTCTGCTGAGACCTCACCTGCAGTACTGTGTGCAGCTCTGGAGCCCTCGATACAGGAAGGACATGGAGCTGATGGAGAGGGTCCAGAGAAGGACGAAGAAAATGATCAGGGAGTTGGAGCAGCTCTACTGCAAAGACAGGCTGAGGGAGCTGGGGGTGTTCAGCCTGGAGAAGAGGAGGCTCCAGGGAGACCTCATATCAGCCTGCCAGTACCTGAAGTGGGCTACAGGAAGGATGGAGATAGACTGTTTGCAAAGGTCTGCAGTGGCAGGACAAGGGGCAATGGCTTCAAACTAGAGAAGAGCAGATTGAGATTGGATGTTAGGAGGAAGTTCTTCACTATGAGGGTGGTGGAACACTGGAACAGGTTTCCCAGGGAGGTGGTTGAGGTCTCTTCCCTGGAGATGTTCAAGGTGAGGCTTAACAAGGCCCTGGGCAGCCTGATCTAGTTGGGGATGTCCCTGCTGACTGCAGGGGGGTTGGACTGGATGACCTTTGGAGGTCCCTGCTGGCCTGGACCCTTCTACGCTTCTCTGATCTAGGGTATGAGCATGAGCCAGCTGGTGAGCAGAGGAGTTCCTGGAAATTGGCAGCGTTTGCTTTCACCTAAAAGCTCCCAAACTTTGCATTTTGTTCTGGGTTATCTAGTTACCTATCAGGACATTTTGTAGTCCTGGGGTTTTCTTCCTTGTAAGTGCTCCTTTCTGGTCGTGTTCCCACAACACAGGCTGGCTGCAGCTTGGCTCTTCATTTTTTGATCAAGAGACTTCACGACAGGACTATGACGATTGTCCAGTCAGAAGGAAACAGCCTGGTGAATAGAAGCAACAGGCTTTCTTCTGCCTCCAGTGCTGCCTTGAATGGACTTTGCCTTCAGAAGACAAGAAAACCACAAAATCCTTTTATTTACTTAGTAGTTTTCCTTTTCTTTTTACTGGGGCTGAGCGTTCCAAAATTGCACCGAATGCACGCAAATGTAGGGTTAGCAGATCCCCATCATTTGGAAAGATTCTTTTGCTTCTCTCTAGAGTTCTTCTTTTTTATTGATTTTCTCAGACTCGTTTTGGCCTTCTGGCCATCAGATCCACATGATCTCTTCTGCTGATGGCAGCTCTCCAGCAAGACAGCTTGAACGCACACGCACACGAGCTACGTGTGGCTTCACGGCGGCAAAAAGTAACCCCAACCCCAGCTCCTGAGCCAATATAATGAGTACAAGACCCAGCTGAGCTGGTATGAAGTCATGTGTGGATGTCAATTTTCAGCCAATAGTGAAGTGTCAGGACACAACTGTTTGGCAAGCCCTTTGCCCTTTAGGCGTCCGGACCAGCGGAGGGCTCTGGATGCTTTACAGGGAAGAGTTCCTTGTTGCTTCTTGTTAGCTCCAGGAAAACTGCAAAACCCTCAGAAATGAGAAGTGAATCACAGGTCATTTCTACTGAAAAAAAAAAAAAAAGCCAACATAAAATCTCAGTGATAACCCCTGAATGGTTCAAATCTTCTCTTTCACATCTAATTACATCTTATGAGCTGTGGGGTGATGCTCCTCTTACAGATATGGAGTAAGAAGGGATGACTCACACCTTCTCCCAGTTGTGCTGTGGACAGTCCTTCCCAGGCAACATTGCATCTGATCATGATGATAAGAAGTTTATGTGTGGGGTGGGCTTATTTTTTTAGCTCCTTGTGTCATTTCCAGCCTGCACTGTGGAAAGAAAACAACTAGAAAGATCCCAACTTTTCCAATTGGCCTTAAAAATGAAGCATATTACGGGCATCAGTGGCAAAAAAAGGCACAGGCCAAGTGTATTACAAGGAAAAAAACTTGCAAACCCACAAAGGAAATTTCATGTCAAAACGAATGTGCAAGGCTCTGGAGAAAACCTTGCTGGTGTCAAGATAGGGCAGAAGAACTGAATAAATTTTGCTCAGATCCTCACACAATCTTGCACCTAATTAGAGCTGCCTGAGGCAGCATCTGTCAATGTCAAGATGGAAATCTCAGGCTGGGGACAAGCTGCCCACCCTCCCCCTGCTGCTTGTTGAGCTCACAAACTGCTTTTCCATGGCACCACACAGCACTGACTGCATAGGCATTAATTAAGATCCAAAACCAGGCTGGGAAAGAAGTGGTTTTTTTCCTTTTTTCCCCCTGCAGAATCAGATGAGCTGACAAGTGATTGTGCAATGGAAAGCTGACAGCTGCTGCACACACAACCCCTTTTCTGCTCAGCTGACCATTAATTGGAAGGAGTAGAGAGGGGCTCAGGGGAACTGAGGAAGCATGGCAGATTAAGCATTATGATTCCAGGAACAGCTAGTCCCAAGTTATCTATTTTAGGCTAGCCTGGCTTCCCAGGATCCTTGAGAGGGTTTCCTAGCCGTGGTGAGCAGTCACCTTGCCTGCACAGCAAGGCATGGAGTCATTCCTGTCCCACCTTACTGCTACCACCAAGCTCTTCCAGAAAGCTCCCTCGGAGATTTCCTCTGCAGATAAGCAGCAGTTTTTCTTGAGCCAGGGCCATGGCGTTTGTACAGCAGCAGTCATCACCACCATCCCCTGCAGCAATGAAGTCCACAAGCCAGCCATAGGATGCCTGAGGAGCTATTTCCTGGTATTCTTTCACTTTCCACCAGCTGCTGCTGTTGTTATTATTTAACTCATTATTAATTTGGAGTATGATGCAGCATCAAGGGGTTGTTGTTCTTATTAGGGAGGGGAAAAATATACATATATCTGTATAATTGGCTGTCTGGTTTCCACTTGGATGAAAGCTTCTTTCTCTCTGGGGAGTTTTCAGCATCAGTCCATCTCCAGCAACAGAAGCTGTGATTTTAGCACCCACCAAACCACGGGATTACAGCAGAAGTGGGAATCAGGCAGTGAAACAAACTGTGGAGTCCTTCCCACCGGGAGCTCCTCACAGGGGGATAGTCAGCAGGACGGACACTTGGTGTGCTTAAAAGAAACTCTGCTAAAGCAAACACACTCTCCAAACTTTCCTGGGCTCTAAATCATCTTGCTCTAAATTTGATTATCACTTCAAGTGATTTAGAAAGCAAGATGTTCCCCGTGTTAGGAGAGTTTACCCAGAACGTCAGCTCCAAGTGACAGACGCTGCGGTAATTCAAACCAGAGGGCGGAGGGGAGGGGGAAAACAGAGGAGTTATGAAAACTTGGCTTCGGCTGGAGACCAGAGAAGAAATTGAAGGAAGAGCAGCATATTTGAGGGAGAGGCAAACTGAAGGAATGAAGTTTTGAAATTCCTCTCTTTCCTCCCTCCCCAGCAAGCAGGAGAGCCGAACGTTTGCTGCCTTCGTGGGGAACAAAGCCGAGCTTGAAGTTCCAAGCTTCGCTGCTCCCATTCGCCTGAGCTCCAGCTCTTCTGTGCACACAAAAACCCCACTCTGGCTTGCTGCAAACTCGAGTTTGGTTGGTAAATAAATAGATAAATAAATAAAGCTCTCCAGAAGCACTGAACCCCCTGCATGTCAGAAGGACCAAGGCTTGAGTGCTGAGTGTAGAGGAGGGTCTCCTCGCTAGGCTCTGTTCACAGGAAGGGCAAAGAGCTGCTGGAGAAGGATTCTCATGGGCAGTGAGGGAAACCACCTGCAGATCCACCCAGAACTTCCCTCTCTGCCGACCTTTCTCCTTAATGTTAGCTCTCTTCCAAAACAGCACATCCTGTGCCTACTGCACAGGGCTGAAGAAGGGCTGATGAGAAGACACAACCTGTGAGTGACAGGCACCAGAAAGAAGTGGCAGGAAAAGATGGCATCACTCCTGCACGAGATCTGCTGAGCCACACAGCTCTGCACCTCCTTAGAAGCATCTTGATGTTACCAGAGCCTAAGAACCCCACATCTCCTCATCAGCATGCTGGGGCATCCCTCTTTCAGGGAATGGAGCCACCAAGAAGTCCCTGGCCTAATCTTTGCATCCTGACAGTTGGAACAGACAAACAGGAGGTTTGCCTTTGCCTGCACCAAACATCTCATCTACCTGGGAAAGAACCCCATGGAGCAATACAGGCTGGGGACTGACCTACTGGAGAGAATTGAAGGGGAAAAGGACCTCCAGGTCCTAATGGATGGCAGGTTGACCATGAGCCAGCAATGAGCCCTGGTGGGCAAGAAGGCCAATGCTATTCTGGGGTACATTAGAAGGGCTGTGGTTAGTAGGTCGAGAGAGGTTCTCATCCCCCTCTTCTCTGCCCTGCTGAGGCTGCATCTGGAATATTGTGTCCAGTTCTGGGCCCCACAGTTCAGGAAGGACCTCAGGGAACTGCTTGAAAGAGTCCAGCACAGAGCCACAAAAACGATGAAGGCAGTGGAACATCTTCCTTATGAGGAGAGACTGAGGGAGCTGAGGGCTCTGTAGCTTGGAGAGGAGGAGCCTAAGAGGTGACCTCATTCATGTTTATAAAGATGTACAGGGTGAGTGCCCAGAGGATGGAGCCAGGCTCTGTTTGGTGATGCCCAATGACAGCACAAAGGGCAGTGGTGGAAGTTGAGGCATAGGAAGCTCCATGGAAATGTGAGGAAAACCGTTTTCCCTGTGAGGGTGACAGAACACTGGAACAGGCTGTACAAGGGGCTTGTGGAGTCTCTCTCTCTCTCTGGAGAGATCCAAAACCCACCTGGATGTGTTCCTGTGTGATCTGCTCTAGGTGATCCTGCTCTGGCAGGGGGGGTGGACTGGATGATATCTTGAGGTCCCTTCCAGCCCCTGGCATTCTATGATTCTGTGATTTCCACTTCCTGTAACTCCTGCCCAGCTGCCATACCATGCAGCTGATCAGAAGCAGCAGCAGAATTTCCCCAGACCATTTCTTGCAGGCTTACACTAATGCCAACGAGCCCGGTCAGCTCCAGCTACAACCACCACAACAGCATTTTCAACCCAAAACTGCAGAAGTCTCTAGGGGGTTAAAGTCCCCTGCAGATGAACTCATCTGTCACCTACACAAGGACTGAGATCTAAAGTGCCTATTGTCAAGAATTACCTACTTAAAGCAAATCTGTGATGACAAGGATGAGGTGGACTTTAATGACTCTCTTCTGTCATTGCCTGCCTAACCCAAGCATGAAACTTATCCTGTTGTCATCTCCAGCTCAACCCAGGCATGACATTTGTCCTCAACCAGTGTCATGCTGAGCACCTAGAAGAAAACAACTCAAGCTTGGCTTCTAGTGATGGAGAATCCTACATGTCCCATCCATAAAGCAAATCTTTCTAAGGTATCTTATGGTTAACTGCTTGCACCATAATTATGTTGCTAACCCAGAATGTATGCATGTTGCTTACAACCATTGTATCTTGTTATACCATAGAATCTCCTGGAAGGGGCTGGAAGGGACCTCCAAAGGTCATCCAGTCCAACTCCCTCTGCAGTCATCCCCAACTAGATCAGGTTGCTCAGAACTTTGTTGAGCCCCACCTTGAATATCTCCATCAATGGGGTCTCAATTACCTCCCTGGGCAGCCAGTTCCCAGTGTTCCACCACCCTCATGGTAAAGAACTTCCTCATAACATCCAACATAAGTCTGTTCCCTCATTTAAAATCATTGCTCCTCATCCTATGACTGCAGGCCTTTGCAAACAGGCCCTCTGCAGCCTTCTTGTAGCCCCCTTCAGGTACTGGCAGGCTGCTATTAGATTGCTCTGGAGCCTTCTCTTCTCCAGGCTGAACACTCCCAGCTCCCTCAGCCTGTCCTCATAGCAGAGGTTCTCCAACCCCTTGATCATTTTCATGGCTCTCCTCTGCATCTGCTCCATCACATCCATGTCCTTCCTGTATTGAGGGCTCCAGATCTGGACACAGCACTCCAGGTGATGTCTCACCAGAGCAAAGTGGCAGAATCGTCTCTCTCTATCAAAGGGATGTCTCACAGAATCACAGAAACATTCAGGTTGGAAAAGACCCTCAGGGTCACCAAGTCCAACCCAGAACCCTACTCTGCAAGGTTCACCCCTAAACCACAGCCCCAAGCACCACATCCAAACCACCTTTAAACACATCCAGGCCTGGGGACTCCACCACCTCCCTGGGCAGCACATTCCAATGCCTGACCACTCTTGCTGGGAAAAAGTTCTCCCTAATGTCCAGTCTAAACCTACCCAGTGGCAGCTTGATATGCAGAAGAGATCTCGTGTCCAAATCAATTTTCTCCACATTTCAAAGTGACTGAAGAATTATTTTGTTTAAAAGTAGAATTTAAGATGATTGCCAAGCCTAGAATGACAACAGAAGGACAAAGCATGTTTCCATGCTGCTGCTGAGGACCCTCAGCAGTGCCCAGCCCAAAGTCAAATAGTGAGGCTGTGACAGAACTGGAATTTAACGAATCATAGAATCAATAAGTTTGGAAAAGACCTCAAAGATCATCGAGTCCAACCTGTCACCACAGACCTCGTGCCTACTAGACCATGGCACCAAGTGCCACATCCAATCCCCTCTTGAACACCTCCAGGGATGGTGACTCCACCACCTCCCTGGGCAGCACATTCCAATGGCTAACAACTCTCTCTGTGAAGAACTTTCCCCTCACCTCCAGCCTAAACTTCCCCTGCCACTGCTTGAGACTGTGTCCTCTAACACAGAATCAACCAGGTTGGAAAAGACCTCAGAGATCATCAAGTCCAACCTATAGAAGTGCAAGCCAGTATCCATTTACTCTTCTGATTCAAAGAATCATTTCCTTAAATCTGAAAGCCATCATAAAAGAAAATATTCCTTGGATGTTCTTCAACACATGAGAAACAACTTCTCAAAGTCATTGGGAGCCTTTCCACCTCCATTAGTGGCATTTGCTCAAGTCCTGACTTCTTTTGTAAGTGAAACTGGGCTACAGTCTCCAAATCCTACAACAGTTTCAGCTTTACTGCCTGTGCAAGAGCAAAGCAGCCAAAACAAAACCACCACCACCACACACCCCCACAGATAAATCTATGGAAAAGAAAGAGGAGAGCAAGGGTTCCCCAAACAGCATCCCTGACAACAACCCAGCTTTTTGATTGCTTTCATCTTGATGTACTTCCAAGACACAACACAGAGAAATAGATGAGTCCTCCAAACCTCTGCCAAAAAGGCAGTTCCCAGAGTATACATTTAATGACAGCAGCCCAGGAAGGCAATCTTTTTCCCACCCTTTCTCTAAGTTCCCTGCCCACTGCAAGCAGGACAGCAACAGGAAGAAAACCCACACAGCAGGGGTGGGTGTCAGGACACATCTAAGCCGGGCTGGATGATCTCAGAGGTCTTTTGCAGCCTCAATAATTCTGTGATCTGATTGAAGTGAGAGAATTCATTCTAGCTGAGCTCTGGAGATCACCCAAATCTGAGGTCTCTCTGGGGCTGTTCACTCATTAGGCTGACAGGAGAGGGCCAAATCTCTGTCCCCAGAGGAATTTCTCATACCTGATGAGATCACAGCCTATTGGGGCTTTTGGGGTGTTGGGTTGGGGCTTCCCACCCCTCACCCCCCACCTCCCCAGGTTGGAAGCACAGAGTTTTATTTCTTTGAAAGGAGAACTTGGAGAAGAGCAGGTTAGCTGGGCCCTTGGCCATCAAGCAAAGCCAAGCTGAAGATCCATATGGGGCTAGCAGGGGAAGGTGGTGGTGATCCTTGGTCAGTGGGAGATTAAATGGTGACTTGAAGTGTAGGAAGGACCACCCCTGGTGGAGCACTTGCAGCTAAAGGAGAAATGCCTGCTATGGACAACATAATACATGTAAACTTCACTTTCACTTCAAACCAAGCTGCCAAAAATACTGGTACAAGAAACACCAAATGGCAGAGGAGAAAAGGCAGTTTCAGAGAGGTCTGAACAAGAAGGCAGGCTCCCACAGAAGGGCACATGGAGCAGAGCCATCCATCAGCTCATACTAAAGTCCTCCCAGCAGGAGAGGGTTTAAAAAGCCAAATAAATTAGGGTAGGGAGGCTCTGCAGGGAGACTTGGATAGATTGGATCCATGGCCAACGTTAACAGGATGAGCTTCATCAAGGCCAAGTGCCAGGTCCTGTGCTTGGGTCACAACAACCCCAAGCAACACTACAGGCTTGGGGCAGTGTGGCTGGAAAGCTGCCTGGCAGAAAGGGACCTGGGGGTGCTAATGGACAAACAGCTGAATAGGAGCAACCAGTTGGCCAAGAAAGCCAAAGGCATCCTGGCTGGGATTAGAAATGCTGTGTCCAGCAGGAGCAGGGAAGGGATTGTCCCCTTATACTCAGCTCTGGTGAGGCCACACCTTTTGAGTATTGAGTCCAGTTTTGGGCACCTCAGTACAAAAGAGATGTGGAGGTGCTGGAGCCAGTGCAGAGGAGGGCAAGGAAGCTGGGGAAGGGCCTGGAGAATAAATCTGATGAAGAGCAACTGAAGGAGCTGGGGATGGTTAGTTTGGAAAAGAGGAGGCTGAGGGGAGACCTCATGGCTGTCTACAACTACCTGAAAGGAGGTTGTGGAGAGGCTGGTGCTGGTCTCTTTTCACAGGTAATTAGTGATAGAAGAAGAAGGAACAGCTTCAAGCTGCAACTGGGTATGTTTAGACTGGATATTAGGAAACATTTTTCCCAGCAAGAGTGGTCAGGCATTGGAATGTGCTGTCCAGGGAGGTGGCTGAGTCCCCCACCCCTGGATGTGTTTAAAGGTGGTTTGGATGTGGTGCTTGGGGATATGGTTTAGGGGTGAACCTTGTAGAGTAGGGTTCTGGGTTGGACTTGGTGATCCTGAGGGTCTTGCCCAAGCTGAATGTTTCTGTGATTCTGTGATAAGTCTATGAAATTCCCTCAGGGCCTTCAGGGATGGCAGGCACATTACACTTGAAGAGACACATTCCCCAGCCAAGACCACAAGAGTCCTTAAAACTATTAGGTGCCTGGATGAGGCACTTGGTGCCATGGTTTAGTTGATGAGATGGTGTTGGGTGATAGGTTGGACTGGATGATCTCGAAGGTTTTTTCCGACCTGGTTCATTCTGTATTCTGAATTGTACTAGACTCTGCAGCAGGGTTTCTGCAGAGCAAGAGCTATGGTGTGGTGGTCTCTGCTGAATCACAAACCACTGCTGCATTGCTGATGCAAAGAAATGAGACCTACCAGCCACCAGTCAACACCTCCTGAGGACAGAATGAGGTTGAGATGTGATGCAGTGACATTGAGTATCTGACTGAGGCTTGACCTCAGCGATGATCTCTTTGTGGTGTTAGAGAAGCTACTGGGAATTGTGCTCTGGATGGAGATTTCCTGGGGGAAATTGGGGAAATCACTCTACTGCCTTGGTGGAGCCCAGTTATTCCTGGACAGGCTTCCTCACTAGTCACTATTTCTGACCTGGTTTGGGTTAAGCACTCAATGAGTGCTTTCTAAATCATAGCAAATGGCCTTAGACTGAGTGATCACAACTTGACTCCATGAAAAGTCCCTCTGCAGCCTTCCTGTAGGATCCCTTCAGCCTGGAGAGGAGAAGACTCTAGGGGGACCTTAGAGCTGCCTTCCAGTACCTGAAGGGATCCTACAGGAAGGCTGCAGAGGGACTTCCATCAGGGTGTCTAGAGACAGGACAAAGGGGAATGGGTTGAAGCTGAGGGAGAGTAGATTTAGATTGGAAGAAGTTCTTTAGTAGGAGGGTGGTGAGACTCTGGAACAGGCTGTCCAGAGAGGGGAGTGCTGAAGGCCAGGTTGTGTGAGGCCTTGAGCAGCTGAGTCTGGTTGAGAGCTGGCCCTGGCCCTGGTGGGGAGGTTGGAGGAGATGATCTCTGAGCTCTCTTCCAACCTGAGCCTTTCTGTGATTCTATGATGATTCTACTGCTTTCAATATCAAAAAGGAAGTATAGCTTTAAGAGTCAGAGGGACTGAAGGGCTCAGTGACTGCTGTGATGAAGGAGTTTGAAATTTCAATTAGGAAACACACCAAAAAGAATAATAATAAAAGAAAAAAAACCTTCCAGTGTATCTTCCCAGCAAAAGAGGAAAGACTCTTCATCAACCTACATAGATACCTCCAGGTTGCAAAGGAGTAGGAGTCTGGTTAGGCCACACCTTGAGTCCTGTGTCCAGTTCTGGGCCCCTCAGTTTAAGAAGGACATCGAAACACTTGAACGTGTCCAGAGAAGGGCAACAAGGCTGGGGAGAGGCCTTGAGCACAGCCCTGTGAAGAGAGGCTGAGGGAGCTGGGATTGTTTAGCCTGGAGAAGAGGAGGCTCAGGAGAGACCTTATTGCTCTCTACAACTACCTGAAGGGTGGTGGTAGCCAGGAGGGAGTTGGTCTCTTCTCCCAGGCAAGCAGCACCAGAACAAGAGGACACAGTCTCAAGCTATGCCAGGGGAGGTTTCTTCACTGAGGGAGTCATTGGCCATTGGAATGTGCTGCCCAGGGAGGTGGTGGAGTCCCCATCCCTGGAGGTGTTCAAGAGGGGATTGGACATGGTACTTGGTGCTATGGTTTAGTCCTGAGGTCTGTGGTGACAGGTTGGGCTCGATGATCTTTGAGGTCTCTTCCAACCTTGGTGATTCTGTGAGCCATGCAAAAAGGGACACAAAAGCAACAAAGGAAGCATCTTCCAGGCTGGGGAGAGGAGAGGTAAGATGAGAACTGTCAAAATTAACCCAGCCAGACTTTTTAATGGGGAAAAGAGCCTCAGATATTTTCCAGCCACAAACAGCCAGAACATGGAGAAGGGAAAAGGGTTGTGGTGCAGTAAAAATGGAGCTGAAATAGGAGAACTGAGGGTTACTCCAACCAGCCTGCCACACTGCCTGTGGTGCTCAGCAGAGAGCTGCTGCCAGAAACAAAGAGTGTGGGATGAAGCCAGGGCAGCAAGAGAGATGAGGACATCATAAAGGATGGAGCTGAGGGGGTGTCTGAGCCATAGCATCACATGAGAAGATAGAGAGGGATGGGGAAATCTCCATCCTGAGGTTTGAAAAGAACAGATATGAGAAACAAGTCAGAATCATAGAATCAGTAAGGCTGGACAAGATATCTAAGATCATCAGGTCCTGTTGTCAACCCAATACCATCAGGAGAATCACAACATTTCACAGAATCACAGATCATTTTATGTTGGAAGGGACCTCCAGAGATCATCCAGTCCAACCCCCCTGCCAAAGCAGGATCACCCAGGGTAGTGCACACAGGGATGCATCCAGGCAGGTTTTGAATGTGTCCAGAGAAGGAGGCTCCACAACCTCTCTGGGCAGCCTTCTCTAGTGCTCCATCACCTTTATTGTAAAGAAGTTTCTCCTCATGTTCTCCTCATTTCCTGAAGTGCCATGTCTGTGTAGGTGTGTTTTCTGAACACCACTTCCCAGGGCAGCCTGTTCCAATGCCTGACCAGTCTTTCAGCAAAGACAATTTTCCTACTGTCCAACTTAAACCTCCCCTGGTACAACTTGAGGCCATTTCCTCTCATCCTGTCACTTAGAATCATAGAATGGTCCAGGCCAGAAGGAAATTCCAAATGTCACCCAGTCTGACCCCCCTGTAGTCAGCAGGGACATCCTCAACTAGATCAGGTTGCTCACAGCTCTGTTGAGCCTCACCTTGAATATCTCCAGGCATGAGGCCTTGACCACCACCCTGGGCAACCTGTTCCAGTGTTCCACCACCCTCCTAAAGAGCTTGTTACTTGGGAGAAGAGACCAACCTCCACCTCACTCCAACCCCCATTCAGGGAGTTGTAAAGAACCATAAGGTCTCCTCTCAGCCTCCTCTTCTCCAGACTAAACACCCCCATTTCCCTCAGCTGCTCTTCACCAGAATTGTTCTCTAGACCCTTCACCAGCTTCTCCAGACTAAACACCCCCACTTCCCTCAGCTGCTCTGCACCAGACTTGTTCTCTAGACCCTTCACCAGCTTCATTGCCCTTCTCTGGACACACTCCAGCACCCCAGTGTCTTTCTTGTAGGGAAACATGAAGAGCTCAGGCACTAGCCAGCCACTGTATCCAACCTGACTGCACAGAGAGCTTTCCAAAGCACTTTTCCAAGAGAAATTAAACATTGTGAATCAGGCTTTGCCTCCCCCCACCTTACCCTGCTGCTTCCAAGAAATGGGTCCCAGCTCTCTGCTGGCAGGACATGAGTCATTCTGACCACCCTCAGTGAAAGTCCTTCACATCCATGTGGGAAGAAGGAAGCCCCTGGCACAGACACCCCACAGCTGTTGCTTCCCTGGGCATTGTCTGGGTAAGGTACTTCCAGCCCGAGCTGCCGCTCGTGTTTGGCAAGTGACTAATAATGACTTGCAAAACTCTAGCTCCTGGGGTTTGTCATCACAGTTGCCCTGGGGATATGTTTCTGGCACACAAAACACTGCTACCATCGTGACAAAAAAACAATTAGAAGAGGAAAAAAAAAAGAGAAGCAGGCCAAAAAAATCCAACCAGCTATGAGGTTATTGTCGGGGTGAGAGCAGGGGAATGAGTGAGACGATGGGTTCCTAGGAAAGAGCTAAGGCCAACTGACTTCTTATCAGGACATCACGAGTTCTTCTGAGTCAGGTGTGATGAGTGAGAATCACCAGCAAGCTGTGGCCTTGGGAGATGAAAATTGAGGGGAGGAATTAGCTGGGAGTGGAAGGGGACAGAAGAAGATGATGACAAAGATGAAGGGAAAGGGAGCAAGGGAGAGAAAGGGAGCAAGGGAGAGAAAGGGAGCAAGGGGGAGAAAGGGAGCAAGGGGGAGAAAGGGAGCAAGGGGGAGAAAGGGAGCAAGGGGGAGAAAGGGAGCAAGGGGGAGAAAGGGAGCAAGGGGGAGAAAGGGAGCAAGGGGGAAAAAGGGAGCAAGGGGGAAAAAGGGAGCAAAAAAAGAACAAATAAAACAAAGAAAAAGAAAACAACTAAAAAACATGAAAGAAAAGTGACAAGCAACAGAACAAAAAGATAGGATTAGGACTCCAAGGAGTCCTGGCAGTGCAAAGAAGCCAGAAAAGGTGCACACAGCTGGTCCCCAGGCAGAGGGGCATTTAGAGCTGGAGCTCTGTATCCTCAGCTCTTATCCTCATCACATCCCACTTTCCATAAATCCACCTAACATAAACCCAGAGGCTTTCTAGGCTTCCTCAAGTGCTCAGAACTGCACAGTTCTGCTAGCCAGAAATTGTCCTTTTTTCCTCCTAAATTTCCTTATTGTATTTCCATTATACTTAGATGTTAGGTGCCCTCCCAGCACAGTCCCCTCTTTGGATGCTGCAGTGCTAGGATACTTTCTCAACCTCCTGTTTGCAAGGTTAGTCAAGCCAACATCTCTCAGTTCCTTCACATCAAAAGGCCATTCCCTTCCCTGGGGCTCTGGGGACTGCTTGAGCATATTCCAGTGGAAAATTTGATCCCCACAAGCTGTCTCTGCCTTGGAATCAGGGAGCAGCCTGTGAAGGACACCTCACACTACAGCAGATTGCTCACAGCCACATCCAGCCTGGCCTGAAAGACCTCCAGGGATGAGGCTTCCACCACCTCCCTGGGCAACCTGTGCCAGTGTCTCATCACCCTCATGGGGAAGAATCAATTTGTAGTTTTGCTCCATTACCCCCAGTTCTACCACTGACACCCTAAAAAGTCCCTCCCCAGCTTTCTTATGGCCACCTTCAGACACTGGAAGACCACAATAAGGTCTCCTCGGAGCCTTCTCTTCTCCAGACTGAATAGTCCCAACTCCCTCAGTCTGTCTCCACAGCAGAGGAGCTCCAGCCCTCTGATCATCCTCATGGCCCTTCTCTGGACACCTTCCAGCACCTCCAGATCCTTCCTGTACTTGGGGCTCCAGAACTGGACACAGTACTCCAGGTGAGGTCTCAGCAGAGTGGAGTAGAGAGGGAGAATCACCTCCCTCGACCTGCTGGCCACACTTCTCTTGATGCAGCCCAGGATGTGGCTGGCTTTCTGAGCTGCAAGTACACACTGGTGGCTCATGCTGAGCTTCTCATCCACTATTGCAAAGCTCAGATTTTACCTGTAGCCTGAGACTCTACATGAAATGAAAACACATTTATGGCTTTTGCAGGGTGTTTGCTGCTTGAGCCTGTGTGGAGGGCTAAGGCACAGCACAGCCAGCTCTAGCTGGCCATGCTTCCCCCCTACCAGACCACCCACCACCTCCAGGTCCCAGCATACAGCCAGTGTTTGTTCTCCCTCCAGTGTCTTCAGGACATCCCAGCGTGGTGGGACCAAGAGCAACTGGAAAGCTACACAAACAAACAGCTGCAGGCTTTAGAAAACAGGAGATGGAGATTTCTGTGCTGGAGCTGTAAAGTCAGAAGGAAAAACCTGTCTGGCTTGGGAGCAGAGAAAATGTGCTGAGGGCAGGAGTTATGCAACATGATCAGATGTTTATCAGTTCTGGGGGGGTTCACTTCTT
Organism: Melanerpes formicivorus; assembly: GCF_026170545.1. Classification (NCBI taxonomy): domain Eukaryota; kingdom Metazoa; phylum Chordata; class Aves; order Piciformes; family Picidae; genus Melanerpes; species Melanerpes formicivorus. The sequence goes on along the minus strand of NW_027142359.1, from coordinate 2,945,110 downwards.
TCTCTTTCTGTTTTTTTTTTTCCCTGGAATTGGAACTGAAAGCTGGAAAGAAGGCTGCTGAGGGTGAGAGAGAAAAGAAGGATCCTTCATTTCCTGGGCTGCCATTTCAAAACCCATGCCATGGAGACAGCGATACTGAGAACAATTTAAAAGGAGTCTGTGGTTTGCTCCCCTCTGTCTGCTTTCAAGGAGGATTCAGTTGTGACAGTGATAATGGAAAAAGGGATAGACCATCTTCCACCCAACAGCTCCTTTGTATCTACACTGGCATGGTCAGGGCTCAGCCTGGCTGTGGGGTGCTCAAGTGCCCCTCTGGTATATTTAGTGACTTGGGATGTATCACAGTGCATTAGAGGTTGGAAGAGACCTCCAGAGATCATCAACCCCCACTGCCAGAGCAGGATCACCCAGGGTAGTAAGCACAGGAATGCATCCAAGTGGGTTTTGAAAGTCTCCAGAGAAGGAGACTCCACAACCTCTCTGGGCTGCCTGTTCCAGTGCTGCATCACCCTCACTGTCAAGACCTTTCTCCTCATGTTGAGGTGAAACCTTCTATGTTCAAGCTTGTACTTGCTGTTCCTTGTCTTATTTCTGTGCACCACCAAAAAGAGCTTGGCCCCCATCCCTCAGATATTGATAGACATTGATCAGATCCCCTCGGCCTTCTCCAGACTAAACAGCCCCAGAGCTCTGTCTCTCTTCACAGGGGAGATGCTCTCCCAGGGTATAAAACCAAGCCTCAGTGCTGCTGCCTGTCCAAATCCTGAGGAGATGGCAGCTGACAGTTAAGAAAAGCTGCTAAGAACAGCTTGTGGGTGGTAGAGTGATGTAACCCTCTAGATAGTTTCCAGCACTCTGAGGTTGGCCATCCATTAAGTTCCCATCAAACTCCTGGCAGTCTTCACACCAAGCATCACAGCACCCAACTTCCATGCACACAAGAGGCTGCTGGCCGTGAGCTGCCCCATGCTCTCCCGAGGTACAGATGTTTCTCTGAGTGTCAGGAGTCAGAAGCCATTTGCTCCTGGGAGAAATGACTCAACACCCTGACCAGAGACACATTCCAATGTGCAGGAAAACAACTGAAACCTTGAGTGGTCTTGCAACATCCAGCTGCTGTACAGTGTGAAGCAATCACCCACAGCAGCTGGTTTTCACAGGGTCACAGGATGTTAGGGGTTGGAAGGGACCTCCAGAGATCATCCAGTCCAACCCCTCTGCTAGAGCAGGACCAGAGAATCCAGGACAGGTTGCACAGGAACACATCCAGACAGGGCCTGAAAGTCTCCAGAGGAGACTCCACAACCTCTCTAGGAAGCCTGTTCCAGTGTTCTCTGACCCTTGCAGTGAAGAAGTTCCTCATGTTGAGGTGCAACCTCCTGTGCTGCAGTTTTATCCACTGCCCCTTGTCCTATCACAGGGCACAACTGAGCAGAGCCTGTCCCCTCCCTCTTGACACCCAGCCCTCAGATACTTAGAGATGTTGATTAGATCCCCTCTCAGTCTTCTCCTCTCCAGATTAAGCAGCCCCAGGTCTCTCAGGCTCTCCTCATCAGGCAGTGCTCCAGTCCCTTCAGCATCCTTGTAGCCCTCTGTTGGACTCCCTCCAGCAGATCCCTGTCCCTCTTGAACTGGGGAGTCCAGAACTCAATGCAATGTTCCAGGTGGGGTCTTACCAGAGCAGAGTAGAGAGGGAGGAGAACCTCCCCGGATCTGCTGGACACACTCCTCTCAATGCACCCCAGGATCCCATTGGCCTTCTTGGCCACAAGGGCACATTGCCGACCCATGCAGAACTTGTGATCCACCAGGACTCCCAGGTCTGTCTCCACAGGGCATTGCTTTTCAGCTCAGCTAAGCCACAATCTATCTGCCCAAGAGCAGAGTTTGCTCCTTTCATGGTTTATGGAGTATTCAAGGCCAGAGCAGGGTATTCCAGTGCCCCTTACCAGTTCAGTGCAGGCAGTGGGATGTGTGCTGGGCATCCCTAAAAAGCAGAAAGGTCCTACTCATGCTGTGGTAAGGGCAGAGAGAAGCAGCCCTGTCTTCCCCTCTCATGGATACAAAGTTGATGCTCTGGGGGAAGGAATCAATTCCTTATCCTGTGTCCTCCATACTCAGAAGCAACATCTATCAAGGATGTTGTCTCTAGGGAGAAGATTTAAGATAAGCCACAAACACAACCAAGAAATCCCAATCTCAAACAACAACAACAAAAAAAGAAGTCAAAATTTAGTCACTGTTGTTGTAATAGAGAAAAAGTTGTTAGAAACAATATTCTGGGGTGTATTAGAAGGGCTGTGGTCAGTAGGTCCAGAGAGGTTCTCCTCCCTCTCTACTTTGACCTGCTGAGGCTGCATCTGGAATATTGTGTCCAGTTCTGGGCCCCTCAGTTCAAGAAAGATCTCAGGGAACTACTTGAAAGAGTCCAGCACAGAGCCACAAAGATGATTTAAGGAGTGGAACATCTTCCTTATGAGGAGAGACTGAGGGAGCTGAGGGTCTTTAGCTTGGAGAGGAGGAGCCTGAGGGGTGACCTCATTCATGTTTATAAAGATGTGCAGGGTGAGTGCCAAGAGGATGGAGCCAGGCTCTGCTGGGTGATGCCCAATGACAGCACAAGGGGCAATGGTGGAAGGTAAGGCATAGGAAGTTCCATGGAAACAGGAGGAAAATGTTTTCTATATGAGGATGACAGAACACTGGACCAGGCTGCCCAGGGGAGCTGTGGAGTCTCTCTCTCTGGAGAGACTCAAGATCTGCCTGGATGTGTTCCTGCATGATCTGCTCTAGGTGACCCTGCTCTGGCACGGGGCTTGGACTGGATGATCTCTCAAGGTCCCTTCCAGCCCCTGGCATTCTGTCATTCTGGTAAATAAACAATTTCAGAGTTAGAAGCAGCTCAGACCTAGCAGGTGTCTTGCGATCTGAACAGTGCCAAGTGAAGAACAGGTTCTGTCCACTCTAGCTGCAATTATCTGGTTGAACTGCAAACACAAGCTTTGTTGAAAACAGCCAAAGTCCTTCCCTTCCAAAAATATTTCAGTTATTTTGAGCAGTTGACCAGTAGGAGGGAGCAAAGCAGGGACAGAACTCCTCAGATAGTGCTTCCAAATATCCATATCCAACTCGGGCTCTTCACAGCTGACTGGCTAACAACAAAGCCAATGACATTCTTGCTACAGCTGATTAAACAGTTGATGCCTCCAACCCCAGGCTTCTCAGGCACGGTTGTTTGCTGTTAAGCAGAACCAGTCCAACAGAAAACAAGGCTAAAGCAGAGATGTTTATCTGCCATGGCTCAGGTTCAGGCCAGAGACCCCAGCCAGAGTTGTGAATAAACATGAAACACGTCCTGTTTATACCCAGACTGATATAATTTAAGCAGAACTTAAGAGGGTTGGAAACGTGGAGGTGTGGCTAAATTTGTAGCTGAAGTGTCACAGAATCATAGAATCAGCCAGGTTGGAAAAGACCTCAGAAATCATCAAGTCCAACCTAATACCTAACACCTCCTGACAACTAAATCATGGCTCCAAGTGCCACATCCAAGCCTTTTTCTGAACACCTCCAGGGATGGTGACTCCACCACCTCCCTGGGCAGCACATTCCAATGGCCAATCTCTCTTTCTGGGAAGAACTTTCTCCTCTCCTCCAGCCTAAACTTCCCCTGGCACAGCTTGAGACTATGTCCTCTTGTTCTGCTGCAGGTTGCTTGAGAAAAGAGACCAAGCAACCAGTAGGATCTCAGTTGTCCCTCTGCTGCTATCCTCAAGGAGCGGAAGCTGCCAAGCCCTATGTACAACAACCCTGCATTCCTCTTTGGTTTATGGGTTGACAACCCAGTGCTCAACCCATGTTTAAGCTGTACCTAAAGCATCCCTCCAGCCCAGCTGGGCAGCTCTAGATGATGTCTTAAGCAAGCAAACAGCTCTCCACTACAAAAAGCTCTGATTACCCTTGAGCCTGTGTTGTAAACACGTCACCCAAGAGCCCATTCCCCGCCTCCAGCTGCTCCCCCAGGGGCACCGTGAGCTACACTGAATATCTGACTTCTAGAGAAATAAATATCACTGAATTTTCATGATCTATCATCTCAGCAGGAGCTGACTTATTCCTTGCTACATTCCACAGATTCTTCTCACAATCATTTTCCATTCAGCTTTGCCTTGTCCTTTTTGGAAGCACTGGAGGTTGCCTCCTTAATGTCCCACTGCAAGAAACAATTTGCATTTGGATTGGCAATACATTTCCCCCCACCCCCACCCCAAAGATATTACTAAATCCCCAGTTCATTCCCTGTGGGATGATAAAAAAGGGATAAATAAGAAAGAAAGGAAAAAAAAAAAGCTGGCTCCTGACCCCTCTGTTTTTTTTTGCAAAAGAGAGGAAAAATGTGCTTTACTATGTGGCACAAGAGATAGGATTTCCACAGAGTCAGACAGCAAAAAAATGAATCCTGCAAACCTTTCACATTTGGGTCCAAGTGGAGAGTGTTCTCTCCAAAAACAAAAATGCTCACAATGTTCCAGAAGGGAGCCCACATTTGCCATTCAATGGTCATCAATCACTTTCTGCCTCTGCATCTTGGCGGTGTTGGGTTTTTTTTGTTTGATTACAGCCAATCTCAGAGCTGAACTTGGCTGACCTGGTTTTGTACCCCTGGGCGGTGTACGGGCTGCAAAAACACACTCTTCGTGTTTCCATGCTGAGGAAGAAGATCCAGCCCTGAAAGGTTCATGAAGTACAGGGAAAAACCAACCAGGAGAAGCACCACCACCACAGAGCTGGACTCAGGGAAGTCATTGTGCCCCTGTACTCAGCATTGGTTAGACCACACCTTAAGTACTGTGTCCAGTTCTGGGCCCCTCAGTTTAGGAAGGACATCGAGACACTTGAACGTGTCCAGAGAAGGGCAACAAGGCTGGGGAGAGGCCTCGAGCACAGCCCTATGAGAAGAGGCTGAGGGAGCTGGGGTTGTTTAGCTTGGAGAAGAGGAGGCTCAGGGGAGGTCTTATTGCTCTCTACAACTACCTGAAGGGTGGTTGTAGCCAGGAGGGAGTTGGTCTCTTCTCTCAAGCAACCAGCACCAGAACAAGAGGACACAGTCTCAAGCTGTGCCAGGGGAAGTTTAGGCTCAAAGTGAGGAGAAAGTTCTTCACTGAGAGAGTAATTGGCCATTGGAATGTGCTGCCCAGAGAGGTGGTGGAGTCACCATCCCTGGAGGTGTTCAAGAGGGGACTGGATGTGGCACTTGGGTGCCATGGTCTAGTCATGAGGTCTGTGGTGACAGGTTGGACTTGATCATCTTTGAGGTCTCTTCCAACCTTGATGATACTGTGATACTGCAACAGAGTCTCCCTCTCTGTAGATACTCAAATCCCACCTGGATGTCTTCCTGTGTGATCTGCTCTGGCAGGGGGGTTGGACTGGATGACCTCTGAAGGTCCCTTCCAGCCCCTAACATTCTGTGATTCTGAAGCATGAGAGCTGAAGCAATGTTCCCTTGCAGGGAGCATGGGGAAGAGTCATGAGAGAGACCAGCATGGTTATGAGCCTGCAGCTGATATTCCTTCTGAGATATTTAATGTCTTGCTGCGAGAACAATGTTTTAGCCTTGGAAGAGATCCTGCAATGCTTTGGGTTGGATGGGGTCTTTCGAGGTTATAAAGCCACATTTCTTGATGTTTTTGGGGAGAGAACTTTAGCAAGGATGAAGAGTTTTGCTCTTGAGCTTGGACTCCCTGAATAGAGTAATTTTTAGAGATAAAGATGGTCCCTCCAAAGTTTGGTCTTAACCCTTCTGTCCTAGAAGTGGCATAAAACTAATACATGGGTTGAGAGCAGCTCTGAAGAAAGAGACTTGGGGGTGTTGGTTGCTGAGAAGCTCCCCAGGAGCCAGCAGTGCCCTCATGCAGCCCAGAAGGCAGCTATGTGCTGGGCTGTAGCCAGAGGAGTGCAGCCAGCAGGACAAGGGAGAGGATTCTGCCCCTTAACTCTACTCTGCTGAGACCTCACCTCCAATACTGCATCCAGCCCTGGTGTCCCCAGCATAAGAAGGACACAGAGCTGTTGGAGAGAGTCCAGAGGAGGCCACAAAGATGATCCAAGGGCTGGAGCACCTCTGCTATGAGGATGAGGGTTGTCTAGAAATAGGACAAGGGGGAATGGTTTGAAGCTGAGGGAGAGCAGGGTTAGACTGGATCTTAGGAAGAAGTTCTTCAGTAGGAGGGTGGTGAGACCCTGGAATAGGCTGCCCAGGGAGGTTGTGGCTGCCTCCTCCTGGGGGTGTTGAAGGCCAGGCTGGATGAGGCCTTGAGCAGCTGAGTCTAGTTGAGAGGTGTCCCTGCCCATGGTGGGGAGGTTGGAGTGGATGATCTGAGCCATTCTGGGATTCTATGACATTAAATATGTCTACAGTAAGGATGCAACACAAGCTTTTTATTTCCCAAACTACCATCACACTCTGGGTGCAGTGGACCTGCTGCTACCCACAGAACACTGTGTAAGGCACCATGAGAAGACAAGAGCATCCTCTAACGTCAGTGTGGGGTGTGGAGCCCGAAGTCCACCCAAGGCCTGCTGCATGACATGAAGCTGAGATCTGCAGCCAAAGCAGCTAACAGAGATGTGACCTGCAGTGCCTTGTGTGCTGATGGTTCTCCACAGCTAAGTGTTTCTGAAGCTGCAGTTTTATATTTAGCTAACATCAGTTTAATGCAAACCAACTGGAAAGGTTCCCAGTGGTGTCAAAAGGCCATGGCCAAACACATGATGCATCAGTGGAATAAACTACCCTCTGAAGTCATCATAGAATCGTAGAAATGTTAGGGCTGGAAGGGACCTCAAGGATCAGCCAGTTCCAACCCCTGCTATGTCCCTGCTATGGGCAGGGACACCTCACACTACAGCAGTGGTTGCTCACAGCCACATACAGCCTGGCCTTAAAAGCTACCAGGGATGAGGCTTCCACCATTTCCCTGGACAACCTGTGCCAGTGTCTCACCACCCTCATGGGGAAGAACTTCTTCCTTACATCCAATCTCAGTCTATCCATTTCTAGTTTTGTTCCATCCCCCCTAGTCCTATCATTACCTGGCACCCTAAAAAGTCCCTCCCCAACTTTCAGAAGTCATGGACAGGCTTAGTTCCCTGTGCAGATGCTACAGCTTCCCTTTGAGGGGAGGGATGAAAGATGTTCATCCTGGGACTAAAGCTGGGGCTGCTGAAATGCACATTTCCAGCTCCCTCCAAACAAACACTTCTGAACACACACACACACACACCAGGAAAATCAGAGCATGGTCCTCATAGCCACAGCAGAATGAGCCACACTGATCCTCTGGTGGTTCTTTAGCAGTCAAACCCTCCCCTGCTTACCCCTGCGGGATCTGACTACATAGGCAGTAAGGAATGCGCAGGCAAGAAAAGGCTGCAGTTGCTCATTAGAGGGTGAGGATGAGAGTGAAAAAAACAAACCCAAAGCACAACAAGAGTACTGTGGAAGGTTGGGGCTTGCTGCCTGGGATATATCTCCATACACTCAGCTCAGCTAGGAGCTGGAGAGCCTTGGAACCTTCTGCTGCAACTTTCCATCCAAGAGCTCCAAGCGGACTCGCTCGTAAATGGCAAGAGATTAGAGAACTTCCTGTCATCAGCACTTACTCAAGAACAGTTGGGGGAAAAAATCTGACTTTCTGCAGGGAAAAAAAACCCACAAAGGATCAGGTCTTGGTTTGGGGACACACACACACACACTAAAATGCTACTAGCCCGGATTACCTACAGAGAATCCACAAGATGAATCTGCACCTTAAGAGCCCTTGATAGAAAGCAAACAAACGAATCGTCGACACAGCGGTGGGAAGGGCCACGTTGCATGCTAGTTATGTGCTTAAAGTTTCTCCTAGGCTCACAAATGTTTTTTTGCTGGTGGCTGGGGGTGTGATTGTTTGTTTGTTTGTTTGTTTTCCTTTGTTCTTCTAAGGGAAAGCAGTCTTCTCGGTGTTGCTGGGAATACCGATGTCAAATGCTGTTTTACCTGCATTCAGTGATGGAGGAACGTCCCAAAAGATGAACTGTCAGAGCACTAAACTCACTTGTTAACAAGTAACTGGCCAAGGGCAACTAGTTTTCTTTCCTTCTCCTTTTCATGCTCCCTTTCTCCCCTCCTCGAGTCTCCTCTTCCCTTCCCTTCTCCCTTCCCTTCCCTTCTCCCTTCCCTTCTCCCTTCCCTTCCCTTCTCCCTTCCCTTCCCTTCTCCCTTCCCTTCCCTTCTCCCTTCCCTTCCCTTCTCCCTTCCCTTCCCTTCTCCCTTCCCTTCCCTTCTCCCTTCCCTTCCCTTCTCCCTTCCCTTCCCTTCTCCCTTCCCTTCCCTTCCCTTCTCCCTTCCCTTCCCTTCTCCCTTCCCTTCCCTTCTCCCTTCCCTTCCCTTCTCCCTTCCCTTCCCTTCTCCCTTCCCTTCCCTTCTCCCTTCCCTTCCCTTCTCCCTTCCCTTCCCTTCTCCCTTCCCTTCCCTTCTCCCTTCCCTTCCCTTCTCCCTTCCCTTCCCTTCTCCCTTCCCTTCCCTTCTCCCTTCCCTTCCCTTCTCCCTTCCCTTCCCTTCTCCCTTCCCTTCCCTTCTCCCTTCCCTTCCCTTCTCCCTTCCCTTCCCTTCTCCCTTCCCTTCCCTTCTCCCTTCCCTTCCCTTCTCCCTTCCCTTCCCTTCTCCCTTCCCTTCCCTTCTCCCTTCCCTTCCCTTCTCCCTTCCCTTCCCTTCTCCCTTCCCCCTTCCCTCAAGAGACCCTTAAGCTGCTATGTGAAGCATGAGATGCCATTTGTAGCACCAGGGAAGCAGTGATGGGACTCCCAGCAGGTGTTCCCAAGCAAAGCAGAACATCCCCTACATTTGCTCAGAAAAGGAAGAAGTGAAGGGACCCCTGCTACGAAGAGCTCTCAAGCCCAGTCCTGGCTTAGGTTCCATAGTTGTTGATTTCTTTTGTTTTGCCTTCTTTTTTTTTTGCTGGTGGTCTTCATTCCTTTTCCACTGATGTGGACATAGCAAGCAGGGTATTTACAAGGCTAATCACAGCTACTCAAAGTGTTCCAATAAGTTTTTAAGGGATAAGCTACAAACTAGAACTGAATGTGAGGTTCAAACTTGGTTTTATACATTCAAAGAGCCAAGACTGCTCTGATTTAGAATCACAGAATTGTCAGGGTCGGAAGGGACCTCAAGGATCATTTAGTTCCAACCCCCTTGCCATGGGCAGGGACACCTCACACTACAGCAGGTTGCTCACAGCCACATCCAGCCTGCCCTGAAAAACCTCCAGGGATGAGGCTTCCACCACCTCCCTGGGCAACCTGTGCCAGTGTCTCACCACTCTCATGGGGAAGAACTTCTTCCTGACATCCAATCTCAATCTACCCATTTCTAGTTTTGTTCCATTTTCCCCAGTCCTATCACTCCCTGACACCTAAAAAGTCCCTCCCCAGCTTTCTTGTAGTCCCCTTCAGATACTGGAAGGCCACAAGAAGGTCTTCTCAGAGCCTTCTCCAGATTGAACAGCCCCAACTCTCTCAGTCTGTCTCCACAGGAGAGGAGCTCTGTATTCCCTCACTTGGATCAGTTTTATCCAGCAGAAGGCAGGAGGAGGAAGGTTATTTGCCTTGGAGCTGAGCAGACTTCTGACAAAATAACTTGAGCAAAGCAAGTGAGATGAAAAGTGGGGACACAGGGGGAGTGGGGGCAGAGAGAAGTGAATTTCTTTTTCCTCTTCTGGAAAATCCAAAGACTTGAATATCTCTTGCAGCCCAGGTGGCATTCATTTCCCTTGTTTAACTAATTGGGGAGACTGGGATTTTTAGTGAATTTATTTTCTTTTGACCATTTTATGGAGGGTTTCTTTCTCTTTCTTTTTTTTTTCTCCTTTCTTTCTTCTTTCCTTTTTTTTTTTCCTCTTTTCTTTTTTTTTTGGGGGGGGGGGTCTATATTTTGATTTTCTTTGGAACCACCTCTCCCCCTGCTATATGGAAAAGCATCAGTAAGCCATCACCTCCACTTCCTGAAGCACTTCTGCTGCTGAATTGTTTTTATTGTTATTATTATTAAATGGATTTTTTTTTTTAAAACCTGCTCTTGCCTTTAAAAAAGTTTGAAGAAAAAAACCCATGAAACCAAAATAGTAGTAAAAGAATTAAGAATTCTTCTAACAAAAGGCATAGAGTGAAGTGATTGGGGGGTTGGGGAAAAAGCCGCCTGGATCCCAGCAGATCTTCCTTGGAGGACCATCACAGGGTAGTGACAGGACTAAGGGGAATGGATCCAAGCTAGAGGAGGAGAGATTCAGATTAGAGGTTAGGAAGAAGTTCTTCCCCACGAGGGTAGTGAGACACTGGCACAGGTTGCCCAGGGAGGTGGTGGAAGCCTCGTCCGTGGATCATTGTAAGGCCAGGATGGATGAGGCTCGGGGCAATCTGGTACAGTGGAGAGCATCCCTGCCCATGGCACAGGGCTTGGAACTGGATGACCCTTGGAGTGCCTTCAAACCCTGGCAGTTCTGTGGATCACAGCAGCAGGGGGAAAGCACTACGTCCCTCTTCAGCCCACAAAGCCAATCAGATCCTGGGCTGCATCAGGAGAAGTGTGGCTAGCAGGTCGAGGAAGGTGATTCTCCCCCTCTACTCAGCCCTGGTGAGACCCCACCTGGAGTACTGTGTCCAGTTCTGGAGCCCCTATTACAAGAGGGATGTGGAGGTGCTGGAACGTGTCCAGAGAAGGGCCACGAGGATGAGCAGAGGGCTGGAGCACCTCTCCTATGAGGGCAGACTGAAGGAGTTGGGGCTGTTCAGTCTGCAGAAGAGAAGGCTCCGAGGTGACCTCATTGTGGCCTTCCAGTATCTGAAGGGGGCCTACAGGAAGGCTGGGGAAGGACTTCTCAGGATCTGAGGTAGTGACAGGACTAGGGGGAATGGAATGAAGCTGGAGGTGGGGAGATTCAGGCTGGATGTGAGGAGGAGGTTCTTCACCATGAGAGTGGTGAAACCGTGGAATGGGTTGTCCAGGGAGGTGGTCGAGGCCCCGTCCCTGGGGGTGTTTAAGAGCAGGCTGGATGAGGCTCTGTCCAGCCTGATCTAGTGTGGGGTGTCCCTGCCCATGGCAGGGGGGTTGGAACTAGATGATCCTTGTGGTCCCTTCCAACCCTGACTGATACTATGATACCATTTGTAGCTGGGGATGCAGGCACCGAGCTCCACAGCCCAGCTTGGGGGTTGCATGGCAAACCAACACTCACTGCCTCAGGGGCAGAAGAAACTTTGGGCCATTGAATCATTTCTCTGCAGCTGCCTTGTGTGTGTGCGCATATGAGGAGGGGGCAGTGGGACTCATTGCCCCTGATCACACAGGATCACAAGAGGTTAGGGGTTGGAAGGGACCTCCAGAGATCATCCAGTCCAACCCCTGACAGAACAGGACCAGAGAATCCAGCACAGGTCACACAGGAACACATCCAGATAGGGCTTGAGAAGGAAAATCCACAACCTCTCTGGGCAGCCTGCTCCAGTGCTCTGTGACCCTCACAGTGAAGAAGTTCCTCCTCATGTTGTGGTGCAACCTCCTGTGCTGTAGTTTGTATCCATTACCCCTTGCCCTATCACAGCACACAACTGAGCAGAGCCTGCCCCCTCCCTCTGGACACCCAGCCCCCAGATATTTATAAACATTGATTAAATCCCCTCTCAGTCTTCTCCTCTCCAGATTAAGCAGCCCCAGGTCTCTCAGCCTCTCCTCATATGGAAGTGCTCCAGTCCTTCAATCATCCTGGTAGCTCTCTGTTGGACTCTCTCCAGCAGATCCCTGTCCCTCTTGAACTGGGGAGCCCAAAACTGGATGCAATATTGCAGGTGAGGTCTCACCAGGGCAGCATAGAGGGGGAGGAGAACCTCCTTAGATCTGCTGGACACACTCCTCCAGGATTCCATTAGGCCACAAGGGGCACATTGCTGACCCATGCAGAACTTTTTTTCCACCAGGACTCCCAGGTCCTTCTCCACAGGGCTGCTCTCTAGCAGATCACCTCCCACCTTGTACTGGTGCAGTTTATTCTTCCTTCCCAGGTGCAGGACTCTGCCCTTGTACTTGTTGAACCTCATTAGGTTCTTCTCTGCCCAGCTCTCAGTCTGTCCAGGTCTCACTGAATGGCAGCACAGCCTTCAGCTGTATCAGCCAAGCCTCCCAGTTTGGTATCACCATGGGAAAATGTTTATACAGGCATGGATGCCACTTCAAATCCGTACAGAGCAGCACCATGATGACACCAGCCTGCTGGCTCTTGCTGTTTCTCAGCAATTTGGCTCTTGATCCTAGGAAATGAGGGATGTCTTCAGCTTTGTTGGGTTCATAATCAAAGGGAGACCCAAGGGTGTGCAGCCACAAACCTTCATCTCCAATTAATGCTCAGATCCTTAAATAATTTCAGTCCAAGGCACAGCTTGCCAAGGAAAACACCAGGGAGACTGTTTTATCATAAACTGATTAACAAACTGTGAAAGAGACACTTTTCCTGCCACAGAGGAAAGATGGAAATACCTGAAGAGAGCAGGAGGGATAATGGAATTATGGAGAATTTGGAAGCTACAGCCTAAACACAGGAATATACCCTCTGAGTCAGCAGTGCTCTTAAAGGTCTGCAATTGTAACCTCACCAAATGCACCACCCATTGAACCAAGCTATGAACTGTGTGCTTGAAATCAGCCCTAAAAAGAAGTCCCTTGCTGAGCTGGAGGCCAGGTGAGGCACAGGTCTAAACTCTCTTGTCACAGAATCACCAAGGTTGGAAGAGACCTCAAAGATCATCAAGTCCAACCTGTCACCACAGACCTCATGACTAGACCATGACACCAAGTGCCACATCCAATCCCTTCTTGAACACCTCCAGGGATGGTGACTCCACCACCTCCCTGGGCAGCACATTGTCAACAAATTTTGGCCTCAAATTAGTTTTAATTTGCCTTTAACAAGCTTGAAGTGGTTTAGGTTATTCCTGTCATTGCTGCTGGTGTTTCCCTTCTCTGTTACTGCTATTCATAACAATAGTGTGATTCTCACCCACATCTACACAGAATGGCTCAGGTTGGAAGAGACCTCAGAGATCACCTGCTCCAACCCCCCACCATGGGCAGGGACACCTCTCAACTAGACTCAGCTGCCTTGAATACCCCAAGGTGGAGGCAGCCACAACCTCCCTGGGCAGCCTGTTCCAGAGTCTCACCACCCTCCTACTGAAGAACTTCTTCCTAAGCTCCAGTCTGACCCTGCTCTCCCTCAGCTTCAAACCCTTCCCACTTGTCCTGTCTCTAGATACCCTGATGAAAAGTCCCTCTGCAGCCTTCCTGTAGGATCCCTTCAGCTATTGGAAGCTCTGAGGTCCCCCCAGAGCCTTCTCCTCTCCAGGCTGAACACCCCCAGCTCCCTCAGCCTATCCTCATAGCAGAGGTGCTGCAGACTCATTCTATCCTTGCTTTCTACTGCTTTTGCCTCTCAAAGAGCAGGTGGCCTTAGCACCAATGAGTTAAATAAACAGTCAGAAAGCAAGAGGCAGTCTGGCAGAGAGGGGGAAGGAGAGTCCATCCATCTTCTTGCTGAGGCCCCAAGTGTCTGTGTGCATGGACAAAGTGTGCAGAGGAATTTCACTTCATTTTGGGCTGTACATGGTGACAGGGATTTACCAGCTCAAGTGGAAAGTGAAAAACAACCAACCTCATCCAGGGGCAAAGTCTGTCTAAGAGAGCAGAGGGAAAAAGAAAGAATATCTGTCTTTCCTTCAGGAGGATCCTTGAGAATACAAGAAAAGGAGGGGGAAAACAATTTAATAAGAATCTCAAGCTTCTGTCAAGAGCTAGTGACAAGGCTGAAGGCACAAAGCTATTATCAGGTGGGAGAGTGGATGCCAAATGGCCTTCTGTGCTGATAAGAAAGCGAAGGGATAGCCTTAGGGGCTTGTTTTTTTGCAGGACAGGGGAGAATGAGCTGTCTGAAGCAGCAGTTAGCCAGGTGCTAAGGGCTAAGTGCCTGAAGTTCTTTTGAGGAGTGAAGGAATTAATGTATGGAGGGAGGGAAGGGGAGGACGGAGAGAGGGGAAGGGAGGACGGAGAGAGGGGAGGGGAGGACGGAGGGAGGGAAAAAAAAGGTAGGAAAACCATCATGAGAAATATCACAGTAGCAAGGGGAGAAGGCAGCTGAAAAAGTCAAGGATAACTAAAGAAGCACATGAGGCATGACCTTGAAATGAGACTGATGAAGTGAGCTTTTTGGGTTGAGTGCTGGCTGGAAAAGGGGGCTTGGACCACTGCCCAAGGAAAGCTGCCTCCTGCTATTTAATTCCTAATGAGTTCAGGGAACAAGGATTTTGCCCAGGCTTTGAAATAAACAGGATTGTGTTAAAGAAATACTTGAGACCATCATTAATGTCTGCTTCCAGTGGAAACAAGCCATGAGACCCCACATCCTGCCTAATCACTTGGGTCAAAAAAAAAGGGAGCAGAATGTGAGTATCAGCTCTATAGATTATTTTGGAGGGCCAAACAATCCTAGGTGTTCATTTCATGCCTGCATTGTGGGTCCCTGCTAATTGATTGTGACTGTGATGCTAATTATGTACTGTAGGAATCCAGTGTTTCAGTTCCTTGCTTCCTGTGCCAATTTTTCCATCCCAATAATAATTGCCCTTCCTGTTTATGCAATTCCATTTGCACAGTGGCTACCAAAAGTCAGCTGCTAAAACTGTTTACTGTAAATATTTACACTGTGGCCATTAGTGAAGCCTCTATCTCTGACTGGATGATGGATGGCAGAGGGTCTAATCCAAGAGAGCCCCTGGGATAAACAGGGGAAAGTCACGTGTGGAGGCTGGGAATGCTGCTTCCCGCTGCCTTAAGGCAGCAGAAGCAGCCCTACCCTTGGGAGATTTGCTGTGAAAGATGCTGAGGAGCAGAGGGTTATTTGCTGCTGTCTGCGTCACTGAGTTGTCACTGAAAGCATCAGCAACATGGGCAGTGACATTGAGGCATCCTCAGCAGGTTTGCTGGTGACACCAAGCTGTGTGGTGAGCTGGGCTCACTTGAGGGCAGGGATGGCATCCTCAGCAGGTTTGCTGGTGACACCAGGCTGTGTGGTGAGCTGGGCTCACTTGAGGGCAGGGATGGCAGCCAGAAGGGTCTTGACAGCCTTGAGAAGTGGGCCAGTGCCAACTGCAGGAAGTTCAACAAGACAAAGGGCAAGGTTCTGCATCTGGGTGATGCCAGTCCTAGGCATAAATCCAGGATGGGTACAGAGGGGGATGACATCAGCTCTCAAGAAAGAGACTTGGGGGTGTTGGCTGCTGAGAAGCTCCCCAGGAGCCAGCAGTGCCCTCATGCAGCCCAGAAGGCAGCTGGGTGCTGGGCTGCAGCAAGAGGAGTGTGGCCAGCAGGGCAAGAGAGGGGATCCTGAGCCTTGACTGCTCAGACCCCACCTCCAATACTGCATCAGAGTCATCATAAAATGTGAGGGATTAGAAGGGACCTCCAGAGATCATTGAGTCCAACACTCCTGCCACAGCAGGATCACCTAGGTCTGGAGTAAAGGAAAGCACAAAGACCTCCTCTGAGCACTGCAGGAAGAGGAGGATGAAGAGAAACCTTGTGGTCTGCAAAAAACATCACTTGAGTACCAGAAGAAAACTGATATCACAACACACTCCCAAAACCCACTGAGGAATTATGATTATGGAAGAGTCTGAAGCAAGGAACAGCCACCAGCTATTTCAGGCAGTCCTTTCATGGGTGGATGATGAGGCAACCAACAGATTATCCCTAGCAGTGCCAGAAGGGTGAGCCAGGTCCACTCACAAAATCAACCAAGGTCATCAAGTCCAACCTATCGCCCAACACCATCTAATCAACTAAACCATGGCACCAAGTGCCTCATCCAGGCCTTTCTTACACACCTCCAGGGACCTCAACCCCACCACCTCCCTGGGCAGCACATTCCAATGGCCAATCTCTCTTTCTCTGAAGAACTTCTTTCTAAGATCAAGCCTAAACCTCCTCTGCACAGCTTGAGACTGTGTCCTCTTGTTCTGGTGCTGCTTGCCTGGAAGAAGGGACCAACCCCCACCTGGCTACAACCTCCCTTCAGGTAGTTGTAGACAGCAAGAAGGTCTCCCCTGAGCTTCCTCTTCTCCAGGCTAAGCAACCCCAGCTCCCTCAGCCTCTCCTCACAGGGCTGTGCTTCAGACCCCTCCCCAGTTTTGTTGCCCTTCTCTGGACACCTTCCAGCAACTCAACATCTTTCTTGAACTGAGGAGCCCAGAACTGGACACAGGACTCAAGGTGTGGCCTACTCAGTACAGAGTCCAGGGGCACAATGACTTCCCTGCTCCTTCTGGCCACACTATTCCTGATGCAGCCAGGATAACATTGGCCCTCTTGGCCACCTGGGCACACTGCTGGCTCCTTGCTGCAGTGCTGGGGATTAGCTCATCAAGTTCAACATCATCTTCTTTACAGTGAGGGTGACAGAGCACTGGAACAGAGAGAGTGTGGAGTCTCCTTCTCTAGAGACCTTCAGAACCCACCTGGATAAAGTCCTGTGTGGACTACCCTAGGTGATCCTGCTTTAGGCAGAGGGGTTGGACTCACTGATCTCTGGAGGTCCCTTCCAACCTCTAGCACCCTGTGATTCTGTAATCTCCTCAACCAGAGGAGCCTCATTTTTTCCACATAGTTCAAATCCTGCTTCCCTGTCCCAGCTGCACACCAATGTTCATCTTCCATGACACACCTGCCAATGCAACCACAAAAAGCTCCATTTTGGTGCAAATGGTGCTCTCTGTCTGCTACAAATCCATAATCCTCCAGCCTGCTGCACAGGTGCCCCTCTGATCAAAGAGGGAAACAAGTCCTTTCTTGAATGCAGGCTTTCACTTTGCAGAAGCACCTTCCATCCTTCCTTCCTTCCCACACCAACATGAAAGCCAGCACAGGTAGTTTTTCCACTTGGAGCTCAACCTTCTTTGTGGGAAAGTTTATTTTGGGACAAGGGCATAAAAGCTCAGCCCAATGAGCTGCTGCTGCTGCAGAGTGTCTCTGAGCAGCAGCCAGGGTGGGATTAGCGATTCCCAGGTGGGAAAGTTTGCTCCACGTGGCACCTGCCAAGCTCCACACAGCCATTTGCTGCATTTAAAACAGGAGGTGGAAGGGATCTGGAGGTCTCATCTTTGATTTCTCTCTCTAAGGAATTTTATTTCTGCTGGCACCCCAGAGATGAGGTTTGGATGTGTTTGGGACACGGCCTGATGTTAATGGGAGTTTTCCATGCCCCACTGTCACATTCTTGCTTCTCATTCCCCACACCTCCATGTGCTACTCTGCTCTGATCTAGGACTTCATTTGTCTTTTTCCCCACTTGTGGGGTTTAGGGAGAAGTCACCACATGGTGCAACAGCAGGAAGGATTGGAGCAGAGAACCATTTGGCATCTGTTTGGCAGGGAGCATAAAAACAAGCTCAGAACACCACAGGCACATGAAGCCAGGTCATCTATGTCTTACTGGTGCTCCCCAGTGCCATGGCAGGCACTGAGAAAGAGTGAGAGTCCTGCCCTAGAACAATCAACCAACCTGAAATGCATTACCTTCAACCCAAAGCTCACCCTGAAATGTGCTTTCAGGTTTGGCAACACAACTCAACCCCAGCTTACACCTGATGCTCAGGCACAGGTTTGAAGGCAAGAGAGCTGCAGATGCTCACCAGGTTTCTGCAAAGCCACTCTGTTGAGAATCTGCTGATGACACCTAGGGCAGCAGCTGACTCCACAGGCTGACCTAAGACCTTGGGGCAGGTACCTCAGTTTCCCCCTCCCTCAAACAAAGGCATGCTCGGCTCACAACGAGGACCATTGAGGAGATGAGCAGGCTCTCACTCCCCCGTCATTGACTTCAGAGTGGCATTTCCTCTGCCAAGCAGCAGACCCACACCGAGGCATTTATCCCTGCCTGCAGCACAAGCTCGCTTTTCACCGGTGCCTGCTGCACACCCCGCCCAGAGGTGTCGGGGAGGATTAATTACATAGCATGTGCAGAGGGCTTTGAAGAGAGAATGTGCCAAGCAATTACTGTGTGGTTTACTGATTTGGGCATGCCTGGGCAAGGTTTTTTCCTTTCTCTTTTCTTAATGGTTTGTTGATGTTTTTGACTGGCAGTCCAGCACAAAGCTCTGTTTCTTGGGAGGTTTCTTTTTGTTGTTGTTGTTTGGGGTTTGGTTTGAATATTATTCTTAATAGGCTCTTTAATTGCTGTATTTACTTTAGTCACCTCAAGTTGTTTAGCCTGGAGAAGAGGAGGCTCAGGGGAGACCTTATTGCTCTCTACAACTATATGAAAGGAGGCTGCAGACAGCTGGGAGTTGGTCTCTTCTCCCAGGCAACCAGCACCAGAACAAGAGGACACAGTCTCAAGCTGTGCCAGGGGAAATTTAGGCTGGAGGTGAGGAGAAAGTTCATCACAGAAAAAGTGATTGGCCATTGGAATGTGCTGCCCAGGGAGGTGGTGGAGTCACCATCCCTGGAGGTGTTCGAAAAAGGCTTGGATGTGGCGCTTGGAGCCATGGTTTAGTTGTCATGAGGTGTTAGGTATTAGGTAACAGGTGGGACTTGATGATCTCTGAGGTCTTTTCCAATCTGGTTGATTCTATAAAATACCTAATTACTTGTGATCCTGTTCAGATTTGTGTTTAGCACAGACACCAATTCTGTCTTTGTTCCCACAGCCCCCACTTACTCTATGACATGCTAGGCTTGATCTATTTTGTCCCCTCCTCTCCTGTAAACAGGACTTTCTGACTGCAAGAACTTATTTTCCTGGTTGTGCTTCAGAATCACAGAGGGTTAGGGGATGGAAGGGACCTTGAAAGAGCATCCAGTCCAACTCCCCTGCCAGAGCAGGATCACCTATACCAGTTCACACAGGAACACATCCAGGTAGGTCTTGAGTATCTCCAGAGGTGGACTTCCTGTTTGGTCTATGCCAACAAGAACCTGGTAAAACCTGTACCTGATGTTCTATAACCAGGACAGAAGTCATCCTTTGTGTCATTAAAAGGTGCAAATGTGACATCAGTACAAATAAAGACTCCAAGTCAGTAGAGGTTAGGGAAAGAAAATCTGTGCAAAATGCAGTGTTCTGCTGCTGCTGAAAAGCTGCCAGGCACTAACAACATTTTGGGAGGTCATCAGGCTTTAATTTTAGGAGAATCAGCAAGCAGTCCAGTGGAGAGACTGGTGGCACTGCCTCTCATCTGAGCTTTATGAGAAGCACCCATCAGACATCAGCAGTGAGGCACAGCAGAGGGTGTTCACAAGGGGTAACTCCAATGAATCACAGAATGCCAGAGGCCAGAAGGGACCTCAAAAGATCATCCAGTCCAACCTCCCTGCCAGACCAAGATGACCTATACCACATCACACAGGAACTCATCCAGGTGGGTTTTAAATACCTCCAGACAGAGTGAGACTCCACAATCCCCCTGGGCAGCCTGTTCCAGTGTTCTGTCACCCTCACAGGGAAAACATTTTTCCTCCTGTTTCCATGGAACTTCCTATGCCTCAACATCCACCCATTGCCCCTTGTGCTGTCATTGGGCATCACGCAGCAGAGCCTGGTTCCAGCCTCTTGGCACTCACCCTGCACGTCTTTATAAACATGAATAAGGTCACCCCTCAGGCTCCATCCTCTCCCAGCTACAGAGCCCTCAGCTCCCTCAGTCTCTCCTCATAAGGAAGATGTTCCACTCTCTTAATCATTTCTGTGGCTCTGTGCTGGACTCTTTCAAGCAGTTCCCTGAGGTTCTTCCTGACCTGAGGGCCCCAGAACTGGACACAATATTCCAGATGTGGCCTCAGCAGGGCAGAGTAGAAAGGGAGGAGAATCTCAACCTACTGACCACAGCCTTTTTAATACACCTCAGGATGCCATTGGCCTTCTTGGCCACAAGAGCACATTGCTGGCTCATCCTCCCATCCACTAGGACCTGGAAGTATTTTTCCTGTTCACTGCTCTCCAACAGGTCAGTCCCCTGCCTGCACTGATACCTGAGGTTCTTTCATGACAGCTTCACAAGAGCCTGCTTGGGAAAGAGGAGCCCAGCCAGCCACCCATGCACCTTCTTGCTGGTTTGATGTGTTCTGTAATATTTAAACTACCATTTCCACTTCCACAAACACCCAATTAAAGACAAAGCTCTCATTAAACAGAATTTGGCAGATTATTTCTGTTTTACTTCCACCTGCATCAAGCTCCTTTGCAGCATACAGGCATTTGTGGAAGGGTCCTACCTAGCTCAGAAATTCCACCAGAAAGGAAAGGTCTCCTTTCCTGTATGCCCTTAACCTCCTTCCATCACCATTCAGTAACCTGTTGCATGAGGAGTTCTAAACTGAGAACCTTGTCCAGGTCCCTTTTTTGTTTTGCTTTGTCTATCCTTATAGAGTCACTGACTTGTCAGGGTTGGAAGGGACCTCAAGGATCAGCCAGTCCCCCCCTGTCTTGGTCAGGGACACCTCACACTACAGCAGGTTGCTCACAGCCACATCCAGCCTGGTCTGAAAAACCTCCACAGATGAGGCCTCCACCACCTCCCTGGGCAACCTGTGCCAGTGTCTCACCACCCTCATGGGGAAGAATGTCTTCCTAATATCCCATCTGAATCTAGCCACTTCCAGTTTTGCTCCACCCGCCCCCCCCCCCCAGTCCTATCACTCCCTGACACCCTAAAAAGTCCCTCCCCAGCTTTCTTGCAGTTCCCTTCAGATACTGGAAGGCCACAAGAAGGTCTCCTCAAAGCCTTCTCTTCTCCAGACTGAACAGCCCCAACTCTCTCAGTCTGTCCTCATAACAGAGGAGCTCCAGCCCTCTGACCATCCTTGTGGCCCTTCCATGGACACATTCCAGCACCTCCTGATCCTTCTTGTAATAAGGGCTCCAGAACTGGATGCAGTACTCCAGTTGGGGTCTCAGCAGAGTAGGGCAGAGGGGGAGAATCACCTCCCTCAACCTGCTAGCTACACCCAGGCTTTGAAAGGCCACCTGGTCCTACAGGCTGAACCAAAGACCTTCACAGGAATAGAGAGTGAAAATTAGGTCTCTTCTTGCCAAACGACCTTTGACTTACACTTAGCTCCTCACTTCTTCTCCACATGTTGTGTTTCCCCACAGACAAGCTGCTGAGGAAGCAGTTTCACTGAGAGGTGACAAGGAAGAAGTCAAGGTGAAGAGGTGAAAAGGAACTGCTAAATCATCTCCAGTAATCTGTACTTCTCCAGTCACCTCAGCTCTCACTTTCTCATGTAAAACTCAGCAAAAACCCCACAGCATTCTGCTGCAGGAGCTCCATAACAGCAGAAACAAATACAATAAATCCTCTTTGCCAGCTCAGCTTAAGGAGGAAAAAAAGAAGTTCAAATGCCTTCCCCCATCTCTGTGGTGCAGGGGGCTCAAGGTACAGCTTTGCTCACCACATTTGCTGAATGCAGAGGTTAAAGAGGTGCAAAGATGCCATGGGGCTGACCAGCTCCTGCCCTGTGTGCCTCTACTCAGCTATTCTCCCCCAGCCTTGGCAGAATGAAGCTCGCTCTGCCCCAGATGTTCTTTCCAGCACATCACCTTCAATTTATAAGCCAAAATGGAGTTAGCAGACAGAGGTGCTGGGTTTGCCTCATTGCAATGCCATCCAGAGGGCTCCAAGGGGAGACCCTGCCACAGGCAGAAAGGGAGCTGATAGCTTACAGCTACCCCATGAGGATCTCCAGGACTCTCTGAGCCCAGCAGCTACTTTTTACTGGGTTTCTGGCAGCAGCTGTGCATTGCAACAAGTCTTTTGTTGTTGTTGTTGTTTCCCCTCCCTTAAGAATTCACAGCAAGTGTAGGACCATGGAAGATGCTCTCAGGGAAAAAAAGCCAGGCTCAAGGACAAACACCTCCCACCTCTGCCTGTCCTGCCAGCTCCAGCTAAGGTCAAGGCAATCCTGCTAATTATTGCATACATCAAATTCTTTGCAAGTTCAGGAGTCACTCCAGGAGCCTTGCAGCCAGGTTTAAGTGATGCTCTGTGTCCCAATCCTTTCAGGGCAGGCCAGTTTCAGGGGTATCATGTTTTTCCAGGCACAGTGCTAAGAGTAACAGCAAAACAACTGTCTCATTGTTTAGAGCATCCCTAAATACTGCCAGTGAAGATCTGGTGGACTTTCCACAGTCTGCGGCTTCAGAGATTTTTTCCACTGGGGTGATTTATTTCATCAAAACAGCTCTGAGGCCACCAGCTGCTAAAGCACTTGTGGAAAGGGCCAGCTCAGCTCTCATTATTCCCTGCAGGTTTGCCTTAATAGAATCAAACTGGTTAATATGTGCTAATACCAATAAGGCACCCCCCTCTGTACTCAGACCTAATTCTCCTCCAGCTCCCCAAGTGGGGAGGGAGGTGATTCTCCCCCTCTCCTCCACTCTGCTGAGACCCCACCTGGAGTACTGCAAACAGTGCTGGAACCCCTATTACAGGGAGAATCTGGAGGTGCTGGAAGGTGTCCAGAGAAGGACCACAAGGATTATCAGAGGGCTGGAGAGAGAGCTGGGGCTGTTCAGTCTGGAGAAGAGAAGGCTCCAAGGAGACCTCACTGTGGCCTTTCAGTATCTGAAGGGGGGCTGCAAGAAAGCTGGGGAGGGACTTTTGAGGGTGTCAGGGAGTGATAGGACTGGGGGGAAGAGAGCAAAACTAGAAATAGGTAGATTGAGATTGGATGTTAGGAAGAAGTTCTTCCCCATGACTTGTGGTGAGACACGGAAACAGGTTGCCCAGGGAGGTGGTGAAAGCCTTATTGCTGGAGGTTTCTAAGGCCAGGCTGGATGTGGCTGTCAGCAATCTGCCGCAGTGTGAGGTGTCTCTGCCCATGGCAATGAGTCTGGAACTGGACAATCCTTGAGGTCCCTTCCAACCCTAACAATTCTATAATTCTACAAAGGTTGGGCACTAGGGGAGCAGTGCAATATTTCCTCCACTGCACAGACAGGCAGGATTAAGCCACCCAGGCAAGCCACAGGGGATGTGTTTGGGGAGCATTTTGGAGGTCCAGGCTCAGCTCTATCAGATACAGGGCGAAATTCTATCCAGAGTTTCTGATCCCAAGCTGCTTGTGGTCTGACAGCATCCAAACAAAGCTCAGCCTCAGTCCCCGCTCTCCAGGGCTGACCTCTCCCTGCTGCGTGCAGCCAGCTGAGGAAGACCTGGGGCTTTTCAGTCTGGATAGAAGACTGAGAGGGGATTTGATCAGTGTTTATAAATATCTGAGGGCTGGGTGTCTAGAGGGAGGGGACAGGCTCTGCTCACTGTGATAGTACAAGGGGCAATGGATATAAACTACAGCACAGGTGGTTCCAGGTCAACATGAGGAGGAACTTCTTCACCAGGAGGGTCCCAGAGCACTGGAACAGGCTGCCCAGAGTGGTTGTGGAGTCTCCTTCTCTGGGGACTTTCCAGCAGCATCTGGATATGTTCCTATGTGACTTGTGCTAGATTCTATGGTCCTGCTCTGGCAGAGGGGTTGAACTGGGTGATTTCTGGAGATCCTTTCCAACCCCTAACCTCCTATGAAGTCAAACTTGGGTTTCTTGAAAAACGATATAAGACATGGTGCCAACAGCATTCTAAGCCTGACAACTGCAGTATCAGTTTGAGTGCACAAGGAGAAACTAAATATTGCTGTGAAATTAAGGAGAAGGAGATTCTTTCTAATAAACTATTATTATTATTATCTTATTTTGTTTTCCCCAGGAAAACATCCCCCAAAAAAAACCCCAGATAGGAGCAAACACTGCAAATGCCAGGGGGGGTTTTGTCAGGTTCATTTGGCAGGTCAAGTTCAAACAAAGTGATTCATTCAGTTAGTTTCATTGCTACATCATCCAGATTGCAATTTAAGGTACAATGAACTTTCTCCAGAATGTAGACTGAGCTGAGATGAAAACTGCTCAGATGTGCAGGGCAGAGCAAAGTGGTTCTGGAAGGAGATACAGAACACAGAATGAACCAGATTGGAAAAGACCTTTGAGATCATTGAGTCTAACCCATCACCCAACACCATCTAATCAACTAAACCATGGCACTAAGTGCCTCATCCAGACTCTTTTTAAACACTTCCAGGGATGGCGACTCTACCACCTCCCTGGGCAGCACATTCCAATGGCCAATCTCTCTTTCTCTGAAGAATTTCTTCCTAACATCCAGCCTAAACCTCCCCTGGCACAGCTTGAGACTATGTCCTCTTGTTCTGGTGCTGCTTGCCTGGAAAAAGAGACCAAGTCCCACCTGGCTACAACCTCCCTTCAGGGAGTTGTAGACAGCAAGAAGGTCTCCCCTGAGCCTCCTCTTCTCCAGGCTAAGCAACCCCAGCTCCCTCAGCCTCTCCTCACAGGGCTGTGCTCCAGACCCCTCCCCAGCTTTCTTGCCCTTCTCTGGACACCTTCCAGCAACTCAAAATCTTTCCTAAACTGAGGGGCCCAGAGCTGGACACAAGACTCAAGGTGTGGCCTAACCAGTGCTGAGTACAAGGCAGAATGACCTCCCTGCTTCTGCTGGCCACACTATTCCTGATGGGGGCTGAAGGCAGAGTTCACACTGGTGAGCTGGTGCAGAGGTGCCCAGCAGGGCCAGGCTGCTGAGCAGGGGCAGAGTTCACACTGGTGAGCTGGTGCAGAGGTGCCCAGCATGGCCAGGGTGCTGAGCAGGGGCAGAGTTCACAGTGGTGAGCTGGTACAGAGGTGCCCAGCAGGGTCAGGCTGCTTTCTACTCCCAGCTCAGAGAGAAGAGGAGCAGCAGCAGCTTGCCCAGCACTGACCTCCCACAAGGCTCAGTCTGTACTCTCCAGAGGAGTTTTGGCAGGGAAGGGGAGGAAGGAAGGAGTGCAGACTCCTCCAGTCCCCAAGTTAATGACTTGCAATGTGCAATTAGTGTCGTTCTTGAGCATCCATGTCTTGTCAGCACTCTCAATGTGCTTAGCTTCTGTTTCCTCATTCTGCTGGGATCTTGTTTCTCCACTAGATGACTAAGGAGATACTTCCCCTCAGCCCCAAAAATAAAACCATCCTCTCTCCCCTGGGGGTGTTCATATGATTAAGAAATGATTGGAAACCTCTTGGCCTACTCTTTGCATGGCCTGAGGAAGGACAAAGTCCACTGGACAATGTGGAATTTAGACAAAATCTGATGTATTGAGAAGAGACTAAGGAATCATAGAATCAGAATTGTCAGGTTTGGAAGGGACCTCAAGGATCAGCCAGTTCCAACCCCCCTGCCATGGGCAGGGACACCTCACACTACAGCAGGTTGCTCACAGCCACATCCAGCCTGGCCTTACAAACCTCCAGGGATGAGGCTTCCACCACCTCCCTGGGCAACCTGTTCCAGTGTCTCACCACCCTCATGGCCCTTGATTTATAGCTGGTCCTAGGCCCCACAGTTCTTGAGGACTGCTGGTACAGAGTGACCATGACATGAATTAAAGGCTCATTTAATAGTAACAGGATGGGATTTCAGACTGCCCTGAGGAGCTCAGAGGCACACCCCCTGAGGGAGCTCATTTAGGAGATCATTCAGCACTCATCAGTCCTCTCATTATCATTACTGGGGAAAAACAGCTACTTTGAGAGGTGAAGTCACCTTTGAGTTAGCTGCTATGGAGGAACTCTCCTCTCTCCACTTCCATAGAATCAGAAACATTCAGGCAGGAAAAGACCCTCAGGATCACCAAGTCCAACCCGGAACCACAGCCCCAAGCACCACATCCAAACCACCTTTAAACACATCCAGGCTTGGGGACTCCACCACCTCACTGGGCAGCAATCCCTGACCACTCTTGCTGGGCAAAAAATGCTTCCTAATGTCCAGTCTAAGCCTACCCAGTCACAGCTTGAGGCTGTTCCCTCTTGTTCTATCGCTGATTACCTGGGAGAAGAGACCAGCACCAGCCTCTCCACAATGTCCTTTCATGTAGTTATAGAGAGCCATGAGGTCTCCCCTCAGCCTCCTCTTTTCCAAACTAACCATCCCCAGCTCCTTCAGTTGCTCTTCAGATTTATTCTCCAGGCACCTCCCCAGCTTCCTTGCCCTCTTCTGCACTCTGCACTTTCTCTGTCCCTAGCAGAAAGCTCAAGTGCTGCAAGGAGCAAAGAGGACTTGGCCCCTCCTGCCACTGCCTAGCACATGGGGGTCTTTTGTAACACCATTGCACCTCCTGCAGCCAAGGTGGTGTCTGAGGTCCCCCTGCCTGTAATCCACCTCCATCCCAGGCAGAACATGCAGCAGCAGTGGGCTTCAGGCACACCACAGCTGCCTCAGGCTGGGTAAGCTCAGGAAATACATTTGACTGTGCAGCTGCAGGGATCCAGAGGTACACATCACAGGCCTCTCATCTCTTAGCCCATTTTATTTAGACCTTTGTTGTTTTATTTGCAAGCCAGCATAACTGCAGAGTTTCTGAGGAGGGCTGCACTTTCTTCCTCCTGCCCACTGAGACAGACAGCAAGGCTTAGGAAATGCCACAGAAATCAACTCTGCTAGGAAAATGCAAGACTTGAGCAGTTCAGCTTTCAGGAGGCAGATAATGGCAAACAGAAGGTTGAACTTTTCCCCTCATGTGCATATGCATCGTGATTCATTGCATACTCCTCTCATGCTATTCCTCAGCCATTGCAGCATGCCATAATTTGTCTCAAGAGGCAAACAGTAGTTTGCAGAGCTGCATACTTGTCTCTGAGCAGCAGGGCAAGGCTGAGTTCACAGCACAGCCCCGTGCCCGATCTGCCACGAATAACACCAAGCTTGCTGGTGTCAGGGAGAAGCAAGAGCAGGGCTGCTCCCTGAAGGAAAACCCAGGAAAGCCAAGCAACATCTCTGGAAGAAGGCAAAGGGCAGGCAATCCTGCAACACAGCTCAGGATAGGCTGAGCTCATGGGGTCCTAGGTGAGGCTGGGCATGAACATCCTCAAGATGAAGATTTTTGGAAGAAACCAAAATCTTTTACTGCAGATGTTGGGGGCCTTGCAAAGAGATGAGGATGAGCAGAGGGCTGCAGCTCCTCTGCTGTGGAGGCAGACTGACAGAGTTGGGGCTGTTCAGTTTGGAGAAGGCTCCAAGGAGACCTTGTGGCTTTCCAGTATCTGAAGGGCCTGGGGAGTGAATTTTAGGGTTTTGGGTAGTGATAGGACTGGGGGGAACAGAGCAGAACTAGAACTGGGTAGATTCAGATTGGATGTTAGGAAGAAGTTCTTCCCCATGGGGGTGATGAAACACTGGCACAGGTTGCCCAGGGAGGTGGTGGAAGCCTCATCCCTGGAGGTTTTGAAGGCCAGGCTGGATATGGCTGTGAGAAACCTGATGCAGTGTGAGGTGTCCCTGCCCATGGCAGGGGGGTAGGAACTACATGATCCTTGAGGTCCCTTCCAACCCTATCAATTCCATGATTCTATGATCAGACCAAGAGGCCTGCCCCACAAATAAGCTGAAAGCTGCACCATGCACCATAAAACCATAGAATGCATTAGGTTGGAAGAGACCCTCAAAGATCATCTTGACCAAGCTCCCTGACCTCTTTAACTAGAGCAGGGCACCACTGAATTTCACTTTGAATATCTCCAGGGATGGGGCCCCCACTGTATGGTGATCAGGGTGTTGGAGCACCTCTGCTATGAGAAGCCTCCAGGTGTTCAGCCTGGAGAAGAGAAGGTCCCAGGGAGACCTAATAACAACCTTTCAGTACCTTAAGGAGGCTACAGGAAGGATGGAGAGAGACTGTTTGCAAAGGCCTGCAGTGACAGGACAAGGGGCAATGGATTCAAACCAGAGGAGAGGAGATATGGATTGCGTATCAGGAAGAAGTTCTTCACTATGAGGGTGGTGGAACACTGGAACAGGTTGCCCAGGGAGGTGGTTGAGGTCCCTTCCCTGGAGATATTTAAGGTGAGGCTCAACAAAGTCCTAGGCAGCCTGATCTAGTTGGGGATGTCCCAGCTGACTGCAGAGAGGATTGGACTGGATGACCTTTGCAGGTTCTTTCTGGCCTGGACCATTCTATGATTCTATATCTTTGGGCAATCTGTTCCAGCATTTCACTACCCTCACTTCCTTCTAATGTCCAACCTAAATCCCTCACTTCCTCCTAATGTCCAACCTAAATCTACCCTGCTTTAGTTTGGTGAGCAGGATTTGGCCTCATGAGAACTAGTGATTGGTTTGAGTCACTTCTGCCAGCAACCTGTGAGGAGTTCTTTACCCCCAAAGCACAGCTCAGAATCTGCTCTGCTGGGAAAGGAGAAACCTGAAGTTGTGGCCTTGTGTCCACACCACTGCTGCTTCCCAGCCAGTCCAGACCCAGTGCTGCCTGGCAGAGGGGTATTGCAAACACCTCTGAGAAAGGTCCCTGAGCAGACTTCTGAAAGACATCCAACGGTGATGTTGATCCTGCTGAACTCAGCATAACCCTGACCCTCAGCCCAGCACACTGCCTGGGCTCAGGACACACACTCCCCTGACTCTGACCATTGAGCAATCGGCTATGCCCATGCAGATGAGCCCCTGGAAAGAGGGAGCAGGGCTCAGCACCGGGGTGCAGGGCTCTGGGAAGCGCAGAAGAAACCTCTCGCCACGGGAGTAACGCTGCTCAAACCTTGCAAGCAATAACAGTAAAAAGAAATAAAAAGTAATGGGAAACAGATGCTGCTCTACCTTAGATTAGAATCTCTGTTTAGATTTCCAGGATAATTTTTATCTCTGATACTTTGGCTAATGTAAGGATGAGATGATAAATGGATTTTCTAGAGTCTGAAAATCCCCGCGCCTGCCTGCTTTCAAAGCGCAACTCGATATGGAGCTGTCCCCAGCGGGGAGACAGAGAAAAGAAACAGAACTGGCCTGGACAAGGGTCAGAACGGAGGATGTGTTACATGTATGAGGTCAACTAGCCCCTGACTGGTGCTGGATGAGGAGGAGGAGGAGTCCTATCTCTGGTAAGCAGGGTTGAGGAGTATGCTAGAGAGCTCCTCGGAGGGCAGGGGAGTCTCCCATCAGTCCCTGCTGCAGGACATGATCTTGGAAAGACCCCAGGAGAGCTGTCACTTCTGCAGGAAAAGCAGAGCAGTGGCTTTAAATCCTGAGTGGGTTGAGCCCAGACACCCAGCACACTGCCTCAAAAATCAGCTGCTAATGGAATGAACAAGGTACCACACCACAGCAACCGCATTCCCACTGGTCCAAAGTGCTAGGATGGGGCACAGACCTACCCTGCACAGCCACATCTGCCTCAGCTAACCTGGACCCAATCTTCTGAAGCCTGCTTTTAGTCCCTAACCTGAACCCTATCTTCTGAAGCCTGCTTTTAGTCCCTAACCTGAACCCTATCTTCTGAAGCCTGCTTTTAGTCCCTAACCTGAACCCTATCTTCTGAAGCCTGCTTTTAGTCCCTACCCTGAACCCTATCTTCTGAAGCCTGCTTTTTGTCCCTACCCTGAACCCTATCTTCTGAAGCCTGATTCTTATCCCTAAGAGGGCTAATACCTTCCATACCCTCCCTGTGCCCACTAAGCATGCCTCTGCTGAGGCCACACAGTTTGCTGCCATGCTGGCACTGCTTTTTCCCACCACTTTTTCACTCTCCTGTTGAGGCCAGGGACACAGATGAAGAAATTTCTCACTTTTGAGGGTAGTGAGGCACTGGAACAGGTTGCCTGTGGAGGTTGTAGACACCTCATCCTTGGATTAAACTCTGTGGCCCAGGAGCAACCTGATCCAGTGGAAAGTGTCCCTGTAAGAATCACCAAGGTTGAAAAAGGCCTCAAAGAACATCAAGTCCAACCTGTCACCACAGACCTCATGACTAAACCATGGCATCAAGTGCCATATCCTATCCCCTCTTGAACACCTCCAGGGATGGTGACTCCACCACCTCCCTGGGCAGCACATTCCAATGATGAATGACTCTCTCAGTGAAGAACTTTCTTCTCACCTCAAGCCTAAACCTCCCCTGGCACAGCTTGAGACTGTGTCCCCTTGTTCTGGTGCTAGTTGCTTGAGAGAAGAGACCAACCCCTTCCTGGCTACAACCTCCTTTCAGGTAGTTGTAGACAGCAATAAGGTCTCCCCTGAGCATCTCCAGGCTAAACAATCCCAGCTCCCTTAACCTCTCCTTGTAGGGCTGTGCTTGAGGCCTCTCCCCAGCTTTGTTGCCCTTCTCTGGACACATTCGAGAGTCTCAATATACTTCTTAAACTGAGGGGCCCAGAAGTGGACACAGGAATCAAGGTGCAGCCTAACCAAAGCAGAGTACAGGGGCACAATGACCTCCCTGCTCCTGCTGGCCACACTATTCCTAATGCAGGCCAGGATGCCATTGGCCCTCTTGCTGGCTCATGTTTAGGCAGCTGTCAATCAGCACCCCCAGGTCCCTCTCTGCCTGGCTGCTCTCCAGCCACTCTGACCCCAGCCTGTAGCACTGCATGGGGTTGTTGTAGCCAAAGTGCACCACCTGACACTTGGATTTGTTGAATGCCAGCCTGTTGGATTCTGCCCATCTGTCCAGCCTGTCAAGGTCCCTCTGCAGAGCCCTTCTGCCCTCCAACAGATCAACACCTGCTCCAAACTTGGTGTCATCTGCAAATTTGCTGATGACTGACTCAATCCCCTCATCCAGATCATCAATAAAGATACAGAACAGGATGGGGCCCAGCACTGATCCCTGGGGGACGCCACTAGTGACAGGCCTCCAGCTGGATGTGGCACCATTCACTACCACTCTCTGGGCTCAGCCCTCCAGCCAGTTACTAACCCAGCACAGAGTATTGCTGTCCATGTCAATGGCAGGAGAGTTAAAACTAGATGATCTTTAAGGTCCCTTCCAACCCAACCCATTCTATGATAGGATATGATAGGATACAGCCTTTGCTTGGTCCACAGCCAACAGGGCAAACAGCAAACACATGGCAAAAGGGGGGGGGGGGGGGGAATAAAAGAAGAACTATTTCATTTTTTTCTTCTAAATTATTTTCATGGTTGTTATTATTATTATTATTTTCCAGCCTGAAAATTCTTGGCAAAGTAAAGCTCATCAGTTCCTTCTAGCATTGTAAGTGGAGATTATGTAATATTTACAGTGATATTAATGCAATCAATCAGAGTCAGCAAGTGGAGATGTGGGAGCCAGCTACACACACTAGAGAAAAGTGGGGGAAAGCAAAGCACAAAGGGGTCCCTGTGATGGCCAGGGAGGGATGCCAAATACTTTCCCTGCTTTCCAAACTAATATGTTGCAAAATAACACAATCAGCTTTGGCCCAGTTCATTAAAAATAATTAACTTGACTGCTCAGTGACTTCCCCACAGACCTGAGGTGCCCACCAGTACCCAGGCATTCACATAAACACCTTTCTCCCCTCCTATTCAAATGGAAAGGCTTTGCCCAACCCAGCTCCAGCTGAGTTCCCAAGTGATGTCAAAGAAGCCCTTGTTAGATCTTGGGTTGCTGGGAGGGGTGCAAGCACCATGGATTGAGAGCCTGCACCAGGCAGGAGGGCACTACCCCTGCCCCAGCCCCTTGCACCAGAACGCCAGCAGCTGAGAATCTCAGAATCACAGAACGTTAGGGGTTAGAAGGGACCCCAAAAGATCATCCAGTCCAGCCCCGCTGCCAGAGCAGGATCACCCAGGGCAGGTCACACAGGAACACATCCAGGTGGGTTTGGAAAGTCTGCAGAGAAGGAGACTCCACAACCGCTCCACGGCCAGGGCTCCATCAATCTCCCCATGCAGAAGCAACTCCTGCTGTTGAGGTGGAACCTCCTGTGTGAGAAGAGGCCATTCTTCCCAAGGTGTGCAGCTGGTGGGCAGGTGACTTCAGAACCCTAAGAGCCTCACAAACAGCTGCTTCTGTTGCTTTGTTTTGTACTTCTCTTTGTAGGTGGAAACATTAAGCTGCAGAGGAGATTGTTGCCAGAGCTTGATTTCTGCATTGCCATTGGAAACCCTTTTCAGCAGCAGGGGGAAAGGTGCTGTTGTGCTGTACAAGGGTGGGAAGTGGGATCTGCAGATGGCTTGAGAAAGGCTTCGAACCCAGCCCACACAGCTGCCAACTGGTCAGACAGAGATAGGGTCAGCAGTTGGCTTGCAAGCAGCTGGGGCCATGCTGAAGAACAACAGCTGGGAGTGTGCTCTGGTCCCTGTCTACCAGGGTGAAATACTTCAGGCATTGCTAAACCATATCTTGGAAAAAGCCTTTGCTAAATAACTGTTATTGATGTTTGGACCCCAGCCCACAGTTTGTCTTGGGATTCAGATCCTGATGTGGACTGTCTCAGGCTCTGATGATGCCAGGACCAGGGATCATTGCTGCTCTGGCTGACAGGCCAGTCTCACTAGGAGATAACAGGGAAAGCAGTTCAGTATCTGAAGGCGACCTACAGGAAAGCTGGGGAGGGACTTTTCAGGGTGTCAGGTAATGATAGGGCTAGGGGGAATGCAACAGAACTAGAAATGGGTAGATTCAGATTGGATGTTTGGAAGAAGTTCTTCCCCATGAGGGTGGTGAGAACAGATTGCCCGGGGAGGTGGTGGAAGCCTCAACCCTGTAGGTTTTTAAGTCCAGGCTGGATGTGTCTGTGAGCAACCTGCTGTAGTGTGAGGTGTCCCTGCCCATGGCAGGGGGTTGGAACTGGCTGATCATAGTTTCATAGTTTCATAGTTTCATTCAGGGTTGGAAGGGACCACAAGGATCATCTAGTTCCAACCCCCCTGCCAAGGGCAGGGACACCCCACACTAGATCAGGCTGGACAGAGCCTCATCCAGCCTGCTCTTAAACACCCCCAGGGACGGGGCCTCGACCACCTCCCTGGACAACCCATTCCAGGGTTTCACCACTCTCATGGTGAAGAACCTCCTCCTCACATCCAGCCTGAATCTCCCCACCTCCAGCTTCATTCCATTCCCCCTAGTCCTATCACTACCTGATAGCCTGAGAAGTCCTTCCCCAGCCTTCCTGTAGGCCCCCTTCAGATACTGGAAGGCCACAATTAGGTCACCTCGGAGCCTTCTCTTCTGCAGACTGAACAGCCCCAACTCCTTCAGTCTGTCCCCATAGGAGAGGTGCTCCAGCCCTCTGATCATCCTCGTGGCCCTTCTCTGGACACGTTCCAGCACCTCCACATCCCTCTTGTAATAGGGGCTCCAGAACTGGACACAGTACTCCAGGTGGGGTCTCACCAGGGCTGAGTAGAGGGGGAGGATCACCTCCCTTGACCTGCTAGCCACACTTCTCCTGATGCAGCCCAGGATCTGATTGGCTTTGCGGGCTGCAAGTGCACACTGAGAGCTCACGTTGAGCTTTTTGTCCACCAGCACCCCCAAGTCTCTCTCCTCAGGGCTATCCTCCAGCCAGTCACTGCCCAGCCTGTATTTGTGCCTGGGATTGCCTCGACCCAGATGCAGGACCCTGCACTTGCTCTTATTGAACTTCATGAGGTTGGCCTGTGCCCACCTCTCCAGCCTGTCAAGGTCCCTCTGGATGGCCTCCCTTCCCTCCAGCGTGTCTGCTGCACCACACAGCTTGGTGTCATCAGCAAACTTGCTGAGGGTGCACTCAATGCCACTGTCCATGTCCCCCACAAAGATGTTGAATAAGACAGGTCCCAGGACTGATCCCTGAGGGACTCCACTTGTCACTGGCCTCCACTGGGACATGGAGCCATTGACAGCCACTCTTTGGGTGCGGCCATCAAGCCAGTTCCTTATCCATCTAGTGGTCCACCAATCAAACCCATGTGTCACCAGTTTGGAGACCAGGATGTGGTGTGGGACAGTGTCAAAGGCTTTGCTCAGGTCCAGGTAAACGACATCAGTTGCTCGCCCCTCATCTATTAATTTTGTCACCTGCTCATAGAAGGCCACCAGGTTGGTCAGGCAGGATTTGCCCTTGGCAAAGCCATGCTGACTGTTCCCAATCACCTCTTCACTATTCTTTTGAGCGAGTAGTGACTCCAGGAGGATCTGCTCCATGATCTTTCCAGGCACAGAGGTGAGACTGACTGGCCTGTAGTTCCCTGGTTCCTCCTTCTTACCCTTTTTGAAGATGGGGGCAATGTTTCCCCTTTTCCAGTCTGTGGGGACTTCACCAGACTGCCAGGACTTTTGAAATATAATAGAGAGGGGTTTAGCAACCTCATCTGCCAGTTCTCTCAGTACCCGTGGGTGTAACCCGTCGGGTCCCATGGACTTGAACACTTTCAGGTTCTTCAGATGATCACGAACCTGATCTGCACTTACAATGGGCAGTTCTTCCTCCCCGTCCCTGGCTTTGACTTCCATAACATCAGGAGTGTGGCTAGAGGCCCTTGCAGTGAAGACTGAGGTAAAGAAGTTATTAAGTACCTCAGCCTTTTCCTCATCACAGGTGACCATGTCACCATTTTCCTTTCTGAGAGGGCCCACACCTTCCCTAGTCTTCTTCTTCCCATTAACATACCTGTAAAAGTTCTTAGTATTCCCTTTAATCTCCCTGGCTAGATTCAACTCAAACTCTGCTTTGGCTTTCCTGACCAGGACTCTTGCTGCTCGGGCAGCTTCCTTGTATGATCCTTGAGGTCTCTTCCAACTCTAACAATTCTATGAATCTATGTCTGTAAACCCATGAATGCTACTTTCAGAAGAGGCCAGAAGAGATGAATTACCTTGATTTCTTAATGTTACAATGCTCATGTAGCCCTTAAGATACTGAGTTGAGATGACACTCAAATACCAGTAGAAGCCCCACTCACTAATTGCTGCTGGACCATTGAAGGGTTTCATAGCCAACCCTCACTAATCCAAGAGACTCAGATCTACACTGGATGGGTCAGTGCCTGTTGATGTGCTGGTCTGAATCAAACTACAGCTTCCAGAACTTACCTTCTGCCTGCTGCCTGAAGGACAAAACCTCCATATCTTTAGAAAAGTGAACATCACTCGAGAAACCCAGGCAAGGATTGCTCAAATACTGCATCCAGTTCTGATGTCCCCACTGAAAGAAGGGCATAGATCTGTTGGAACAACTCCAGAGGAGGGCCACGTAGATGATCCAGGGGCTGAAACACCTCTGCTATGAAGATAGGCTGAGGGAGCAGGGGTTGTTCAGTCTAGGAAAGAGAAGACTCCAGGGGGACCTTAGAGCTGCCTTCAAACACCTGAAGAGATTCTACAGAAAGGCTGCAGAGGGACTTTTCATCAGGTTGTCCACCGATAGGACAAGGGGAAATGGATTTAAATTGGAGAATAGGTTTAGATTGGATCTTAAGAAAAAATTTCTTCACTACAAGGGTGGGAAGACTCTGGAATGGATTGTCCAGAGAGGTTGTGGATGCCTTCTCCCTGGAGATGATCAAGGTGAGGCTGGATGGGGTCTTGAGTAACCTGGGCTAGTTGAGAGGTGCCCCTGCCTATGGCAGCAAGGGTGGATTAGATCATCTCTACGATCTTTCCCTGCCTAGGCCATTCTAAGAATTAAGAAAAATAGTGGCCTAAAGCTCTACAGCATTATTTTCAGAGTAGCTGCTTTGCCCAAGAATTCAGTTTGACTTCTGGAGTAAGAAATTCCAGGAATAGAATCGACCAGGTTGGAAGAGACCTTCGAGATCGTCGTGTGTCCAACCTATCATCATGATTCATTCAGAGAGAGGAAATCCAACCTGTTTTAAAAATCCAACACTGCAGAACAAGAACAGGAGGGACAAACTATTTCCCCCCACTGTGCTCATGTCTATCACATTGCCACAAAATACAAAACCAGTAAAACCAGGGAGGTGGTGGAAGCCTCAACCCTGCAGGTTTTGAAGGCCAGGCTGGATGTGGCTGTGAGCAACCTGCTGTAGTGTAAGGTGTCTCTGCCCACAGCAGGGGGTTGGAACTGGCTGATCCTTGAGGTCCCTTCCAACCCTAACAATTCTATGATTCTATGTACTCAAGACAGAGGGTTGTTTTTTTTCCCCCCACTCTCTCAGGGAACCTCCTGCCAGAAGCCACAAGAAAGCTCCCACAGGGTCAGAAAGGTTTGCTGTCACCAACCTTAGCTGAAAGGGAAGGGACAACTGAGTGGCAGAGCATCAGCTGCTGAGCTCCTGAGCCTGGTGCAGATGGAGATAAGGCTAGAGCAGATGACTCTGTAACCTCAAGTTTGGCAAGAGCTAGTGGCCCAGTCAGGACTGAGAAATGCCTGTTCTCTGGAGGAAGAGCAGCACGTGGGCAGCAGTGGATTTTCAAGAGACCTCCCCAAGCTATTGGCTTGGCAGGAAGAGGCACTCTGCATGCGAGCGCTTTGGGCTCCTTCCCAGTTAGGAGAGCGACTCCTGGGGAAAAGTTGACATCAGACTTTGCCCTGGTCAGAGAGTGAAACACTCTGTCCAAGGCCAAGTTCTGTGCATTTCTGACTCCTGAGCCATGACTCTCTTTTCTTCTCTGACCCGGAGAGTCTATTCTGGGCTGAATTCCTCGTGACACAAGCAGGAATTCCTAGAACAAGACCCTTGTGCACAGATGGAAGAGAGAACTGTTTTGACCACTGAGCAACCACAACCACAAACCACTTCCAATAACTCCAACCTTTTGCTCCAGCTTTAGGTTTCCTTGTAGATAACTTGGAAGCTTTCTTCTGGGTGAAGTTCAGTGCCCTGAGGACAAAATGGTCACTCTTTTGTTGTTGCAGGGGCCTGTCTCTTGCACCATGGAGGTGTTCACTAGACACCCTAAAAACCTTGGTCACTGGGGGCAAAGGAGAAGGGACATTTGCCCCAGACAACTTTAATTACGTTGTAGAAGCAGCTGAATTAGATGGGTGACCTTTCTTCCACCTCTCTGGAGAGATCTTTCTTCCAGTGAGCAATTCAGAGCAGGAATTAAGCTCATACACAGGAAAGAGCTTTATGGATTAACCTTTCCCTCCTGTGTACAGAGGAGCTGTTGAACAGCCTAAGCCAGGTAGCTAAGCCAGACACCTTCAGCAGACACCTGGAGGTGGGTGAGATGAACACTCCTCTGATATTCTACCCTTCGTGTCTCCATCCTGGTGAGCAATGCCTCACCTGTGCTTCCAGAATCTGGACAGCAGCTCTCAACACCAAACTGACCAAAAATTGACACTGAGCAGAAAAATGTCCTGAAACTCTTGTTCCAGAGGGTCAGAGAGGAGATAAGCAGTGACTTTCTTCTGTCTGTGGCAATGTTCACAGCTTTCTCTGTATGTTACACAGAGACACAAACTCCACAGTGCCCTGAGCCTGCAATTTACCCACACTTTGGATGCTTTAGCAATCTGGTTGCCCACCTAGAGGCTGGAGCCAAAGAAATAAGCCCTGTGAGTTGAACACACAGAATGCTAGAATCAATAAAGTTGGAAAAGACCTCAAAGATCATCAAGTCCAACCTGTCACCACAAACATCATGACTACTAAACCATGGCACCAAGTGCCATGTCCAAACCCCTCTTGAACTCCTCCAGGGATGGTGACTCCACCACCTCCCTGGGCAGCACATTCCAATGGCAAATGACTCGCTTAGTGAAGAACTTTCTCCTCACCTTGAGCCTAAACTTCCCCTGGCACAGCTTAAGACCGTGTCCTCTTGTTTGGTGCTGGTTGCCTGGGAGAAGAGACCAACCCCGTCCTGGCTACAACCACCCTTCAGGTAGTTGTAGACAGCAGTAAGGTCTCCCCTGAGCCTCCTCTTCTCCAGGCTAAACACATTCAAGTATCTCAATGTTCTTCTTAAATTGAGGGAGGGAAGTGCTGAGTCCCATGGGCTCATTCCTGAGTTGTTCCCCAGTCAGGTCAGTGGCCAGGGATGGCAGCAACTCACTGCAAAGCTGTTTTCAAAAGATCTGTGTCAACCCAGACTGAGGTCAGTCTTAAGCAGGCAGGTGTCAGGCAACTGGCTGCAGAGAGTGCTGCAGCCTGGCACCTGAAATGGAAGGCAGTGGAGACAACACCTGCATTAGGTGTGAGCAGCTCAATTATCTGCTTAACCTAGTGGCTGAACTGAAGGAAGAAGCTGCTAGACTTAGGACTGTAAGGGAATGTGAAAGGGAGTTAGATTTGAGGAACCAGGCTTTGCAGACTCCCCTAGCAGAGGGAGGTGACCCAAGATGCAGCAGGAGATGGATACAGGTCCCCGTTAAGAGAGGCAAAGTACAACCCTCAATGGCTCCCTTCACCTTCCCAGCTGCCCTTGCAAAACAAGGATGGGGCACTGGCAGTTGAGGGTGAGGTGAATGAGAAGACAGAAGACACACCATCTGAGGTGTTGCCTAAAGCACAACAGCCTGCTCCCTTCATCAGGACTTGTTCCCTCAAAGAAAAAGAGGAGGGTAATTGTTAGCGGTGATTCCCTCCTGAGGGGAACAGAGGGCCCCATATAGTGGCCAGATCCTTCCCACAGGGCAGTCAGCCGCCTCCCTGGGGCCTGGGTCAGAGATGTTACCAGAAGGCTGCCTGGTCTGATACAGCCCTCTGATTACTATCCCTTGAGAGTTATGCAGGTGGGAAGCGATGAGGTTGACACCAGAGGTCCCAAGGCAACCAAAAAGGACTTCAAGTCTCTGGGAGAGCTGGTTGAGGGGTCAGGGGCAGTGGTAATTTTTTCCATCAGTAGCCTTAGTTGCAGGAAGGAATACAGAAAGGAACAGGAAAGCAGGTGTAATGAACAAGTGGCTCAGAGGCTGGTGCCACCAGCAGAATTTTGGGGTTTTCTATCTTGGGGAGCTTTCTATGGCACCAGGTCAGCTAGCAACAGATGGAGGACATCCATCCCTGAGGGGGAGAAAGATCTTAGCACATGAAAATAGCCTGTCCCACAGAGGGAAAGGGTTCTAGGAAGGGAGTTGGCAGGACTCATTGACAGGGCTTTAAACTAGATTTGAAGGGGGAAGGGGCTGAAACCAGTCCACCCAGACAGGAGCCTGGGGGTGGTAAGCTGGTGTTAGGGGTGAAACCAGCAGCCCAGCTGCAGTGCATGTACACTAATGCATGAAGCATGGGCAACAAACAAGAGGAGCTGGAAGCCTTGTTACAGCAGGAAAGTGATGATGTAGTTGCCATCACAGAAACCTGGTGGGACGACTCACATGTAACTGATGGCCACAGGCTCTTCAGGAGAGACAGGTGAAGGAGAAGGGGTGGAGGGGTGGCCCTGTGCATCAGGGAGGCTCTGATGCCATGGAACTAGAGATCAAGGATGATCAAGTTGAGTGCCTGTGGCTGAGAATTAGAGAGAAGGCCAACAAGGCTGACATCCTGGTTGGAGTCTGCTATAGACCACCCAACCAGGATGAAGAGGTTGATGAATTATTCTATAGGCAGCTAGAGGCTGTCTCAAGATCACCAGACCTTGTTCTTATGGGTGACTTTAACCTGCCAGGTATCTGCTGGGAACTTGACACAGCAGAGAGGAGGCAGTCCAGAAGGTTCTTAGAGCATATGGAGGATAGCTTCTTATCCCAGGTGCTGTGTGAGCTTACCAGGGGTAAGGCTTTGCTTGACCTTTTTACCAATAAAGAAGGGCTGGTGGGACATGTGGTGGTTGGAGGCTGTCTGGGGTGCAGTGACCATAAGATAATTGAGTGTTCAACATGCAGTCAAGCTGAGAGGGGCAACAACAAAGCCTCCACTCTGGACTTCCAGAGGGCAGACTTCAGGTTACTCAAGGAACTAACTCAGAAGGTACCTTGACTGCTGGAACATGTCCAGAGAAGGGCAACAAAGCTGGTGAGCTGTTTGGAGCACAAGCCCTGTGAGGAGAAGCTGAGGGAGCTGGGGTTGCTTAGCCTGGAGAAGAGGAAGCTCAGGGGAAACCTTACTGCTGTCTACAACTCCCTGAAGGGAGGTTGTAGCCAGGTGGGGGTTGGTCTCTTCTCCCAGGCAACCAGCACCAGAACAAGAGGACACAGTCTCAAGCTGTGCAGGGGGAGGTATAGGCTGGATGTGAGGAAGAAGTTCTTCACAGAAAGAGAGACTGGCCATTGGAATGCGCTGCCCAGGGAGGTGGTGGAGTCACCATCCCTGGAAGTGTTTGAGAGACTGGACGAGGCACTTAGTGCCATGGTTTAGTTGATTAGATGGTGTTGGATGATAGGATGGACTTGATTATCTCAAGGGTCTTTTCCAACCTGGTTCATTCTATTCTATTCTAAAGAGCCCCAGCTCCCTCAGCCTTTCCTCAGCGGGGAGATGTTCCTCTCCCTTACACATCGTGTGTGTATGTGTGACCTAGAGCAGATCACACAGGAACACATCCAGGTGGATTTTGAATATCTCCAGAGAGGGAGACTGCACAACCCGCCTGGGCAGACTGTTCCAGGGTTCTGTCATCTTTACAGGGAATTTTCTTGTCCTCCTGTTTCCATGGAACTTCCTCTGCCTCAGCTTCCACCATTGCCCCTTGTGCTGTCACTGGGCATCACCCAGCATAGCCTGGCTCCATCCTCTTGGCACTCACCCTGCACATCTTTATAAACATGAATGAGCTCTCTCTCTCCATGCTACAAAGCCCTCAGATCCCTCACTCTCTTCATATAAGGAAGATGATCTACTCCCTTAATCATCTTTGTAGCTCTGTACTAGAGTCTTTCAAGCAGTTCCCTGAGGTCCTTCTTGACCTGAGGGCCATTGCCCCTCCACCACCATGCTGCAGGCAGATTAATATGGAATAAGAATGACTGATCTGCAGATGAGTTTATGATAAAAGATGGCTTAGGGAGAGCTGTTCACCCCAGTCCAGGAGAGCCACAGGCTTGGCCAGCAGTCCTCAGCTAATGCTGAGTCCATCCTGTTTGATTATAAACACAGAGCAGCATTTGGCTGCCGCTCTTGCCTGTGCTGCCATTTGTGCTGATAATACACATTTTTAAAGGCAATATTTAATTGTTGCACTGGGTTTATTAGCAGGAACATCATCCATCCATCCTCTCCTCTCAGCCCTGCCTCTCTTCAGCTCAGTTCATCATTTTTACAAGAAGGTGAGTTGACGACCCCCACCTTCCTGGGGTTGGTGCTCCAAACATCAGCTTTATCATCACCCAGAGGTGGAGTTTATACACTCACAGAATCACAGAAACATTCAGCTTAGAAAAGACCCTCAGGATCACCAAGTCCAGCCCAGAACCCTGCTCTACAAGGTTTGCCCCTAAACCACAGCCCCAAGCACCATATCCAAACCACCTTTAAACACATCCAGGCTTGGGGACTCCACCACCTCCCTGGGCAGCACATTCCAATGCCTGACCACTCTTGCTGGGAAAAAGTTCTTCCTAATGTCCAGTCTAAGCCTACCCAGTCACAGCTTAAGGCTGTTCCCTCTTGCTCTATCAGTAACCACCTGTGAAAAGAGACCAGCACCAGCCTCTCCACAAGGTCCTTTCAGGTAGCTGTAGAGAGCCATGAGGTCTCCCCTCAGCCTCCTCTTTTTCAAACTAACCATACCTCCCTTTCAGGTAGTTGTAGAGAGCCCTCAGCCTTCTGTTTTCCAAACTAACCATCCCCAGCTCCTTCAGTTGCTTTTCATCAGATTTATTCTCCAGGCTCTTCCCCAGCTTCCTTGCCCCCCTCTGCACTGGCTCCAGTCCCTCCATATCTCTCTAGTATTGAACTGCTCAAAACTGGATGCAATCCTTAAGGTGTGGCCTCACCAGAACCAAATACAAAGGGACAATCCCCTCCCTTCTCCTGCTGGACACAGCATTTCTAATCCCAGCCAGGATGCCACTGGCTTTCTTGGCCACCTGGACACATTGCTGGCTCCTATTCAGTTGCTTGTCCATTAGAACCCCCAGGTCCCTTTCTGCCAGAAGGTTGTGGGTAAATGTCAGGACTGAGCTCTAAGAGTCTAAATGAATTCCGCTCTCCTGATAAACCCCAAACAACTCAATAACAGTGCATCTAATTTGCAGCAGGGTAATGAACCCAAAAGAGCTTTTGGGGTGGAATCCAAGCCACATCCTCCTCTGAAACCCTACCAAGCAAGGACGCTCAAACGGCTGAGCGTGCAGCATGCAACTCTCCAAAGCTGCAAGAGAGCTGTTTGGTGCCAGGCTTGAAGCTGAAGTTGAGTTTTACAGGAGGGGGTGAAGGTTACAGGCCTCTGCTGGGATGCAAATTGTGTTTCTGGGCACAGCAGAAGGCGCAGGGCCTGGTGTCTGTGTGGGTCCTGCAAACTGCCTCTTCAAACGCAAGCATCTGCTGTGCCAAACCATTACCCTGTTTACAAAAAGGGACAGCCCACATCTGCCTGAAATACTTCTCAGTGTTTAGACTGACAGAAGAGAAAACATTCTGCAAAGACGAAGCAGAAATTGGATGGTTTGATGTCTTTATTTTTTTCAAGTGAGGAGAACGAGCTCTAAATTGATTAACTACTCCAACTCCTTAGCGCTGTAAGCACCATGGAGTGAGTGCAAGCCATAAACCTGCCTTCCTGTGTCACAGAGTTAGCACACTAAGGAAAGCTTAACAGGGGGGGAAGACTCTTTGGGGCTAGAATGTGGTCTCAAATCCCAGCACCATTAGAGCCTTCCATCAAGTCCAACCCCACTGCCAAAGCAGCAGCATCACCCAGGGCAGGTCACACAGGAACACATCCAGGTGGGTTTGGAAAGTCCTGCAGAGAAGGAGACTCCACAACCTCTCTGGGCAGCCTGTTCCAGGGTTGCATCACCCTCACCATACAGAATTGTCCTCTCATGTTGAGGTGGAACCTCCTGTGTTCTAGCTTTTACCTGCTATTCCATGTCCCATCACTAGGCACCACCAAAAAGAGTCTGGCACCTTCATCTTGACACCCACCCCTCAGATCTTTGGTGGTATATTCACCTCATTTCCCAGTCTCTGCAGTGGAGAGAATTCTTACACCAGTTTAGCCATTTACAGCCAGACAGAGCAGAAGAGCAAGCTGAGGTCTCATCTCAAACTGTTTGCAAAGGACAACTGGATTGGTTGCACCACACAAAGCTGAGCAAAGCCCTTTTCTTTATCTGACCTGCCTGAGGTGATTCTTTATCTCTACCCCAAACACTTGACTCTTTCCAGAGGGCTCAGCAGCGCCAGTGGTGCCTCTTCATGCCAGCATCCTGCTGTCACTGTGGGATGCACCATTGAGCCAAGTAGCTTGGGCATGACCAAAATACCCAGCTGATTTGGTAAAGAAGGAGAGCCTGTATTGACTGTGACCATGAGAGCAAAGAACAGGTCATAGACTCATAGAATTGTTAGGGTTGGAAGGGACCTCAAGGATCAGCCAGCTCCAAACCCCCTGCCATGGGCAGGGACACCTCACACTACAGCAGATTGCTCTCAGCCACATCCAGCCTGGCCTGAAAAACCTCCAGGGATGAGGCTTCCACCACCTCCCTGACCAACCTGTGCCAGTGTCTCACCACCCTCATGGGGAAGAACTTCTTCCTAACATCCAATCTCAATTTACTCATTTCTAGTTTTGTTCCATTCCCCCCAGACCTATCACTCCCTGACACCCTAAAATTCCCTCCCCAGCTTTCTTGTAGCCCCCTTCAGATAGTGGAAGGCCACAATAAGGTCTCCTCATTGCCTTCTCTTCTCCAGACTGAACAGCCCCAACTCTCTCAAGCTATCTGCTGCAGTCCAACAGCTCTCAGGTCCCTCCAGGACCTGGAGAAGTCAGCTCCAGAAAACCAGGTCCTCCTTCAACAATGGCCAGATACTGGAAACTGTTTTCCATCACCCAGCAGCTCTCTGAGCAGTACATACAGCACAACAAAATCCAGGTTGTCATGCACATCTCCATGAGCTTGCCTGGATGGTCATCCTGAGCTTGTTCTTCCTTGACCTTCAACTGCTCTGTCCTCCCCTATGGAGACAGACTGAGAGAGTTGGGGCTGTTCAGTCTGGAGAAGTGAAGGCTCTGAGTAGAACTTATTATGGCCTTCAAGTATCTGAAGGAGGCTACAAGAAAGCTGGGGAGGGACTTTGTAGGGTGGCAGGGAGTGATAGGACTGGGGGCAATGGAGCAAACCTAGAAATGGGTAATGGAGACAATCCTAGGGACCTCTCTAGCCCATGATGAAGCATTTCAGCCACTTAAGAGACTAGCTCCATCTGAAGGGATATGGCAGTAGCATCTGTGCCAGGAGACACACCAGGCCCAGGGCTCTGAGCTAACAAGTTGTCCCTGCACAGCCAGTTGTTGGATCTGCTGCACACTGATATTTCTACACAAATAGACTTGGAAGCTGCTCACAGCAGCATTTAGCTGGAGGAGCTCCCAGCCACCAACCCACCAGGATCAGGGGAATCAAAGTGTGACTAATGAGGGGACATTTCTCACCCTTCCAAACACACACTCCAAACAGTGGGGTGCAAGAGGGAAGGATTTATCTGGTAAACTGAACTGCTGCAGCAGGAAATGGCACATTCAGCACTTGTTTCATGAATTTCTCTTTACTACACCTCCTTTGTGCCCCCTCCTTTACTCTGCTGATGGCCACTACAGCACACTGCTCCTCAGCCTGCAAAAGCAACCCTGCAGAAGAGGACATAAGGTGCTGATGGATGAGAAGCTGGACATGAGCAGGCAGTGTGAACTTGCAGCCCAGAAGGCAAATCACATCCTGGGCTGCATCAAAAGCAGCATTGCCAGCAGATCCAGAGAGGTGATTCTGCCACTTTGCTCTGCTGA
This sequence comes from Melanerpes formicivorus, assembly GCF_026170545.1. Classification (NCBI taxonomy): domain Eukaryota; kingdom Metazoa; phylum Chordata; class Aves; order Piciformes; family Picidae; genus Melanerpes; species Melanerpes formicivorus. The sequence continues at coordinate 2,900,340 of NW_027142359.1, read as the reverse complement.
GACCTTACCTGGAGTACTGTGTGCAGCTCTGGAGCCCCCAATACAGGGAGGACATGGAGCTGACACAGGTTCCAGAGGAGGACCAAGAAAATGATCAGGGCATTGGAGCACCTCTGCTATGAGGACAGGCTGAAGGAGCTGGGGGTGTTCAGCCTGGAGAAGAGAAAGTTCCAGGGAGACCTGATAGCAACCTGCCAGTACCTGAAAAAGGATGGAGAGAGACCGTTTGCAAAGGGCTATGGTGACAGGACAAGGGGCAATGGCTTCAAACTAGAGAAGAGCAGATTGAGATTGGATGCTAGGAACAAGTTCATCACCACGAGGGTGGTGGAACACTGAAACAGGTTGCCCAGGGAGGTGGTTGAGGTCCCTTCCCTGGAGGGCTCAGTGAGGCCCAGGGCAACCTGATCTAGTTGGGGATGTCCCTGCTGACAGGAGAGGGGTTGGACTGGATGATCTTTTGAGGTCCCCCCAACCCAGAGCATTCTATGGTTCTATGATTCTGTCCCCTACACAAGGACTGAGATCTGAAGTGCCTACAGTCAAGAATTACCTACTTAAAACAAATCTGAGGTTATAAGGATAAGGTGGACTTTAATGGCTCTCTTCTGTCATCTCCTGCCTAACCCAAGCATGAACCTTGTCCTGTTGTCATTCTATGCACTTGTGCCAAAGCAGCCTGGACCCACCTTCTGCTGCACACACCTTCTGCTTGGCTGGGCCTCAGAAGCAGGGCCACAGCCACATCTCTCCAACTTAGCCCTGCAAATCACAGTGGCACCAGATTAAGCCTTCAGCTTTGTTGTTTCTCGAGGTTTACTCCACACAAACATTGGCAGTAAGGATCAGCTTTAAGTAACAAGCCAGCAAAGCAATTCCCTCCTACCCAGTCAGTAAAGCCCTCTTGCTTCCTTAGAAGCAAGCACGCTGCACCATGTTATTATACAGGCACGAGAGGAAATCACTCTTTGGCTGTGGAAAGTGGATATTAATGGGCTCAGACCACTTGAGTGGCTTTCCCTGATACCCTACCTTTTGATTCTATTTTCCTGGCAAATTATGATTGCTAATAAATGGCAATAACTTTGGAGTTTACTTTGTGACCCTCAGAAGATTATTCTGGGCAGTAACAGCATTCCCAGAGCTGAGGGTCCCCTCCTGGCATATGGAAGCAATTCAGGAATTTAAAAGTCCAGATGCAACCTCTATATTACTGATGAAGAGACCACATTTTGATAAGATACTCAGCAGCAGTGCAAGCTGACACACAGATTTCTTGGAGGGAAGAAAATAGGAAGCTCCTGATGCCTGCTAGGAAGTCAGGTTTCACTCAGAGCTTACTAAAGCAGGGAACATGCCCCAGTCCTAGTTCCTACCTAGCCTCCTGTATGTGTGCTGATTCCACACCATTCCTTCAGAGGCTTTGGTTTCCTTTGTAAGGAGATGCAAGAAGAGGGTCAAAGAAGGGCTACAAGAGGCTGCATTATGCCTCAGCTTCTGGATGATGTCCTGTCCTGTGCACTGGTTGTGTCCCTTCTTCATTCAGCCTCAAGCAATCTTGAAACAGGAGAGAGAAGGGTAAGGGCCACCCCTACTGCAACTCTTGGGACACATCAGAGGGTGGACACCACACTCCATACACACCTCCATATTACTGATGAACAAACCATATTTTGAGAAGATAAGAGGCAGCAGTGCAAGCTGACACACAGATTTCTCAGAGGGAAGAAAATATGAAGCTGCTGATGCCTGCTAGGAAGCCAGGTTTCACTCAGAGCTTACTAAAGCCAGGAGACTCCTGGTGGGAGATGTGGTCTCTCTCCAGCTGCCTGCACACTTCTGGCTGCCCCAAGCTAGGGTTGATACGGTGCTGAGCAGAGATCTGCTTGATCTTGTGGGGTTGAGCAGGAAAAGCACTGGCTCTTCTTGCTCTGCAGAGAGAGCTGCTATGTGGTATCCTCCCTGCGCTCTCATGAGTTTGGAGAGCTGCTCTGACAGATGCAGGTCCAGGGAGGTGCAGAATAGATTGTGTCCAGTTCTGAGGATCCTGTTCTAAGAAAGGCACAGAGCTGCTCAAGCAGGTCCTAGAAGAGGGCCATAAGTGAGGTCAGGGAGCTGGAGTACCTCCCCTACAGGATAGGCTAAGAGAGCTGGAGTTGTTTAGCCCGGAGAAGGCTCTGAGGAGACCTTCAGGCTTCACCAGGCTTGAAGATCAAGTCTTCAGCCTCCCTCACAACAGGAACACATTCTGGGGCAGCTTGCTCCATCCCAGAACACTTTATCCTACAATAATATTCCAGCCTCTTTCTTAGTACTGCTGAAATCTGTTTATTTCCTCTAATAGCTACCTCTCCCTCAGTGTCTCATTTTGAATCCCCCAGGGCAGCTGAAGTGGGAACTTTAATTTTATTGCTCTATTAGCCAAAGAGTTTTTTTCCTTTCCTTTAGAACACTGTTTACACATAGCAGCCTTCCTCCTGATCCCCTCTGCTTTGTCTTTTTTTTCTTCTCAGGCATTTCATAGCTGCTGTGCTCAGGCTCCCCCTTATCATGTAAATCCAATTTAATTTGCACAGTTCTGCTTGACTGGAGCTGTTTTTCTAATAAATCCAAGCTCCATGAAGAATTCCAACCAGGTGACACACTCAGAGGCAGCAGCTCCCAGTGCAGTATGTGGTATGGATCTTCAAAACACACTCCAAAGGGAGGCAGGTGGCTTTCAGGGCCAATTGGCCTTTTACTTCTGATATTGACTTTTAATTGCCTACAGCTCAGCCTTGTTTTCCTTTATAATCCATTGCTGCCTTAAAACCCCATTTTGTCCTGGGGTTATTGACACAGTTGGAAGCCTTACTCTGTTTACTCCTTTTGAGAAAACAGTTTGTTTCTCATGCTTTAATTTCAAACCTAGGGCTGTGGCCACGCTCATGCTGCAAGCTTTAATTCTGCTCTTCACTAGCTTTTGGACTTCTTCACCTGGCTTGATGGCTGCACTCAAAGAGTGGCTGTCACTGGGTCCATGGTCAAGTGGAAGCCAGGGACAAGTGGAGTCCTTCAGGGATCAGTACTGGCACCAGGCTTGTTTAACATCTTTCTTGGTGACATGGATAGTGGCACTGAGTGCACCCTCAGCAGCAAGCTGTGTGGTGCTGCTGACAGACTGGAGGGAAGGGATCCATCCAGAGGTACCTTGACAGGCTGGAGAACTGAGCCCATGACAACCTCAGGAGGTTCAACAAGACCAAGTACAAGGTCCTGCAGCTGGGTCTGGGCAATCCCAGGCACTGATATAGGCTGGGCAGGGACTGCCTTGAGAGCAGCCCTGAAGAAAAGAACTTGGGGGTGCTGGGGGATGAGAAGCTCAACATGAGCCACCAGTGTGCACTTGCAGCCCAGAAAGCCAACCAGATCCTGGGGTGCATCAAGAGAAGTGTGGCCAGCAGGTTGAGGGAGGCGATTCCCCCCCTCTGCTCTGGTGAGACCCCACCTGGAGTACTGTGTCCAGTTCTGGAGCCTCTATTACAGGAAGGATCAGGAGGTGCTGGAAGGTGTTCAGAGAAGGGCCACAAGGATGAGCAGAGGACTGGAGATTCTCTGCTATGGAGCCAGACTGAGAGAGTTGGGGCTGTTCAGTCTGGAGAAGAGAAGGCTCTGAGGAGCCTTCCAGTATCTGAAGGGGGCTACAAGAAAGCTGGGGAGGGACTTCTTAGGGTGCCAGGGAGTGATAGGACTGGGGGGAATGGAGCAAAAGTAGAAATGGGTAGATTCAGATTGGATGTTAGGAAGAAGTTCTTCCCCATGAGGGTGGTGAGACACTGGCACAGGTTGCCCAGGGAGGTGGTGGAAGCCTCATCCCTGCTCTAGTGTGAGGTGTCCCTGGCCATGGCAGGGGGCTTGGAACTAGACGATCCTTGAGGTGCCTTACAACCCTAACAATTCTATGATCTCTATCCTTAGGAGTCTTCAGAAACCCTAGTGCAGAGATGACACTGCACAGGAAATAGGGATGAAGGAGAAGTTGTATTTTGTGGTTTTCCTACTTCAGTTCCTCAGAAGGTGATATGTTTTGTGAATATTTAATAGAGTAGAGAAAGGGGGGGGGGGGAGGGAAGGCTTTGCAAAAAGGGGGACAGTTGAGTCTCTAGAGCAGAACACCTCTAACCAGCACCAAGCAGAACTGGGTGGTAATAGAAATGAGTGAGCACTGTGCACTGCCTTCCAGCATGATGGCTTTTAACAAGCTCAAGTGCCAGGTGCTACACATTGGCCACAGCAACCCCATGCAGTGCTACAGGCTGGGGTCAGAGTGGCTGAAGAGCGGCCACACAGAAAGGGACCTGGGGCTACTGGGCAACAGCAGCTGAACATGAGCCAGCAGTGTGCCCAGGTGGCCAAGGAGGCCAATGGCATCCTGGCCTGTATCAGGAATAGTGTGGCCAGCAGGAGCAGGGAGGTCATTCTGCCCTCTACTCAGCACTGGTTAGGCCACACCTTGAGTCCTGTGTCCAGTTTTGGGCAATTCAAGAAAGATGTTAAGACCCCTGAGTGTATCCAGAGAAGGGCAACAAAGCTGGGGAGGAGTCTGGAGCACAGCCCTGAGAGGAGAGGCTGAGGGAGCTGGGGTTGCTTAGCCTGGAGAAGAGGAGGCTCAGGGGAGACCTCCTTGCTGTCTACAACTACCTGAAGGGAGGCTGTAGCCAGGTGGGACTTAGTCTATTCTCCCAGGCAACCAGCACCAGAACAAGAGGACACAGTCTCAAACTGTGCCAGGGGAGGTTTAGGCTTGAGGTGAGGAGAAAGTTCTTCACAGAAAGAGAGATTGGCCATTGGAATGTGCTGCCCAGGGAGGTGGTGGATTCACCATCACTGGAGGTGTTCATAAAAGGCTTGGATGTGGCACTTGGAGCCATGGTTTAGTTGTCAGGAGGTGTTAGGTATTAGGTGACAGGTTGGACTTGATATCTGAGGTCTTTCCCAACCTAGCTGATTCTATGATTCTATTCTATCACACAGGCCAAGGAATCAGAGCCCAAAAACCTCTTACAAAAACCCAAACAAACAATCCTCTCTGCAGAAGTAGAATGGTTGAGTCCACAAGCCACAGTCCAACACCTCCAATTAGCACCATGCACAACTGGATGATTGTAGAAATGAGTGAGCAATGTGCACTGCCCTCCATCACAACAGCCAAGAAATCAGAGCTCAGAAACTCTTCTGCTACAAGCCAAGTGTGGAAGGCTTCAGAGAAGAGCCTATGAACAGAAAGAGTCCTTTCTCTTTGTGCCTCACATTGCAGGCTGGTGCCTCACCACAAACCCCATTTTGAGCTGTGGGCTCATCCCAGAGGCCTGCTAAAGCAATGCATGTGGCTTGTGACCACTGGGAAACCACTTCTCTGCCTCACCTCTGAACTGGGTTTGATGTCCTTTGAAATCCCTCCAAACCTAGCAGCTTTCTGTGCCTTGGATACAAGAGGCCAGCTTGAGGCTTAGGTGGCATTTAATGTACTAACCAAACAACTACACAAAAAATCCCAGCCAAACAAACTCTACAAACAGAAGAGCTCCAGCTTGGATATTAGGAACAAGCTCTGCACCAAGAGGGTAGTGGAACACTGCAACAGGTTGCTCAGGGAGATTGTTGAAGCCCCATCCCTGGAGATATTCAAGGTGAGGCTAGACAGGGCTGTGGGCAACCTGTTCTTGTTGAGGATGCCCCTGCTGACTGCAGGACTGGATGAGCTGTGGAGGTCCCTTCCAACCCAGACCATTCTGTGTGATTTTGCTCTGCTTGGTCAATAAACTCCAGAAAGAGTCCTGTAAGAGCTCTGCAAATAAATAGAGGGCACCTCGACAGGGCAGGTGATTTATTGGCACTTAACATGAGGAGGATGACAGAAAGCACTGCAATGGTTAAGTACCACGGTCACAGCCATTATAAACATTGTTTTAAAGGGGTTTATTACAGAGCTGTAAAAGTCAGCTCCAGGCTGGGAGCTGGCATGTGAGTTCTCTCTACCTTTGAAGTATTTATTGACATTAGAGATTTGGAAGTGGGAGGGGAGGAAATTAATTTGCAAACTATGGTTGATCAGACTTTGATTAGCAAGGGGAAACCAGCAAGCAGATAAGAAAGGGAGGAAGAAGAGGAGGAGTGGTGTGCTTGGGATGAAGGATGTCCAGCAAATCATTTGCCAGGGACAGCTCTGCAGTTCACCTTTTTCCATCCCTCGGTGACTCACAAAGCAGTGGTTTTCTACAAAGTCTCTCCGTCTCTCCAAATATTTGCCCAGCCATTTCCATGCCGTTATTGGTGTGTAATTTACAGCTTCGCACAGCAGGGATCCCAGCTTGCCCTGGGGGCTGCCACTGAGCGCTGCTGGGAAAGCTGCAGCTCCCCGCCCCGCGCCTTGCTTGCGCCGGAGGAGGAGGAATTTGCATCCGAGCAGCTCGGCCCTGCCAGCTTACACATTGGCAAAGAGCGAGGGGTAAATTCCACCTGGCCCTGCTCTCCACATCCAGAGAGCTTCAGAAGTCTGGTCCAGGTGGAGGGGGCTGCTTTTCCATCCCTGCAAGCACCAGCCAAGTGCAGGTACCGCTCAGATTGCAAATCCAGAAGGGACCATTGGAAGCTTCCTATACGAGAGAGGCCACTGCAATTTTTGGCTGAATGCACTGAGTTAAAAGCCACCACAGCATTGCTCCTGCACACCAGTTCCGGGCATAGCATTGCCATGCCACCAATAGGGCACAATGGAGCATCCCTTGGAGGGTAGCTGCACAGCCAAGGATAGAAAAGGGTTCCATAAAAAACACTTGGGAATGGGTTTAGCACCCAGAAGGAAAGTAAAGGAACCTTAACTGCTCCATCAGCACTACCCAGGGTTGCACTCTGAGCATGCTACAGCTCAGCATCCTGTTTTGATGATGTGTGTATGCCCACCTGCATGTGGTACACCACCTGAGCACTGGGTCAGAGAAGCCCAGTTCAGAGACAAGACATTTTCTTCACTGGTTCGTTTGTTTCATTCTTCCAGGCCAAACCCCATAGTGAAACCTACTTGGAGAAGAGAAATGATCTGGAAAAAAATCATCTTAGAACAATCCAAGCCTTGACAGGCTGGACGGATGGGCAGAGTCCAAAATGATGGCATTTAACAAGTCCAAGTGCTAGGTGCTGCACTTTGGCTACAACAACCCCATGCACCGCTACAGGCTGGCATCAGAGTGGCTGGAGAGCAGCCAGGCAGAAAGGGACCTGGGGGTATTGGTTGACAGCTGGCTGAACATGAGCCAGCCATGTGCCCAGGTGGCAGAAAAGGCCAATGGCATCCTAGCCTGCATCAGAAATAGTGTGGCCAACAGGAGCAGGGAGGTCATTGGTCCCCAGTACTCAGCACTGGTTAGGCCACACCTTGAGTCCTGTGTCCAGTTCTGGGTGCCTCAGTTTAAGAAGGACATTGAGACTCTTGAACATGTCCAGAGAAGGGCAACGAGGCTGGTGAGAGGCCTTGAGCACAGCCCTGTGAGGAGAGGCTGAGGGAGCTGGGATTGTTTAGCCTGGAGAAGAGGAGGCTCAGGGGAAACATTATTGCTGTCTACAACTACCTGAAAGGTGGTTGTAGCCAGGTGGGGGTTGGCCTCTTCTCCCAGGCAACCAGCACCAGAACAAGAGGACACAGTCTCAAGCTGCGCCAGGGGAAGTTTAGGCTCGAGGTGAGGAGGAAGTTCTTCACAGAGAGAGAGAGTTATTGGCCATTGGAATGTGCTGCCCAGGGAGGTGATGGAGTTACTGTCCCTGGAGTTGTTCAAGAAAGGATTAGATGTGGCACTTGAAGCCACATGGTTTAGTTAGTCATGAGGTGTTGGGTGACAGGTTGGACTTGATGATCCTTGAGGTCTTTTCCAACCTTATTGATTCTAAGCCAGCAGTGAATCACAGAATTAACCAGGTTGGAAGAGACCTTTGAGATCACTGAGTCCAACCTATCACCCAACACCACCTAATCAGCTAAACCATGGCACCAAGCACCCTGTCCAGTCTCTTTAAACACTTCCAGGGATGGTGACTCCACCACCTCCCTGGGCAGCACATTCCAAGGACCAATCTCTCTTTCTAGGAAGAATTTCTTCCTCACATCCAGTCTAAACCTCCCCTGGCACAGCTTGAGACTGTGTCCTCTTGTTCTGGTGCTGGTTGCCTGAAAGAAGAGACCAACCCCCTCCTGGCTACAACCTCCCTTCAGGGAGTTGTAGACAGCAAGAAGGTCTCCCCTGAGCCTCCTCTTCTCCAGGCTAAGCAACCCCAGCTCCCTCAGCCTCTCCTCACAGGGCTGTGCTCCAGACCCCTCCCCAGCTTTGTTGCTCTTCTCTGGACACCTTCCAGCATCTCAACATCTTTCCTAAACTGAGGAGCCCAGAACTGGACACAGGACTCAAGGTGTGGCCTAACCAATGCAGAGTACAGGGACAGAATGACCTCCCTGCTCCTGTTGGCCACACTATTCCTGATGCAGGCCAGGATGCCATTGGCCTTCTTGGCCACCTGGGCACACTGCTGGCTCCTGTTCAGCTGCTGTCACCCAGTACCCCCAGGTCCCTTTCTGTGTGGCCGCTCTCCAGCCACTCTGACCCCAGCCTGTAGCACTGCATGGGGCTGTTGTGGCCAATGGGTAGAGCCTGGCACTCAGACATGTTAAATCTCTTTCCCTTGGATTCTGCCCATCTATCCAGCCTGGCAAGGTCTCCCTGCAGAGCCTTCTTACTCTCTAAACATGAAGTCTTGGTGAAGATGAACCATGCCTTGAGCAGGCAGTGCAGGAGAAGAGACACCCTGCTTGCCACCAGCTGGCAGCCTGGCCTTACCCTCTGAGAAGCTGATGCTCTTTTTGTCTGCCCCTTTTCACAGCCACCTGCACCACTGAAAGCCTCCCAGGAGCTGAAGTAAGAGGCTGGCTGGCTGAGCCCAACCTGCAGCATGTTTGTCTAATTTGCTTCCACGTGTTTTCAAACATTTCACATAGAGGAAAAGGATAAAAGCACAAAGATCAAACATGGATGTCCAAAGCCTAATTAACATCCCCACTGGTGAGCTGGGGGTGTTTTATCTTTAAACTAGAGTGACACCAGCTTCCTTTGTAACACATGTGAGTCCCAGAGGGAGAAGCTATCAGAAATAACATTATTGCTGATGTGAATCATTTATTATTGGCTGAAAACAACCCAGGATTGGCTGGGTGGTCACATCGAGAGGGTGGTGCTCAATGGCTTGAAATTCAGATGGAGAGCAGTGACAGCAGTGTCCCTCAGGGGTCCCTAACAGGACCTGTGCTGCTTAATATTTTTACCAATGGCATAGACAGAGGGATCAAGGCACCATCAGCAGGTTTGCAGACGGCACCAAGCTGAGTAGTGGTGTCCATACACCACAGGGACAGGATGGCATCCAGAGGGACCTGGACAAGATGGAGAGCTGGGCCCAGGTGAACCTCATCAAGTTCCACAAGAACAAGTGCAGGGCTCTGCACCTGGGCTGGAACAATCCTCACTATCAATACAGCCTGGGGGAGGAGGTGAGAGAAAGCAGCCCTGAGGAAAAGGACTTGGGGGTGCTGATGGATGAGAAGCTGGACATGAGCAGGCAGTGTGAGCTTACAGCCCAAAAGGCAAATCACAGCCTGGGCTGCATCAAAAGCAACATTGCCAGCAGATCCAGAGAGGTGATTCTGCCACTTTGCTCTGCTCTGCTGAGACCTCACCTGCAGTACTGTGTGCATCTCTGGAGCCCTCAATACAGGAAGGACATAGAGCTGATGGAGAGGGTCCAGAGGAGGACCAAGAAAATGATCAGGGGATTGGAGCACCTCTGCTATGAGGACAGGCTGAAGGAGCTGGGGGTGTTCAGCCTGGAGAAGAGAAGGCTCCAGGCAGACCTAATAGCAGCCTGACAGTGCCTGAAGGGGGCTACAGGAAGGATGGAGAGAGACTGTCTGCAAAGGCCTGCACTGATGGGATGAGGGGCAGTGGTTTCAAGCTAGAGAACAGCAGATTTAGATTGGATGCTAGGAACAAGTTCTTTACCACAAGGGTGGTGGAACACTGGAACAGGTTGCCCAGGGAGATCATTGGTGCCTCTTTGTTGGAGATCTTCAAGGTGAGGCTCAAAGAGGCCCTGGGCAGCCTGATGTAGTTGGGGATATCCCTGCTGACTGCAGGGAGGTCAGACCGGATGACCTTTGGAGGTCCCTTCCAGCCCAGCCCACGCTATGATTCTGTAAGACCAACACAACCTTTGCACAGCAGTAAGAACTCTGCCTTGAAAGTCTTGAGCAAGCCTTGAGGTGGAACAAAACCCCCTTACACGTGGGTGAGATGCAATTAAGGAGCTTTGACAATGGCATCAGACCAACCCAAAAGATCCATGCATCAAACTCTCAGCATCGCCAAACGTGCACACCTCAGATTTTCCAGTTCAGCAAGGTTACAGAACATTAGAGAGCTTTTTATACAATCTTTTTTTTCTTTAAAAAAAAAGAAAAAGCAAGTGTGAGTTAATATATAATTATAATATAAAAAGGTTATAAAATAAAAAGCTGATGTTTTACAAGCTCGCCGCTCTGGAAAATGTGAGGCACAATCATCCCCACAGCCCGCGGCTCTGTTATTGTTCCAAGTTCCTCAACACCTTGTAATATAATTAAGAGCCCTCCTGAAGGCTTTGCTGCACTTTGGATCTTGCAGACTCCTCGGTAGAAATGGCTGCTGGGGCTCCCCTCTCCCCAGCCATCCCCAGCTCTCTTGGTCCGAGAGCAAGTGTGAGAAGCCAGCCCTAGGGGTAGCTTTGGCTCTGTGAATTAACTGCGCACAGAGGGAGGGAGGAAAGGAGGGAGAGGGAGACAGAAGGGACAAAAATATTTTCTTGCCAGATGCAAATGTGCAGGCAGGTGCCAAAGGCTTCCAACTCCATGACTTTGTGCTTGGCCTGCTGACAAAATAAACCCCTGTGTAGGAAGATACAGTAGTTCTAAAGCAGTAGGCTAGGGGTTTCAGTTGCAGCAAGGCCTAAATAAGTTCTTTATCAGAGTGAACAGTGTTAATATCTATATATGTTCTTTAATAAACTCTTGGCCTTGAGGTCATGTGCCTGAACTGTTTGCTTTTTCTTAGGTTCTAGCAGTGCTTTCAGATGTTCATATCCTGCAGCTGCAGTTCCCATGTAAGCATGGCCCAGGCTGCCAAGCCTGTGGCACAGGGATATTAGCACCTCCTGGACACTTCTTCCATATGGGCTATTGCTTGGCTCAAAGGCTTGGGCATCTTTGAACAGTTGTGCCAAAGAGGACAGGGAGAGAAATTTGAGTGAACCTCCTGATAATGACAGGAAATTCTGGACATGAGTGATTCTTTGGTTGACTGCACATCAAAAACCTCTCCACTTTCGAGCCAAGGGCTTGGCTGAAGGAACATAGAGGATGTTTTGGGTCTGGGATAGCTTATTCTGCACCAGGAGGACACCACAATCCCCCTGTTTGTTGTCATTTTCTTCCTGGCTCTGTGGGGTGGATTACCCCAAAAGAGCACACTTGCACCTCAGGACTCATGGTCTACAGTCACAGTGAAATAAAGTCTTGAAATGAGGAATAGTATGGGCCACAATGTTGACCTGGGAACCAAGGCATGAAGGTTGTGCTGCCATGCCTAGATAAGGAAGAGACTGAATGGTCTGACTGTGGGAGCAAGGAACATGCCCCAGTCCTAGTTCCTAACTAGCCTCCTGTATGTGTGCTGATTCCACACCATTCCTTCAGAGGCTTTGGTTTCCCTTTGTAAGGAGATGCAAGAAGAGGGTCAAAGAAGGGCTACAAGAGGTTCCATTATGCCTCAGCTTCTGGATGATGTCCTGTCCTGTGCACTGGTTGTGTCCCTTCTTGATTCAGCCTCAAGTGATCTTGAAACAGGAGAGAGAAGGGTAAGGGCCACCCCTACTGCAACTCTTGGGACACATCAGAGGGTGGACACCACACTCCATACACACCTCCATATTACTGATGAGCAAACCATATTTTGAGAAGGTAAGAGGCAGCAGTGCAAGCTGACACACAGATTTCTTGGAGGGAAGAAAATATGAAGCTCCTGATGCCTGCTAGGAAGCCAGGTTTCACTCAGAGCTTACTAAAGCCAGGAGACTCCTGGTGGGAGATGTGGTCTCTCTCCAGCTGCCTGCACACTTCTGGCTGCCCTAAGCTAGGGTTAATATGGTGCTGAACAGAGATCTGCCTAATATTGGGGGGTTGAGCAGGAAAACTCAATGGCTGATGGAGAAGGCTAAGAGCTATCACTACTGTAGCTCTCAGAACAAATCAGAGGGTGGACACCACGCTGCTCACCCAGCTGCAGGTGGCTGGGCAAAACTGGGCGGACCATGACAGTTCTGGATGGATTATAAAACAACAATCTGCAGCATGCCCAGGGCTGACTGTGAGGCGTTAGGGAGGGCCACAAGGAGTGATACTCAGCTTTTGGAACACTGAGTGGAACGTTCCAGTCCTTCCCAAAATATATAGTGGAAATAGCTGGGCTCAGGGAGAGTGATTAAAGCCAGGGCAGCAAGAGAAACAGCAGAGAGTCTTCCTAGTGCTGGCACTGCTAGAGAAGCTGAGAGCTGACTCAGAAAGGGAATCATCTTTCCCGCTGCCCATCGTAACGTCCTCGCCTGGCCTTTCTTGATGCGCTTCACCGCTGCGCCGACAGCCAAACCCCCACCTCTGGGTCAGGCCAAAGAGAGCAGCCTTGGACGTGGGGGGACTGGCAACAGAAACATTTCTCCAGACACTTTCTGTGGGCCAGAGGTGAGCTGGTCTGTGATTGTTATTGCAGGCTGGGAGGTGTGGTGTGCTTGGCAGCTGCTGTTTCCATCTGCTTGCAGGAACTGGATGGGGGAAAACAGAGGCAAATTCACCTAGGCCACTGTCTCCAGCCACCCATGGGCCTATCGAGGGTGGTTGCCTTCTGAACAGCCTTTCCTGGTCCTTTGTGCCTTTGCACAAGAAGCCATCATTGCCTGATGATTTCTCACCAGGGCAAGAATCACAGGATGGAACAGTTTCTTTCTTTCTTTCCTCTCTGCTTATTCTGTTTCACCCAAACCACCACATGGAATTTCTTAGCATCCTATTCTTTTCAGGAGGTTGGACAAAAAGACAGTGAAGGTCTTCCAGGCTGGGCTGTAACTGATTCTGCACCTCTGCAGAGTCTATGCACATTTCAGCTGTCACCATAAAACAATTAGCCATTCATAGTCAACATTCTACTCCAGTTACACTAGTAAAACAGATTGAAACTGGCACCCCACCAAGGTGCCAACAACCTTGTGGGCCCAGCAGGATACCAAGGAAGACAAAGCTTCTCCTCAGGTCAACATCCACATATGTAAGGATGCAAAAGGAGGTGGTAAAAGCCCTGTCATGAGAAACATTCCAGGTCAGGTTAGACAACGCTCTAAGCAACCTGATGTACTTCAGATGTCCCTGCTCACTGCAGGGGGGTTGGACTAGATGATCTGTAATGGTTCCTTACAACTCAAGACATTCTACAAGATGAGTGGCATGGGATTACACGAGTTATTCCTGCAATCTGCAGGAAGTGCATCCAGGCATCAGCCAGAACACCAGCTGCTCTTTTCCTGTTGGCCTTTCCCATACATAAACAGGGGCTGGCAAGAGGGATTTCAGACAACTTATTACAAAAGGGGCACTGTGTGTTGGGTCCTGTTACACAGTACCACCCTGCTCATCAAGTGGGGCCATTAACTGAAGCAGGCCCAGTCATAAAAGGAAAAACAGAGTCAGTTATGTGTCCAGGGAGCACACCCGAGCCCCACTGTGTGGGCATCACCATGAGCTTATTCCAAAGGGATGTGGTGGTGATGCTATTTATGAAACAAGTCCTGACTTTCCCCCACCCTCACTGTTCCTTTTTTGCTCATCAGGCAGGAAAACATCAAATCCAATCCCCTTAATGTCACAGCCATTTGTCGAGCAGGAAGTGACACTGGTTGACACCCAGCCATTAATCTGACACGGGGTAGTAAAATCATCTGCTTGCTCCTGCAGAATTTTATAGGCATCAGCCAGCCTTGGGACTTGTACACAAAACCTTGCTTTTGCTGTAAAATAAAAGAAAGGAGGGGAAAAAATGGAGCATCATCATTTATAGCGAGGGTGGTGAGATGCTGAGAGAGGTTGCCCAGGGAAGCCATGGATGCCCCCTCTCTGAAAGTGCTCAGAGCCAGGCTGCATGAGGCCTTGAGCAACCTGGTGTAGTGGAAGGTGTTCTCCCCTGCACATGGTGGGGAGGCTGAAACTAGATGAGCTTTAAGGTCCCTCCCATTCCAAAGCATTCTATAACAAGACCTGGCAGATCCCAAAGCAACCATCCTTGCTCCTTCAAGTCCAGCACCACTGCCAAATGCATCCAGCCCAAGGAGCAATACAAACACCGCATCCAAATTTGATCGTCACAGCACATTCCAACCCCTGACCACTCTTGCTGGGAAAAATTCTTCCTAATGTCCAATCTAAACTTACCCAGTCACAACTTGAGGCCATTCCCTCTTGTTCTATCACTAATGACCTGTGAGAAGAGACCAGCACCAGGTAGTTGTAGACAGCCATGAGGTCTCCCCTCAGCCTCCTCTTTTCCAAACTAACCATCCCCAGCTCCTTCAGTTGCTCTTCACAAGATTTATTCTCCAGGCCCTTCCCAGCTTCCTTGCCCTCCTCTGCACTGGTTCCAGCACCTCCACATCTCTCTTGGATTGAGGTGCCACAGCTGTGCATTAACAGCCTCAAGTGACTTCTGCCTTACATCCCTTCACCTTGGAGAGCAAGGCAGAGCCAGTCCTGATCCAGGGGCAAAGCCAGAATCTTTCTGCTGCTCCCATGTTTGCATTGCCTCTATGACACCTCTCGGCCTCAGCTGAAACTCCAGCAGGAACTGACCAGCAGCAAGAGGGCCTCTGCACCGAGCAGATCTACACACCCCCCGGCAGGGGGAGCAGATGGAGAGAGAGGGTCATTCAAGGTCACTTAGCAAGAGCTTCTCCCACTTCAGCTAAATTCTCCCCTCAATGGCAAAAGCACAAGACCAGCCTTCCTCTTACAAGAGGTTTTTCCATGCCTGACAAGCCTGGTAAGGAACTCAACGACAGCTGCATGCTCTTGCCTGAGCAAGGACCTCACTACTTGGCCAGAGGCCATGAAAGGAGATGTCCCAAAAGTTATGAAAATAAAAGGTATTTATCTTCCTTGTTAGAAGCAAGAGGCTGAGCCTTTTATTCCCCCCCCTCCTTGGAGGATTAAGCTCCCAGCTTTACAAAGGCCTGGTCACTCCCCAAAACAAATAGGCTGCCAGGCCAACTCAAGGGACACAAAGGTAGGAAACCCATCCAACCAAATCAGGCAAAGGGTAATTCATGTGAGAGCCCCCAGCGTGTGCCCAGGGCACAGTGGCTGGGGAACAAAGCACACAGGGGCAAGCAGGCTGGAAAGCTCTCGCTGCGGGAACAGCTCCCAGCGCAGCCCGCGCCGGAGCTATAAAATAAATGGCTGGGCTCTCCACTGGAAGCAAAGCCCAACTGTTCTCAATGAGAAAGGAGGATCATGTATCTTTATAATGAGAATTCAGTCGTTTTTAAATGTTGGCTTTTGCTCATATCACCACCAAATCCGTCTGCCGAGCTGACAGGCTGCAGACTTTATTTGGATTTCGAGCCGTGATTACACATGGCAGTGATGGATACCGCAGGCTTTCCAGGGGGGGCTTAGGGTTTAGGGCTGGCTTTTGTTTTTGGAGTTGTTTAGGGGCTTGGGATGGAGGGGGTATTTTTTAGTGTCACTTTCCAATGAGGCTTAAGTAGGTCTGTCCTCATTTTAATAGTTCTGACGATGCACAGAGATGAAAGCAGGGCAGGAACGAGTTGCTCTTTACGATGGCAAAGCTGCCCCTCCTGCGACAAAACCCAAGAGCTGTGCCTGCTGTCAGGGCTCAGTGAGATGGAGCAGAACATGATGTTTACTGAGGATGAACATGCCACCACCCTCAGAGGTCTAAGCACCGTCCTTTGCAGCAAAGGTGATCCTCAGAGCACTAACACATCTGTTTGGTCAACAAAAGCAACCCCAACACCGCACCTCCACCACACTCAACATTAATGGCACATTCAGGAGTTCAGGGAACTTCCCTCTCTGATGTTTCTCACAAGACAGAATTATTTCTGTGGCCAACAGCAGATAAAGATAGGATGCTTTTCATGATGGAAGCAGCTCCTTCCACAGCCCAACCTGAAGAAACAGTTCACAGGATGTTAGGGGACCTCTGGAGATCATCAAGTCCAACTCTCCTACCAGAGCAGGAGCATGGAATCCAGCACAGGCTGCACTGGAATGCATCCTGCTGGGTCTTGAAGGTCTCCAGAGAAGGAGACTCCATAACCTCTCTGGGCAGCCTGTTCCAGTGCTCTGGGACCCTCACAGTGAAGAAGTTCCTCCTCATGTTGAGGTGAAACCTCCTATGCTGCAGTTTATATCCATTGCCCCTTGTCCTATCATAGAGGGCAAGTGAGCAGAGCCTGTCCCTTCTCCTCTTGACACCCAGCCTTCAGATATTTACAGACATTGTTTAAATTCCCTCTCAGTCTTCTCTTCTCCACACTAAATAGCCCCAGGTCTCTCAGCTTCTCCTCACAAGGCAGTGCTCCAGTCCCTCAATCATCCTTCTAGTCCTCCATTGGACTCCCTCCTGAACTGGGGAGCCCAGAGCTGGATGCAATATTCCAGGTGAGGTCTCACCAGGGCAGAGTAGAGGGGGAGGAGAACCTCCCTGGATCTGCTGGACACACTCCTCTTAATGCATCCCAGGATGTCATTGGCCTTCTTGGCCACCAGGTCACATTGCTGTCCCATGGTTGTCCATTTGAAAGGGAGAGAGCCTTTGTGACAGGCTTGAACTCACATTTGGAAGCTGCTCTTCCCCAGTCCTGCCATCCATATCAGATTACAAGCCTGCAGACAACTACAGCACTTGCTTTTCCCTGGGATGCCAAGGAAGGGACTATAGCAGCACCATGCCCAAGGCATTGCAGCAGATGGGCAGAAGTAGGGTATCTGAGAACTTAAAACTCCATTTCTCCAAACTTTTGCTCCTAATATTAAGACTAAAAGAGCAGAAGGTGGTCTGATTACTGCTGAGGAAACCAAGGAAATGCTATGATCCTTAGAGACCACAGACTGCTCACCAATGGGAAATTTCCACTTCTACAAAGCTATTCTCCACATATCCTGGGGAGAACAACCCCGTGACTGTGACACAAGACATTTGGAAAGCAGAAACACACACACGAGCTTGATTTGGGGCACTGCTAGGCAGAATGGAGCTTGGGCACATGTAAAAGAGGTGGTTGACCTGACTATTACTGCATTGAAGACAAGTTAAATGCATCCCACTTGGTGAACTAATAGTGTCCTCTTGTTCTGGTGCTGGGTGCCTGGGAGAAGAGACCAACCCCCTCCTGGCTACAACCTCCCTTCAGGTAGTTGCGGACAGCGAGACGGTCTCCCCTAAGCCTCCTCTTCTCCAGGCTAAGCAACCCCAGCTCCCTCAGCCTCTCCTCATAGGGCTGTGCTCCAGACCCCTCCCCAGCTTTGTTGCCCTTCTCTGGACATGTTCCAGAGCAACACCCACTAGGTGTGGCCTAACTAGTGTTGAGTACAGGGCAGAATGACTTCCCTGCTCCAGCTGGCCACACTACTCCTGATACTGGCCAGGCTGCCATTGGCCTGATGATATGGAAGCAGCTCAGGAATATCTAGACCTCACCATAAGCCTTGCAGCAGTAGGAACACACAAAGATGCTTTGTTCTTTGTGCAGGGGGGGAGGAATGGGTGCAATGCATCTGGGACTCCATCCCTGCAGTGATTATCATCCTGCTGCTGCCCTGTGTTTAAGGGCAGCAAGGACTAACTCACACTCTAAAAATGACTAAAGCACAGATGCCCCAAAGTTCATTACCACTGGAGCACAGCTACATCACTCCTGGTAGCTCTGCTCAGCAAGACCAGCTGCAAGTGCTCTATAAAGGAAGGTGCTCAAAGCCAAGCAGGACTCCAGCTCTCCCTGCCTTGCTTTGGCAGGGGGATTGGACTCAATCTCCAGAGCTCCCTTCCAACCTCTACCACTCAATGATTCTCCCCAGCAGCACGCCAAGCCCCTTCAGTCCAGCTCTTCTTCCCTGTTTTTAGCCATCTGTGCACAGCCCTCAAGGGTCAAAAATGAGAGGAGCCTTCCCAGTCGCAGCTTAAGCCCTTTGGATGTTGTGAGCTGTGAAATATATGAACTCCCAGACTTTACATGAGCCTCACTCTTTCTGTGCAATATCATACGGCTTTTGGATTTGTCTGCCCTCTGTCCACCTCTCCCATGTGTTTCCCATAATTGCTTACATGTGGAGGGGGTTCTCCTGCCTGCCCTTAGAAGGGACTTGCTGTTGTTCCCCACTTCTTAGACAAGGCTATGGCCAACACAGCTCATTTTTACTGCTCTATTTTATTGCCCCTGCTTCTTTACAGCCCCAACCTTCCCCCTCAGTCTGCCTCCCTGTTAGGTCTCTTCATTCCCCATCTTTCTCAGTCCAAACAGGGGGCCCCCTTAATTAAGAGAAGGCCTTATAAATCTCTCTGCATCCAAATAAGATCCAGAGCCTGGCTGGGGAGACAGATCTGGAGACAGTGGGTAGGTCTGGCATTCCTCATGTTGCACACAAGGCTTGCAGCATAGCTCTGCCTGGCATATGAGGCTGGGTCTAGGCACTGGCAGCATGCTCATGTCCCCATTGCATCTAGCAAGCAGATAGGAGACTCAGCTGGAGATCCAAAACCTTGGTTATACACAGGAAAGCCATGAAATGGGACCCTGACCCTGCAGGAAAGGCAACCACCTCAATCTAGGACTTCCTCGAGTAGGAGAGGGTAGGCATCAATCTCTTCCCCAAAAGGTTCAGCACCAACATGAGATGTGGCCAACAGACCCTTTGATCAAGAGGTGAGCTGCATTCAGAGGTTCTCCTTCCTCTTTCCAGGGCATGTCCTACTTTCAAAAATGCCCAGAAAGTCAGGATGGAGGTTCCTGCTATAAAACCCTGCCTGGGTATGGCTTCATGCCCGATTTTACACTGACTGGTGAAGGCAGATTCCAGCCTGTCACCTAAGGCCCCACAGAAGCACCTAAGCAGCTTGCCCTGGTTTAGGGCTCCTGGGTTTTCCCCCTGCTCTTTCCATTGATGCTGTGTGAGCACAGGGGCCACAGGTCTTAACCCAGACAGGATCACCTTGCTGAGACAGCAGCCTGTGACTTCCACATTGTGCTGCCCAAATTACATGTCCTGAGCATGGCCCTCAAAACTCAAAGTAACACCAAGCAGCCCACTCCTTGTGGAAGAGTGATGCTGGGAGCCCCATAGCTCAAAAAGCACAAGGGATAATAATGGCCTGAGACAGAAAACCCCCATCCCACTAAATCAAACATGCTACTTTGCTCTGTGCTTACCCACAGCCCTGACTTTTGATCAATCCTGTGCCTGCCGAGGGCCAGGAGCTCAGCCTCCAGTGTTGTCTCTGCATCACACTCACACACAATAATTTCCTTGCTGTACACATCGCTGCAAACACAGCTGGGGCCAGAATTCCCCCACCCCAAATCCCTCCTTGGGCCAGTGCCCAGTGCTCTGAAGGAGGCAGTCAACATCTGGAAGCAGTGATGCTGCACATCTGTGAGACCCTCAGAATCACAGGACAGAGTTAGAGGACTACCTCTAGGATTACTTGTGTTGATAATCAAATCCCAACTAGCAGGGTCTGAGATGCACCCACCTTCCAGAACAACCTCCTGCTTGAGCTAGTGATTGACCCAGATGTGGTGATGATGCCATAAACAAGCCTTGGGGTAGAAAGAGGTAGAAGCTGTGCTTGCACTTGTAACTGAACTCCAGTGGGGAGGTTAAGCAGGTAGGATAAATGCAGAGAAAGCATCTCTAGTTACCAAGAGGCTGAGCTGAAATCTCCTTTTCTCGTGGAGATGGCTGCAACAGATAGATGATCTTCAGGTCCCTCCCAACTCAAGCCATTTTATGATTCTGTGACTCAGGGTATCAGATCCAGGCTTTAACCACAACCAGAATCACACAACCAGCCAGGTTAGAAAAGACCTCAGGCCATCAGTCCAACCTATTACTAATACCTGACACCTCATGACAACTAAACCATGGCTCCAAGTGCCACATCCAAGCCTTTTTTGAACACCTCCAGGGATGGTGACTCCACCACCTCCCTGGGCAGCACATTCCAATGGCCAATTACTCTGGGAAGAACTTTCTCCTCACCTCCAGCCTAAACTTCCCCTGGCACAGCTTGAGACCGTGTCCTCTTGTTCTGTTGCTGGTTGTCTGCAGGAAGAGACCAAACCCTCTAGGACCAAACCAGGGTCATAAAATGCATCTGCAGGCTACTACCATGCCCAGCAAGATACCTTCATGCTTGTGACATATTGGTGTTCTGGATTCCTGGTATGGAGAAGCACAGCAGAAGAGCTTGTGGTTTTAGCTGGGCTGGAAATGCTCCCTCTTCATCATTCTGACAGATTTCATACCACAACATCCAAGATACCTTGCTCCAAACCATGTGACAGTAAATCTTTAATGCATTTTAAGTCATTTAATTTGTCACTGCTAATGAAGTCTTGTTTCTGTCTTTTCCTGGCAGTGAGCTCACGTTTAGCAGAATGAAAGATAGGGGAAGAGAGACTCTTAAGCCCCCTCTGCTATTTCCTCATCCCCAGCACCTCCCAGCCTGTGCTGTGACATTGGGGCTCTCTTTGACACCACATCCCACACTGCAACTTCAGCCTGGCCAGGCCAGAGACTTGCAGACCCTCCCCCATACACATCACTTCACATGTATGAAAAGCCCCCTGACACCAGGCAGGTTGTTTAGGTACCTGATGCTGCTTGCTGCACTGATATTTCAGGGGTTAGTGACAGGAGTTTTAGCAAGCCAAAAGTCAGAGCTGTCAGAGCCTCATCACCCTCCTACTGAAGAACAACTTCTTAAGTTCCAGTCTAACCCTGCTCTCCTTCAGCTTCAAACCACTCTTCCTTGTCCTGCCTCTAGACACCCTCAGGAAAATTCCCTCTGCAGCCTTCCTGTAGGATCCCTTCAGCTATTGGAAGGCAGCTCTAAGCTTGCTTTGGAGTCTTCTGTTCTCCAGGCTGATCCCCAGCTCCCTCAGCCTATCCTCACAGCAGAGGTGCTCCAGCCCTTGGCTCATCTTTGTGGCCTCCTCTGCACTCTCTCCTACAGCTCTGTCCCTTTCATATGCTAGGGACTCCAGAAGTGGATACAGTATTTGAGTAAATCCCCCCTTGATAGCAAAGATCAGAGATCTCCATTTCCCCAGCTACCTCAGGAGCTTGGGGAAATGTTTTCCCATGGTGATTTGTGAGCAGAAAAGACACCTGGGCAGCAAAAGGCTGTTGGTATAGGTGATGCAGTAGCAGAAGCCACCTGCACACAGGACAAGAACCATCCTGCTGGCCACAACGTACAGGCTACAGACAGACAACGACTTGCCCAGCCAACAGCACCTGCAACCCCCGACACGAGCCTCAAGGCAACGAGGCTGCCTGATACTCATCTCTTTGATCTGGGCTGCTGCCACTTCTTTGGTAAAGCCATCACAGATAAACGCTGCTGCGCGTTTCCAATGACCCCAATCAAAAGCTCTTGCCAGCTCAGAGGCTCACAATGACCGCAGCACGGTAGCCCTTCGGCAGTGCATTTTGGAGAGGGTGGGGCAGAGTCTCGGTGCTCTTTTGCTCGGGGAATCGACGGCTTTTGCGGACACCCAGGGCCGAAACGACGAGAGAGCCGAGCTCCAAACGGAGAGGTTTGTTTTGCTGTAAATCCTATTTCTGGCTTAGGGCGCAGCCGATACGCTGCTAGCTTTTATTTCATTGATAATTCTGCGATTGTAGTTCAAACCTTGCAACTTAATGAGCTGATGTTATTACTCATACTGTGTGGCCATCTGGAACCAGTTTGGTCGGGGAGCCCAAAGCACCAAAAGCCACCTGTAATGCATTAAAGCCTCAGCCCTCAGTACCAGCGCCGTGGATTTGAAAAGCCAGGGCTGCATAAATACTAACCTGTGAGAATGTAATTGGAGAAGTGATATTTAAGAACTCAGGGTTTGCCAGAAATGCTCCTTCTCAGGGGAATGTATGCAGAGGCTTAAAGTTTAAAGCCAAGTGGTTTTGAGTTTCAACATTGTGAATCAAGGAGAGAGAGAAAAGAGTCATTGCATATGGATGTCGTCGGACTGTCCAAACCGCGAGGTCTAGCCAAACAGCCCAAGCTGCACCAGGGCTTTGCAAAACCAGGGCTCCCTCCTAGCACCTGAGCCTCACAGTGCACATTGTGTGTTGCTGAGGTACCATCTTGAGACATCACTTCCAAGGGACTCAAGAAACATGGGGTAAACACTGCCTAAACACAGCATCACAGGATGTTAGGGGTTGAAAGGAACCTCTGGAGATCTTTGGGTCCAACCCCCTGCCAGAGCAGGACCAGAGAATCCAGCACAAGTCACACAGGAACGCATCCAGACAGGGCTGGAAAGTCTCCAGAGAAGGAGACTCCACAACCTCTCTGGGCAGCCTGTTCCAGTGCTCTGGGATCCCCACAGTGAAGAAGTTCCTCCTCATGTTGAGGTGGAACTGCCTGGGCTGTAGTTTACATCCATTTCCCCTTGTCCTATCACAGGGTGCAAGTGAGCAGAGCCTGTCCCCTCCCTCTTGACACCCAGCCCTCAGATATTTATAGGCATTAATTAAATCCCCTCTCAGTCTTCTCCTGACTAAACAGCCCCAGGGCTCTCAGCCTCTCCTCACAGGGCAGTACTCCAGTCCCTTCATCATCCTGGTAGCCCTCCTGCTTTACAACCACAAAGAACCTGACACCACAATCACCACAAGCCAATAACCACTCCTGAGTTCTCATGTGGACAACACAGAGCACCCAACAACCTGGAAAGGCACAAGCCAGCATCTAAACATCCCACAAAAACATTCTACTGAACACTGTCATCAGTCACAGGCTGCCTCCAAGACAAAAAATAGAAGTGGAGGAACTGCCTTACCTGAAAGTCCCTGCTGTGGACTGAGCAGCTCCATCCTTGGTGGCCTTCCCACAAGAGAGCAGAGCTGGAGCTGCTCATAGCTCTGGCACTAGAGAACCAAAACGGAAGATAGTGTTGGCAGAGCTATAAATGAGTACAGGTCACAGCTCATTAGCTGATTTACACCAGCTGGAAAGGGATGAGTCAGCACTCAGGTGTCAGAGGTTTGGGTAACACACAAGGCAATACCACTGCTTTTGATTTCTCAATTTTTTTTGTTGGTGTTTCAATGGCACAAAACATATTGGGAATTGCTTCAATGCTACCTAAAGGCCCTGGTTCTGTGAAAGACACACAAAACTCTGAAGATTCAAGGTAGGCTTGAACGTTGGTGCTCAATGGCATGAAGTTCATATGGAGAGCAGTGACAGCGGTGTCCCTCAGGGGTCCCTAACAGGACCTGTGCTGCTTAATATTTTTATCAATGACATAGACAGAGGGATCAAGGCACCATCAGCAGGTTTGCAGATGGCACCAAGCTGAGTGGTGTTGTCCATACACCACAGGGACAGGATGGCATCCAGAGGGACCTGGACAAGATGGAGAGCTGGGCCCAGGTGAACCTCATCAAGTTCAACAAGAACAAGTGCAGGGCTCTGCACCTGGGCTGGAACAATCCTCACTATCAATACAGCCTGGGGGAGGAGGTGAGAGAAAGCAGCCCTGAGGAAAAGGACTTGGGGCTGATGATGGATGAGAAGCTGGACATGAGCAGGCAGTGTGAGCTTGCAGCCCAAAAGGCAAATCACAGCCTGGGCTGCATCAAAAGCAGCATTGCCAGCAGATCCAGAGAGGTGATTCTGCCACTTTGCTCTGCTCTGCTGAGACCTCACCTGCAGTACTGTGTGCAGCTCTGGAGCTCTCAATACAGGAAGGACATAGAGCTGATGGAGAGGTTCCAGAGGAGGACCAAGAAAATGATCAGGGGGTTGGAGCACCTCTGCTATGAGGACAGGCTGAAGGAGCTGGGGGTGTTCAGCCTGGAGAAGAAGAGGCTCCAGGCAGACCTAATAGCAGCCTGACAGTACCTGAAGGGGGCTACAGGAAGGATGGAGAGAGACTGTTTGCAAAGGCCTGCACTGATGGGATGAGGGGCAATGGCTTCAAGCTAGAGAAGAGCAGATTTAGATTGGATGCTAGGAACAAGTTCTTTACCACAAGGGTGGTGGAACACTGGAACAGGCTGCTCAGGGAGATCATTGGGGCCTCTTTGTTGGAGATCTTCAAGGTGAGGCTCAAAGAGGCCCTGGGCAGCCTGATGTAATTGGGGATGTCCCTGCTGACTGCGGGGAGGTCAGACCGGATGACCTTTGGAGGTCCCTTCCAGCCCAGACCATTCTATGATTCTATGATCCAAAGAGACCCAGCCCTTGGAAGAGTTTTAATTTCTGTTCTTCCCCTGTTTGCCCTGCACACAGGGACTTCACAGAGCAAGTCCAAATGGTTGTTTTTCTTCTCATAGGCATTTCTGCACAAGCAGTTACAATTTCTCCAGGATCTCCCAGTCACAAGGCCAGCACCGCAGCCACACCTGAACAGCATGGGAGTAGAGCATGAAGTACACAAGACACTTGTGCTGCCACAGGCAGGGCCCATGGGAAATCCTCCTCTCCCTCCAGTAACTACACTCCTTCCTGAAGCCATGATGGGGTGCGTGAGCATATCACCTTAGCAGAGAGCCTCAGATCTATCACAAGGTCCATGAAGCACAGAATTATGGCCTTCATGTGAACCTCCCATTTTGCTCAGCATCCTGTATTTTACCCTCTCAAAATATACTGCAAGGACTCAGCATACCCAGCACCATCCATAGCTCAGCTGTCACAGTCATCTACCTTACCTGGAGGCTTTTAAGGCCAGGCTGGATGTGGCTCTGAGCAACCTGATCTAGTGTGAGGTGTCCCTGGGGGGTTGGAACTGGATGACCCTTGAGGTCCCTTCCCAGCCTGACAGTTCTGTGATTCTATGAATTAGTTTCATCTTTATTTATCATTTTTAATGCACTTTGGTGCCAGGAATGAATCCATTTTAGATGAAGGCTGGAAGAACCTTTCTTCAGTATTTTTCTCCCCCCCTCCCTGCATAATCCTGATGTGCTTTGAAATTCACAGTCATAAAAACACACACACACACACAGAGACAAAAGAGGGGCCCAAGGAGGTTTCTTTTTCTGCTCTGGTTTTGATATAAGTGATGCAATGCAATATATATATATATGTATTAAAAAAGTGTCTACAGAAAGCCCAGGATAACAGTGAAAAGGTGAAGAGGTTTGCTTTTAAACCCCAAAGTGTGGTGGATATATTAAGCAGGAGCTGGGGAAAGGTCAGGCATTCCTCACACGTTGACGTTTCCCCCAGTTCCCTGCCTGGAAAGAAACCTGGAATCTTTTCCTTTCCCCATCCCCATCACCTGGGCATCACCCAGCAAGGGACCTTGACAGGCTGGACAGATGGGCAGAGTCCAGGGGCAAGAGATTTAACATGTCTCAGTGCCAGGTTCTGCACATTGGCCACAACAACCCCATAAACAAATCATTTATTAGCAAGTAAAATTGCTTTCATTTGGTTTGGTTTTGCTTTGAAATGCAAAAATGTGCTCTCTGCTGAATGATGTTCTGTAGCCTCACCCTTCAGCTCTCACAACAACCCCATGTAGTGCTACAGGCTGGGGTCAGAGTGGCTGGAGAGCAGCCAGGCAGAAAGGGACCTGGGAGTGCTGGTTGATGGTAGGCTGAACATGAGCCAGCCCAGGTGGCCAAGAAGGCCAATGGCATCCTGGCCTGGATCAGGAATAGTGTGGCCAGCAGGAGCAGGGAAGTCATTGTGCCTTGTACTCAGCACTGATTAGGCCACACCTTGAGACCTGTGTCCAGTTCTGGGCCCCTCAGTTTAGGAAAGATGTTGAGATGCTGGAAGGTGTCCAGAGAAGGGCAACAAATCTGGGGAGGGGTCTGGAGCACAGCCCTGTGAGGAGAGGCTGAGGGAGCCGGGGTTGTTTAGCCTGGAGAGGAGGAGGCTCAGGGGAGACCTTCTTGCTCTCTACAACTACCTTATGGGAGGTTGTAGACAGGCAGAGGTTGGTCTCTTCTTCCAGGGAGGTGGTGGAGTCACCATACCTGGAGGTGTTTAAAAAGAGACTGGATGAGGCACTTAGACTCATGGTTCAGTTGATTAGATGGTGTTGGGTGACAGGTTGGACTCGATGATCTCAAAGATCTTTTCCAACCTGGTTAATTCTGTAGTCTGTATCATCCATGCCTGTGGAGAAGAGAGTTGTCCCCTGGCCACTTTGAGACCCACCACAGGACTCGGGGAACAAAAGCAAGGCCAAAGAAAGGCTGAATTTCCATGTGGGCATGCAGAAGACAGAGCTGGCTGCTGCTTGTTTTTCATTCCTTTCCTGTGTTCCGTGTCAGAATATATTAGGACACAAATCTTACTGGCTTGCAGACATAAAGCCTCCTTTTTGTGGGACAGCAGATACTGATTTCTTCACCATCTTTCAGATTCCTTTTCATTTATTTTCTTTGATTCTGCCTTGTCCTCCCCAATTTCAGCGGATCTTTCAGTGTGTTGTGGTGGGGATTTTTGAGTCGTTCAGAACATAAAGCTTGCCTAAGGAATTTTCCTTTGTAGTAAGTCTTCAGGGGTTGACTTTCTGTGAACATACTGGAGTGAGAGATCCCTCCAAAAAAATCCTGAAGGCTCTGCAGTGGTGTGCAGATTAGGATGGGAGGGTAAAAAACCCCACAAAACCTTTGAAATGAGCATTTCTGGGTATTTGGGGAGGTTTTGGGTTGTTTTGTTTTGTTTTGCTTGTTTCTTTAAATCAATGTTCTACCTTTTCCCTGAAATGGATTTGTGGCTTGGACTGTGACAGAAATCTCTTTTGCCAAAAATTTTACGAGTCTGAGCATTCATAACTTTCCAGGCTGGAGAGGTGGGCCCATGACAACCTCATGAGGCTTAACAAGACCAAGTGCAAGGTCCTGCAGCTGGGTTGGGGCAATCCCAAGCACCAATGAAGGCTGGGCAGGGACTGGCTTGAGAGCAGCCCTGAGGGAAAGGACTTGGGGGTGCTGGTGGAGCCACCAGTGTGCACTTGTAGCCCAGAGAGCCAATCATATCCTGGGCTGCATCAAGAGAAGCATAGCCAGCAGGACGAGGGAGGTGATTCTTCCCCTCTACACCGCTGTGGTGAGACCCCACCTGGAGTACTGCGTCCAGTTCTGGAGTCTCTATTACAGGAAGGATCTGGAGGTGCTGAAAGGTGTCCAGAGAAGAGCCATGAGGATGATCAGTGGTCTGGAGCTCCTCTGCTATAAGGACAGACTGAGAGAGTTGGGGCTGTTCAGTCTGGAGAAGAGAAGGCTCTAAGAAGACCTTATTGGGGCCTTCCAGTATCTGAAGGGGGCTACAAGAAAGCTGGGGAGGGACTTTTTAGGGTGTCAGGCAGTGATAGGACTGGGGAGAATGGAGCAAAACTAGAAATGGGTAGATTCAGATTGGCTATCAGGAAGAAGTTCTTCCCCATGAGGGTGGTGAGACACTGGCACAGGTTGCCCAGGGAGGCGGTGGAAGCCTCATCCCTGGAGGTTTTTAAGGCCAGTCTGGATATGGCTGTGAGCAACCTGCTGTAGTGTGAGGTGTCCCTGCCCATGGCAGGGGGCTTAGAACTAGATGATCCTTGAGGTCCCTTCCAACCCTAACAATTCTATGGTTCTATGATTTACATGGAGGCAACAAGAAGAAATGCCATAGCATCCCCTATGCTTGCTGCTCGCTGTTGGAAACCTTGGGTTTCCACCCTACCACTAAACCTCCAGATGGGTCCTACTTCTCCCCTACTTCTTATTTCAAGTCATTTCCTTCCTCTGAAGTTTTGATTTTGTTTCCAGCCCCTTATGTGAGGAGGGCATCCCACCCACGCCCCCCATTTCCCAACCATGGCAGCATTCTCCTGACTTCCTCTATTGCTATTCCATCCATGTTTCTTTAAGATCTCTGACGCTGAGATGGAAAGATTTTCATTCCAAACTTCTTTCACACTTAATCAGCCTCAGGAAAAATAAGAAAGAAAAAATAAAAGGGGTAAAAAAAAAAGGGGGGGAAAAAAAAAAGAAAGGAAAAAGGAAAATAAAGGGAAACAAAAATACTGATAAAAAGAGCTGGATTCTTGGGAAGCTCAGTTTGGAAACCATCAGTCACGACACCTTGAAAGCCTCCTTCTTGCTGATAAATCTGACAGAGAACAGTGCCACCAGCTCACTGCTAGTGACAGCTCCAGTTCCACGAGGGGCTGAGCAGGAACAGAGCTCGTTTCAGTGGTCTCTGAGCAGGTACCTGGCTTCCTTCAGGCCAGGGATGCCCAAGCACACCCTCCAGCAGAAGCATTCCCATCACAGCCAGGAGTCCCCCTCAGGACAGGATCCAAGGGAAGGTGCTTCTTTGCTTTGCTGTGGTATCTCCTACAAACCACTTGGGGATTTTGCTCTAGGAATAACAAAAATTGCCTGGGTGCTTTGTTTGTGTCTTATTCCTTCACAGCTAAGGTTTTCCAAGAGCTCAGAAGTGTGGGCACACAGAGGCCGCTCTGCACTCAGCCCAGCCTTTGGCTGTCAGGAGAAAATTCAACCTCCACTCAATGCCTACAAGGAAAGAAAAATAAGGAAACCCATCTAGATTAACTGGCTCATTCAGTGTCCCACAAGCTTTCATTCACAGCTTTGCCTGCCAGCGTTGCACCATTACAAATTGAATGGTTCAAAGCTTTTGTTTCTCCAGAGGCTTTCTCCTTCATATAAAATCCACGGGACTGTAAATGCATCCCCGTGGCACCCTGCCAGCCAACATCAGCCATCTGCACACACCACAGCAAGAAACTTGCCTGTGCTTAGCCAACAACAGAAAAATAAAAGGTGGGGATAGGGGGGAAGGGGGCGGGGAAAGTTCATTCATGGGCCACACAGTGCTCAGTAGAGGTACAAGGGCTAGAGCTGACAGGGACGCCTGCTCGGGGTCACCTCGAAAGCCCAGCAGCATCTGGGTCATTTGCCTCAGCTCAAATCTGTGCCACAAGATGCAGTGATTTCCCCCAGCTGTCCCCAAAAGTCAAAGCAACTCCCTCCCAGCTCCATCCACCAGTGCCTCTTCCAGTGGCAAAACCAAATTGCTGGCCTCAGGTCTCTACAGAGAGGCCAAACCTGGCTCAGCTTTTGCCAGCAGCTGCCTGCTGCATCGCAGGGTTTGCACCTTGCTCCCTTGCCTCAGTTAATGCATCAAACCCTAGAAAACAAAACCACCATGGTTTCATAAACAGCATGGGTTAAAACCCAACAAAAGCCAAGCCAAGAGCTCCCATGACACATCCCATCCATGGTTTGCCCAACCATGTCTGACGCTTTGCAGAATCACGAATGGTCTGGGCTGCAAGGGACCTCCAAAGGCCATCCAGTCCAACCCCCTCTGCAGTCAGCAGGGCCATCCCCAACTAGATCAGGCTGCCCAGGGCCTCCTTCAGCCACACCTTGAATATCTCCAGGGATGGGGCCCCAACCACCTCCCCAGGCAACCTGTTCCAGTGTTCCACCACCCTCATGGTGCAGAACTTGTTCCTAACATCCTATCTAAATCTGCTCTTCTCCAGTTTGAAGCCACTGGCCCACAGCCTGTCACTGCAGACCTTTACAAACAGTCTCTCTCCATCTTTTTTGTAGATCCCCTTCAGATACTGAAAGGCTGCTCTAAGGTCTCCCTGGAGTCTTCTCCAGACTGAACAGCCCCAACTCTCTCAGTCTGTCTCCATAGGAGAGGAGCTCCAGCCCTCTGATCATCCCCATTGTCCTTCTCTGGACACATTCCAGCCTATCCAGACCCTTCTTGATGATCTTGAAGGTCTCTTCCAAGCAAAACAATTTTATGATTCTATGATTCCCCCTCTCCTGTTCAGGCTTTACCACTGCTATACACTGACATTCATCTACTAGCAACTTCCACTCCCACTTGAAAAAAAATAGTGTAATAGGGGAAAAAAGCCCAATAAATAGCACTGCACATACACAAGCATGTTTCTCTCTAAATATTTACAGAACATGTGAATCCTCCAGAGAGCAGGGAAAGGTGATGAGAGCCTCAGCAATTCACTCTCTACAGCTACCTAAGGGAAGGTTGGAGCGAGGAGGGGGCAGCCTCTTCTCCTTGATGACAAGCAACAGGACCAGAGGAAATGGTTCCAAGCTGGGGAAGTTCAGGCTGGATATTAGGAAATATTTCTTCAGTGAAAGGGTTCTCAAACATTGGAATGGGCTGCCCAGGGCACTGGTGCAGTCACCATCCCTGGGGGTGTTCAAGCAGTGTGTGGACCTGGTGCTTAGGGCCATGGTTTAGTGCTGACCTTTCAGTGCTTGCCTGAGGGTTGGACTGGGTGATTTTTGAAAGTCTCTTCCAACTAGATATATTCTGTGATTCTGTGAGTGCTTTCCAAACCCTAAACACCAATGGTCTGGAGAATCACAGAATGGTAGGAGTTGGAAGAGACCTCTGGAGATCATCCAGTCCAACCCTTGCAGGTTCACTTGGAGGAGGTTGCACAGAAGACTGTCCAGGTGAGTTGTGAATCTCCACAGAGATGGAGACTCTACAACCTCTCTGGGCAGTTGTGTTCTTCCTCCATCTCTCTCCTGCAAGGTGTGTTTCTCCTCGTGGCAGCCCCTGTGCACCCCAGGGCCATGGTGCAGAGATGCCTGACATGATGTGCTTGACACGTTGCGCTCTGCGTGATGCTTTATGGGACTTCTAAAAACAGCAGGGGTGCAAGATGCAGCTCCAGGGCAGTCAGTGGGGATGAAAGGCTCCATTCAACAAAACCAAACCAAAACAGACCAGGATCACAGAATGTTAGGGGTTGGAAGGGATCTCTGGAGATCATCAAGTGCAACCCCCCTGCCAGAGCAGGACCATAGAATCCAGCACAGGTCACACAGGAACACATCCAGATGGGGCTTGAAAGTCTACAGAGAAAGAGACTCCACAACCTCTCTGGGCAGCCTGCTCCAGTGCTCTGAGACCTTCCCAGTGAAGAAGTTCCTCCTCATGTTGAGGTGCAACCTCCTGTGCTGTAGTTTAGATCCATCACCCCTTGCCCTATCACAGGGTGCAACTGAGCAGAGCCTGTCCCCTCCCTTTTGACACTCAGCCCTCAGATATTTATAGGCATTGATTAAATCCCCCCTCAGCCTTCTCCTCTCCAGACTGAACAGCCCCAGGTCTCTCAGCCTCTCCTCATCAAGCAGTGTTTCAGTCCCTCCATCAACCTTGTAGCCCTCCATTGAACTATATCCAGTAGATTGCTGCCTCTTGAGTCCTCTTGAACTGGGCAGCCCAATACTGGATGCAATATTCCAGGTGAGGTCTCACCAGGGCAGAGTAGAGGGGGAGGAGACCCTCCCTGGATCTGCTGGGCACACTCCTCTCAATGCACCCCAGGATCCCATTGGCCTTCTTGGCCACGAGGGCACATTGCTGACCCATGGAGAACTTGTTAGCTACCAGGGCTCCCAGGTCCTTCTCCAGAGGGTGCTCCAGTCAAGGTGCAACCTCCTGTGCTGTGGTTTTTAGCCATTGTCCCTTGTCCTATCACAGGGTGCAAGTGAGCAGAGCCTGTCCCTTCCCCTCTTGACACCCAGCCCTCAGATACTGATAAACATTTATTAAATCCCCTCTCAGTCTTCTCTTCTCCAGACTAAAAAGCCTACAAAACCAAACCCAACCAAACCCAACCAAACCCAACCAAACCCAACCCTTCCTTTCCATGGCTTGCAGCTTGTCATGAAAGAGCCAGAGTGCTGGAGCCCTCCCTAACCTTGGGTCTCCTGAGGATGGGAGGGGAGCAGGCACTGGGTGCAGCTCTCCTCTGTCTCCATGGAAGTGCTTATCAAGTGGAAGGAAGTTATAATAAAACTGGCTGCAGCTGCAGAGAGCACCGCTGTGGGTGTGTTATTAATCACTTACACGGGTCCCCGTCAGAGGAAATGGCAGCCCCGACAGTGATTTATGCCCTATTTAGATAACCTGAGCAGAGCCCATTACCAGCTCTGCGCCCGGGCCGGCGTCCATCAAGGGGTGCCCTCTCCTCCAAGCACCCAGGGGTCCCCTCAGACCCTCCCTTCTGCCTTCAAAGCCGCTGCTGGCCTTATCAGGGCCACCACCAAAGCAGCACTTAGCAAAGGCATCCGAGCGCAGCGGCTCTTCCCCGGGCAGCGAGATCAAAGGCTCCCTCCTGCCTGCAAACAAAAACCTGGCTGCAAAACAAAGTGCTCATCCCCTGCCTGCACTCCCCAGGGACCTCAAGTGCAGGCTGATGGCAACACGGCTGCTCCCACTTGGTGCACAGCACAGGGTCCTTGGATGCACAAGAAAGGACTCACAGGACTCAACCCACTGCCCAGTCTGAGTAGTGTGCTGGATGTGGCTCACTCCTTCTCCAAGGTTTTCTTCCAAAGGCTGGGGCACCTCTGCTGTGAGGACAGGCTGAGGGAGCTGGGGGTGTTCAGCCTGAAAAGAAGATGACTTGGGGACACCTTAGAGCTGCCTTCCAATAGGTGAGGGGATCCTACAGAAAGGCTGCAGAAGATGGTGTCTAGAGACAGGGCAAGGGGGAATGGTTTGAAGCTGAGGGAGAGCAGGGTTAGACTGAAGCTTAGGAAGAAGTTTTTCAGTAGGAGGGTGGTGAGACTCTGGAATAGGCTGCCCAGGGAGGCTGTGGAAGCCTCCTGCCTGGGGGTGTTTCAAGGCCAGACTGTATGAGGCCTTGAGCAGCTGAGTCTAGTTGAGAGGTGTCCCTGCCCATGGTGGGGAGGTTGGAGCAGATGATCTCTGAGGCCCCCTCCAACCCAAGCCATTCTGTGATTCCATGAAAAGGCAGCAACATTTTTCCTGTTTGGTTTTTTTTTTTTTTCTTTTCTCCCTTTCTTTCTCATTTTGGTAAGTTCAGAGCAGCAGGAAGGCACAATCTGACTCACTCACTCTGCAAAACAGAATGCCAGGTCAGGGCAATCCCAAGCACTGATATAGGCTGGGCAGGAACTGGCTTGAGAGCAGCCCTGAAGAAAAGGACTTGGGGGTGCTGGGGGTTGAGAAGCTCAACATGAGCCAGCAGTGTGCACTTGCAGCCCAGAAAGCCAACCAGATCCTGGGCTGCATCAAGAGAAGTGTGGCCAGCAGGTCGAGGGAGATGATTCTCCCCCTCTGCTCTGGTGAGACCCCACCTGGAGTACTGTGTCCAGTTCTGGAGCCCCTAGTACAGGAAGGATCTGGAGGTGCTGAAAGGTGTCCAGAGAAGGGCCACAAGGATGAGCAGAGGGCTGGAGCTCCTCTACTACGAGGACAGACTGAGAGAGTTGGGGTTGTTCAGTCTGAAGAAAAGAAGGCTCCGAGGAGACCTTATTTGGCCTTCCAGTATCCAAAGGGGGCCTACAAGAAAGCTGGGGAGGGACTTTTGAGGGTATCAGGGAGTGATAGGACTGGGGGGAATGGAATAAAACTAGAAATGGGTAGATTGAGATTGGATGTTAGGAAGAAGTTCTTCCCCATGAGGGTGGTGAGACACTGGCACAGGTTGCCCAGGGAGGTGGTGGAAGCCTCATCCCTGGAGGTTTTTAAAGCCAGGCTGGATGTGGCTGAGAGCAACCTACTGTAGTGTGAGGTGTCCCTGCCCATGGCAGGGCAGTTAGAACTGGCTGATCCTTGAGGTCCCTTACAACCCTATGAAAGCAAAGCCCTCAAATCTCTCTTTCCATCCTGACTTTTTTCCCCCCCATGCTGTGGAAGATTGAAAAATCCACATCCCTGTTTCTGGGAGAGCCTGGAGGAAGCAGTTTAGGGGAGCAGGGCAGCAGCAGGGCTCATTTCAGTTGCAGTAGAAGGGTTCTTTGCCTTGCCCCTAATCTCTTCTGTGGGTCACATTTCCTCTGCCTTTCATAAAGGACCAAATCTACTGCAGTCGTTAGAGTTTTACTCCAAAATTAAAGGCAGGCTAATAGAAAGCTATGCACATAGTAACTCTGACTTTGTTTTTGTTAAGTCAGATGTTTTTTAATCAAAACCATCTTTTCTTTTTATTTGCCAAGTCTGCTGATTTTAGACACCTTAAAGATGGGGGGAGGGGAAGAATGGGGAAAAAAAAAGAAGGAAAAAAGGTAAGTTAAAGTAAAAGACAACCTTCAGTTAAACATTAACCTTCCCTCATCATAAACAGCTCAGCTCTAGGTCCATGCTGTCGCCATTTGCTTTCACAAATGCAAGTATGTGTTTGTAAACAGAGCTGATGTCTCTGGGGCCTTTTCATTTCAGTTGAGGTTGAGGAAGGCACAACGTAAAGACAGCATCCAGAAAGCTGGAGAGAAGCCCTGTGCAGAGGGACCTGGGAGCCCTGGTGGACAACAAGTTCTGCATGGGTCAGCAATGTGCTCTTGTGACCAAGAAGGCCAATGGGATCCTGGAGTGCATTAAGAGGAGTGTGTCCAGCAGATCCAGGGAACTTCCTGTCCCACTCTACTCTGCCCTGGTGAGACCTCACCTGGAATATTGCATCCAGTTCAAGAGGGACAGGGATCTGCTGGAGAGAGTCTAATGGAAGGCTACAAGGATGATTGAGAGACTGGAGCACTGCCCTGTAAGGAGAGGCTGAGAGTCCTGGGGCTGTTGAGTCTGGAGAGAAGACTAAGAGAAGATTTAATCAATGTTTGTCAATATCTGAAGGCTGGGTGTCAAGAGGGAGGGGACAGGGTCTGCTCACTGTGATAGGACAAGGGGCAATGGATATAAAGTGGATACTGCACAGGAGGTTCCACCTCAACATGAGGAGGAACTTCTTCACTGCAAGGATCCCAGAGCACTGGAACAGGCTGCCCAGAGGGGTTGTGGAGTCTCCTTCTCTGCACACTTTCAAGCCCCATCTGGTTATGTTGCTGTGCAACCTGTGTTAGAATATATGGTCCTATTCTGGCAGGGGGTTGTACTTGATAATGTCCAGAGGTCCCTTCCAGCCCCTAATACCTGTGATATGATTTGATCCTGTGATACAAAGTTCTGGCTGCAGAGCTGGCTCTTTTGAAGAGCCTCAGAGTGGTTCTGAGATTCAAGTAAAGCTTGGTCAGGCTCAGGAGTTGGGGTCAAGCTAACCTCATGAAGTTCAACAAAGCCAAGTCAAGGTCTTGCACCTGGGTCAGGGCAATCACAGCACAAACATAAGCTGGGCAGAGACTGGCTTGAGAGCAGCCTTGAGGAGAAGGGCTTGGGGGTGTGAGTTGGTGACAAACTCCCCAGGAGCCAGCAATGGTTGTAGGCAGCCTAGAAGGCAGCTGTGTGCTGGGCTGCATCCAAAGCAGTGAGAGCAGCAGGACAGGAAGGGGATCCTGCTCCTCTGCTTCTCTGAGACCACATCTGCAGCACTGCCTCCAGTTGTGGTGCCCCCATCACAAGAAGGACCTGAAACTGCTGGAAACAATCCAGAAGAGACCACAAAGATGATCAGAGGGCTGGAGAAACTCCCCTATGGGGACAGGCTGAGAGAGCTGGAGCTGCTCAGCCTGGAGAAGGCTCCAAGGAGACCTTAGAGCAGCCCCTAGAGAAGGGGGCTACAGGAGATCTGGGAAGGGACTTTTGATAAGGGCTTGTAGTGACAGGACAAGAGGGAATGGATTGAAGCTTGGGGAGGGGAGATTTAGGCCATCCTGACTCACACATAAGCTGCACCCAACCAGGGACTGCTCTCTGTGTAACACAGGTCTCCACTCTTTCCCCACCTTTCAGTCCCATGTGGATGGCATGGATATCATCAGAGAATTTCAAGGATATTAGATGGTTCTGTTCCTCTGACATGATCCTTTATTTTCCCTGCATTTGCAGCTTTTATTAGATCCTGTTGAAAACCTCACTTGCTCCTGCATGTTTGGAGCCTCGATGCCTTTCTAAAACATGACCCCATGCTGAGGCAAGTGCAGATCCCCTCACACCCAGCTGGCAAGGATTTGTGTTTCAGCTTGGCAACACATCAGAAAGTCCTTCTCCAAAGTGCTGGCCTCTGTGGCATTGGTGCTATTTCACTCTCCTGCTCTGGAAGCACTGAGGGTTCCCAAACAGGACAACTCCCTCCCCTTGTTCCCTGTGGCACGCTCAGGGGGGGCTGAAGGCACACATATCTTCTTTGCCCTGGATTAGCTGGAACTTCTTGAGAGAACAAGAGGAAATGGCCTCAAATTACTCCAGGGGAGGTTTAGGTTGGATATCAGGAAGAATTTCTTCCCTGCAGGAGTGGTCAGGCATTGGAACAGGCTGCCCAGGGAGGTGGTGGAGTCACCATCCCTGGAGAGGTTCAGGAAACGTGTGGCCACTTGGGGCCATGGTTTAGTGGGCAAGGTGGTGCTGGGTTGATGGTTGTGCTGGATGATCTTAGAGGGCTTTTCTAGCTAATACAATTCCATGATTCTCTTGCCTTAGACAGGTCATAGGAAAGGGAAGACAAACACTGCAAGGTGAAAGGAGTCCTCACATGGCTCAGATTCAGGAGAAACAGGATCAGCAGGGAAAGATGCTGGCACCAAGTGAAAGGTTCCCTTCCCCAAAAAGTCTTTGGCCATGTGTTTTCTTGCCCTCAAATCTAGGGCTGGCACCTGAGGCTGTCAATACCAATCCCACTTCTTCCCAGCTTCCCCCACTATTCCATGGTGGGGTTCTGAGCTGCATGAAAACTGCCTCAGAAAGGATTTACCAGCCCAAGAGACCTTACCCAGCCATGGCACCTCTGTCTCTGCTTCAACCACAAACTCCTATGCTGGCCACAGGGCTAATAATAAATTTAGAGCTATTTAAATCAGAAAGGAGGTTTTTTCCCTCTCTCCTCCTGCAGGTTTGAGTAGTCAGAGCTGAAATAACTGATTTGTTTTGTTGTTTTCCTCAGCTTACTTTCATCTTCTTATGGCTAAGTTATGAAACTGTGGTAGCACATTTGTCACCCCAAAGTATTCATTCAGAAGCTGCAGACCACTGAAACCCACAATTTTACTCCTGAAGCAATCTGTGCTCATAAATAACAAGAGTAGAGCCCGAAGAAAAGCCTAAATAAGATGGGGAGAGGGACTTCAATAAAAAACACAGCTCCCTTTTCCAAAACAGCCTCCAAAAAAAGGCTTTTTGGACCCCAGGTCTCAGCTGGACAGTAAAAGGAATGTCAGGAATCTCATTTCTAAAGTCCAGCCTTTGGGGGAAAAGAGTTTTTTAAGGGATATTTGATGACACCATTCTGAAAACAGTTCCATAAATCACAGCTGGCAGATCCCAGAGAACAGCAGCTTTGGAGCTCCAGCAGCCACAGAATCACACAATGGTAGGGGTTGGAAGGCACCTCCAGAGATCATCGAGTCCAACCCCCCTGCCAGAGCAGGATCACCTAGGGCAGGTCACAGAGCAACACACCCAGGTGGGTTTGGAAAGTCTCCAGAGAAGGAGTATCCACAACCTCTCTGGGCAGCCTGTTCCAGGGCTCCAGCACCCTCGAAGAAGCTTCCCCTCGTGTTGAGTGCCAGCTTGTACCCATTGTTCCTTGTCCTGCCACTGGGTTCTACCACCAAAAGGAGCCTGGCACCTTCATCTTGACACCCATCCCTCAGGTATTTCTAGCTCTTGGTAAGACCATGCCAGCAGATGTGCACATCTCTGTTAGTTTTGCTTTCCGTCTGTTCCAGGACAATATACTCCAAGACCTGAGTGCTTTTCAAGTTATCACAGAATCAACCAGATTGGAAGAGACCTCCAAGATCAAGTCCAACCTATCACCCAACACCTTCTAATCAACCACACTATGGCATTAAGTGCCTCATCCAGTCTTATTTTAAACACTTCCAGTGATGGTGACTCCACCACCTCCCTGGGCAGCACATTCCAAGGACCAATCTCTCTTTCTGTGAAGAACTTCCCAGAACAGCCTTAATTTCTAAGAACAGCCTAAACCACCCCCTGCACAGCTTGAGACTGTGTCCTCTTGTCCTGGTGTTGGTTGCCTGGCAGAAGAGACCAACCCCCACCTGGCTACAACCTCCCTTCAGGGAATTGTAGACAGCAAGAAGGTCTCCCCTGAGCCTCCTCTTCTCCAGGCTAAGCAACCCCAGCTCCCTCAGCCTCTCCTCACAGGGCTGTGCTCCAGACCCCTCCCCAGCTTTGTTGCCCTTCTCTGGACACCTTCCAACATCTCAACGTCTTTCTTGAACTGAGGAGCCCAGAACTGGACACAGGACTCAAGGTGTGGCCTAACCAGTGCTGAGTACAGGGCAGAATGACTTCCCTGCTCCTGCTGGCCACACTACTCCTGATGCAGGCCAGGATGGCATTGGCCTTCTTGGCCCCCTGAGTACACTGCTGGCTCCTGTTCAGCTGCTGTCATCCAGTACCCCCAGGTCCCTTTTTGCCTGGCCACTCTTCAGCCACTCTGACCCCAGCCTGTAGCACTGCATGGGGCTGCTGTGAGAGCTGAAGGGTGAGGCTACAGAAGATCATTCAGCAGAGAGCACATTTTTGCATTTCAAAGCAAAACCAAACTAAAAGAAAAACAATTTTACTTGCTAATAAATGATTTGTTTATTTACCCTTTCCTCCCAGAGGATGGTTTCATGGCTGCATGTCCAGATAACTTATGCTTCCAGTTAACTGGTGTGTGACTTGGAGGTCACTCGTTCAGGGAAGGGTAGTATTTCTCAACCATGCCACAGAACGAGCACCAGGCTGGACCCTTGCCAGCTGGGAGGTTTGCATCTCCCCACGCAGAAGACACCCAAGTGGCTGTCTGGCTGGTGGCCATGTGGAGCAGAGAGAGGTCAGGAGCCATCCATCAGTTTGGGTCCTTTCAGGGTGAGCAGAGCAGGGTAAATAAGTAGTTAAGTCTCCCGCTCGCTTGGGGCCGGGATTGGAAGAGGCACCAGGAGTGGTGGTGGTTTTCTGCCCTGCAGTCCAGCACAAGCTGTCAGCCAGTTTGTTTTGTTTGTTAATGTAGCCCAACAAGTGACTGGTGGGGGGAAGTTAATGGCTCTGAGAACACGCAGTTCCTGGAGAGGTTTTGAGATATGCCCAGCAGTGAACTCGTTTCCCTGGACAGCAACAAGGGCTGAGGTTTTGCTTTGCTTGCTTCCCCTTTGCGTTAGTTTTTTAATGCAGAGCAGACCTCGTTTATTGCAGCAGGAAAACCGAGGGCTCTGGAATACTCACAGAGTCACAGAAGGTCAGGGGCTGGAAGGGACCTCCAGAGATCATCCAGTCCAGCCCCCCTGCCAGAGCAGCATCACCTAGAGCAGATCACCCAGGAACGCATCCAGGCAGGTCTTGAGTATCTCCCAAGAGGGAGACTCCACAACACCCCGGAGCAGCCTGTTCCAGTGTTCTGTCACCCTCACGGGGAAAACATTTTTCCTCCTGTGTCCATGGAACTTCCTGTGCCTCAGAAGTCATGATCATGCTGTTGCCAAGCATCTAGGATGCTAGAGTTGGGATTTTTCCCAGTAAGAAAAATCTCCCTGCTCTCCTTCATAGGTAAACCTGCTAAACACTTCTCAAAGGTCAGTTCCCCTTCCTGTTCCCTTGGTGTCACACAGATTCTTTCCTTTCCAATGCTGGCAGTTTTCGGGTGGAACCAAGGATCTCTCAGTGATTCAGACCTGAAGGACCCAGACTCAGGTCTTCAGTGAAACCAGCATTTCCCAATAAGACATTTCACTTTCTTCAGGAGCTCCAAGCACTGCCCAACAAGAAGGCTCCAAGTGCTCCAGCTGCTGTCTGACTAACCCTCCTCATGCCTTTGGTGTGCAGAGGGAATTAACCTCAGTTTACAGATGAGAAAAATTAGGCAGGAGGAAGATGAGTGGCAGCTGTAATGAACACTTAGCTTCACTGAGCCAAGAACTACCACAGGTGAACCCCTGCTTCCCATCCCCCCCAGTTAAACGGTACAGCTCCTCCAGTTCACCAGGAAGGAAGATTTTTGGCAACAGACAAAAATATTTTCCTTCAGATGTTTGGGGTCCTGCAAAAGGGCAAGGATGAACAGAGGGCTGGAGCTCCTCTCCCATGGAGACAGACTGAGGGAGTTGGGGCTGTTCAGTCTGCAGAAGAGAAGGCTCCAGGGAGACCTTATTGTGGCCTTCCAGTATTTGAAGGGGGCTACAAGAAAGCTGGGGAGGGACTTTTTAGGGTGTCAGGAGTGATAGGACTGGGGGGAATGGAGCAAAACTAGAAATGGGTAGATTGAGATTGGATGTTAGGAAGAAGTTATTTCCCATGAGGGTGGTGAG
Source organism: Melanerpes formicivorus (assembly GCF_026170545.1). Classification (NCBI taxonomy): domain Eukaryota; kingdom Metazoa; phylum Chordata; class Aves; order Piciformes; family Picidae; genus Melanerpes; species Melanerpes formicivorus. Next base: position 2,859,722 of record NW_027142359.1, on the reverse strand, counting down.
ACACTGGAACAGCTTGCTCAGGGAAGTGGTGGAGGTTTTTCAGGGCAGGCTGGATGTGGCTGTGAGCAACCTGCTGTAGTGTGAGGTGTCCCTCCCCATAGCAGAGGGGTTGGAACTGGCTGATCCTTGAGGTCCCTTCCAACCCTAACAATTCTAGGATTCTGTATCTTTGCTACTGAAGGCAATTCCAAGCCTTGCTCCTGTCTGTGTCACCTCTCCTGACTTTGCTAGTGACAAATTCATCTTCAGGGAGGAAATCTCTGCTGTCACATCACATCATAGGAGGAAGCATTACAGCAATGTAACCAGTCAGCAGTCTTCAGGGGGTCTGGCTGTGCTGGGGGCTGCTCTTCACGTGCTGATTACAGCTCCCATGCTGTTTTATTTGCTGAGTGTTTTGGCTGTAGTGCCAATGGAAACCCAATTTCATCAACAGTTGTTTCTGGCACAAGGACATAAATTTGATTAAAAATTAATTCAAATCACCTCAGTGATGCTAGAGCTTTGCGTAACTCCACCAAGGGAAAAGCAACACTTCTCACAATCAGTGAGGGGTTTTTTTTTTGGCATGTGCTGCATGCAAGTGCTATGGCTTGGTATGACCAACAACCCCTGCTAGGAGAAATCCATGTGACTCCAAGGCATTGCCCCATGACAGCTGATTTCACTACTGCATCTCTTCTGTCTGGAAGTACAGATCACAGAGCCATGGACAAGCTTGTGTACTCATGGCCACATCCTACCTCAGTATTGGACTGTATTGGATAGAATGTTAGGGGCTGGAAGGGACCTCCAGAGATCATCCAGTCCAACCCCACTGCCAGAGCAGGATCACCTAGAGCAGATCACAGGAAGGCATCCAGGCAAGTTTTGAATATCTCCAGAGAGAGAGGCACCACAATCCCCCTGGGCAGCCTGTTCCAGTGTTCTGTCACCCTCACAGCAAAATATTCTTCCTCCTGTTTCCATGGAACTTCCTATGCCTCAGCTTCCACCATTGCCCCTTGTGCTGTCATTGGGCATCACCCAGCAGAGCCTGGCTCCAGCCTCTTGGCACTCATCCTTTGCATCTTTATGAACAAGAATACACCTCACTCCCTGATCACCCAGACCACACTGCCTCAGCTTAGCTGTGAGGATGCTGTGGGAGACAGCATGTCAAATGCTTTACTGAAATCAAGATGACCTTTGGAGGTCCCTTCCAACCCAGACCATTCCACAAGTCTATGATTGCCTGTCCACACACTTGCACATCTCAAGCTTTCAGAGGCATTTTGGGTTGAACAGAGCACTTTGCACAGATTCCAGAAGAAAATTATTTGGTTTGGGGTTTTTTTTCCACCCCCCCCACTGGAAAAGAAACAAGACTCCAGAAAAATGTCTGAGTTATGTCCATTTTGTATCACAAATAAATCTCTTCTACAAAAAAAAAACCCTCTTCTGATTTTGCTGAAAGGGAAGTGTTGACAAGACTCTGACTGCTACACTTCAGCTTTCCCTTTGCTTTGCAATGCAATGATAGAACTTTGGAGAAGGGAAAACACTTTCAGTGGGGAAAATGATCAGTTGGGTTTTGCTTTTCAAGATTTTTTTTTTTCCTTCCCCTTTGGAAAGTGTTTTCTTTCCTGTAATTTCAGAACATGTTTTCTCTAATTCCAGACTTTCTTCTTCCCCCCCCCATAAATAACCAATCTGATTCCTGCCCTGTTCTTATTGCATCCTTGCTGCAGGGTCCTCCCAGGAATAGCATGCCTGAAGGATTAAAGAGAGGTAATGTTTGTAGAGAGATAAAGATGAAGCTCACTGCAGCTCTTAGACCTCAGGCCAGCTCTGAGCACAAGCCTGAATTTCACTCTGTATGAGTTATCACAACTGAAACTGCTCTTTGGTGGAAACCACGATGCAACCATCCATTTGCAGCCGTAAAACTCAATCTATTTAAGCCTGCAGTGCATAACAATGACCCCTATGGATCCCCCAACGTTTTTCTTGGATCTCTCTGAGCCTGGTTTTAATATATTACTCATCTAAATCGTTCCTGGGACTTGATTATTTGCTGGAGTTAAAATATCCAATCTGAAAAGACTTTTAAACATGTGCACGCTGAATTCCCCACTGCAATAAGCTTCATTTAGCTCAACTAAAAACTGCCATGCCATAAATGCTTTGAAAGAATCTCTAACTGCTCTCCTGGTTGGTGGAAGCTCCCCAGGCCAGGATTCCTTAGTGATGATAATCTCTGGTTTTGGCTGGCTGGCTCTGTTTGGGCCCTGGAAGGATACAAATCCAGTTTTCACCGAGCTGCACACTGAGGTGAAAAGCGAGGGCACAGCCATCCCCTCTGCTCTGCAGAGTACAAAATTAACCAGGTTGGAAAAGACCTCAGAGATCATCAAGCCCAACCTATCACCCAGCACCATCTCATCAACTAAAACATGGCACTAAGTGCCTCATCCAGGCTCTTCTCAAACACTTCCAGGGATGGTGACTCCACCACCTCCCTGGGCAGCACACCCCAATGGCAAATCTCTCTTTCTGGGAAGAACTTCTTCCTCACATCCAGCCTAAACCACCCCTGGCACAGCTTGAGACTGTATCTTCTCGTCCCAGTGCTGGTTGCCTGGGAGAAGACACCAACCCCCACCTGGCTACAACCTCCCTTCAGGGAGTTGTAGAGAGCAAGAAGGTCTCCCCTGAGCCTCCTCTTCTCCAGGCTAAGCAACCCCAGCTCCCTCAGCCTCTCCTCACAGGGCTGTGCTCCAAGCCCCTCCCCAGCTTTGTTGCCCTTCTCTGGACACCTTCCAGCAACTCAACATCTTTACTAAACTGAGGAGCCCAGAACTGGACACAGGACTCAAGGTGTGGCCTAACCAGTGCTGAATACAGGGGCAGAATGACATCCCTGCTCCTGCTGGCCACACTATTCCTAATGCAGGCCAGGATGCCATTGGCCTTCTTCACCACCTGGACACACTGCTGGCTCATGTTCACCCTACTATCAACCAGAATCCCCAGGTCCCTCTCTGCCTGGCTGCTCTCCAGCCACTCTGACCCCAGCCTGTAGCACTGCATGGGGTTGTTGTGGTCAATGTGTATAACTTGCTCAATCTCATGCCCTTGGACTCTGCCCATCTCTCCAGCCAGTCAAGATCCCTCTGCAGAGCTCTCCTGCCCTCTAACAGATCAACACCTGCTCCCAGCTTGGTGTCATCTGCAAACTTACTGATGATGGACTCAATGCCCTCATCCAGATCATCACTAAAGATATCCTTCTTTGTTGTCCATGGATCCTGGATGTTCCCAAAGGGGGGAAAAAAACAAACAAACAAAGTGGCAAGCCAAGTGATCTGCAAAACAATCTTGATTTGTGCTCTGTCTCTGCACAGGGGATGAAATCAGCCTGGCTGGCATGCACCAGGGCTCGCTGCCTTCCTCCCAGTCACCAGGGGCAGGCCTCCTCGGTATTTAAAGGCAGAGCCCAGCACAGGCTCTGTCCCTTTGTAACCCTCTTCTTCTGGAGCAAAGCCTGCTGAATTCAAAAGCCACTTAAGGACTCTGCAGCCTCTGCCTGCTTTGCCTGCTAAGCCTCAGCTCCTATTGAGGCTGCTGGTGTAAATTAGGGGGCCAAGCCTGTCAGAGGAGATGGAAGTGATAGGAGAAAAGAACTGGGTGCCAATAAATCCAAAAGAAGGCTGCACTGAGTTCAGCAGGAGGCTTTGCTTTCTCTCTTTCCTCTATAGAGAGGGAGAACTAGGTCATCTTGAAAATAACTGCACAGGGCCCAGCATTCTCCCCTTCCTCTCCTTTTCCCTGTGGAAGGGCAATTGGGCAATCATGCAAACAACTGCAAAAAGTTCAGCAGAAGGTGGGGATTTTTCTCCCTCCCCCCCCCACCTCCTGCTCCTCCTCTGAATAATCTTCCCTCTTGCTCTACAGCAGTGAATGCTAAGAGGGTGATTCTGGTGTGTTGTCAGAGGCTCAGGGTAGCTTTCAGAGGAAGTGCCAGAGATGTGTTTCTAAAACTTGAGGGTTTTGCAAATCGTTGGCCTTTGTGACTCTCAAGTCTGGGGAGGGGGGAAACACCCTAACTTATGTTTCTTTGATTGACTTCTGTGGAAATTCAGGAGGTCTTTATCTCAGCTCTCCAGTCAGATTTCTGTGGTTTTGGCCACACAGCCTTCCTACAGTTTCAACAGCTCCATATCCAGGATGAATAAATCTGATCTGTGCATGCTTTTACAACCCCCTTCCCTTATCCCCCCAGGGAAAAATATCATCTGCCCTATCGCTGAACGCTTGGATTTACCCCCACAAGATCCCTCCCATCAACGTGTGATTAATCACCCTGCTCCAGGAGTCACCTCTCAGGAACCCAAGACCTTTTACAAGCCCTAATTAAACCTTGCAACATCCCCGTAAAATAGGTTGAAGCTGGGGTTAAATGCTTCTGCCTGAGGTGACAGAGCAAATCAGAAGCAGGGAGAGAAACGAGAAGGAAAGCTGCTTCTGGAGCATGTGCAGTGCTCCCAGGATTGATACCAGATACCAAAACCTCTCTATTTCTTTTTGGAGACAGGGTGCTACAGCCACAGAAGTCATGGCAGGCATGCAGGGAGGCTTCCACAGCAGGGATTCATCTCCATAAGAGGTGAATCATAGAATCAACCAGGTGGGAAAAGACCTCAGAGATCATCAAGTCCAACCTATTATCTAATACCTAACACCTCATAACAACTAAACCATGGCTCCAAGTGCCACATCCAAGCCTTTTTTGAACACCTCCAGGGACAGTGACTCCACCACCACCCTGGGCAGCACATTCCAATGGTCAGCTACTCTTTCTGGGAATAACTTTCTCCTCACCGCAAGCCTAAACCTCCCCTGGTGCAGCTTGAGACTGTGTCCTCTTGTTCTGTTGCTGGTTGCCTGGGAGAAGAGACCAACCCCCACCTGGCTAAAACCTCCTTTCAGGCAGTGGTAGACAGCAATAAGGTGTCCCCTGAGCCTCCTCTTCTCCAGGCTAAACAACCCCAGCATCCTTTCAGCATGGACAGCCCCTGCAAGCCCAGCCTCTGCCCTCACCCATGGTCCATGTTTGCAGATCCTTAACCTACTACTTGGTATCCTGGGGTGCATCAAGAAAAGTGTGGCCAGCAGGTCTAGAGAAGTTGTTCTCCCCCTCAGCTCTTCCCTGGTGAGACCACACCTGCAATACTGTGTCCAGTTTTGGGCTCCCCAGTTCAAGAGAGACAGAGACCTGCTGGAGAGAATCCAACAGAGTACCACAGGGATGATTAGGGGACTTGAGCATCTCCCCTGTGAAGAGAGACTGAGAGCCCTGGGGCTGTTTAGTCTGGAGAAGAGAAGGCTGAGAAGGGATCTGGTCAATATCTGAGGGGTGGGTGTCAAGTGGAGGGGGCCAACCTCTTTTCAGTGGTGCACAATAATAAGACAAGGAACAGATACAAGCCTGAACATAGAAGATTTCACCTCAACATGAGGAGAAACTTCTTTACAGTGAGGGTGACAGAGCACTGGAGCAGGCTGCCCAGAGAGGTTATGGAGTCTCCTTCTCTGGACACATTCAAAACCATCCTGGATGCATTCCTGTGCACTACCCTGGGTGATCCTGCTTTGGCAAGGGGGTTGGACTGGATGATCTCTTGGAGGTCCCTTCCATCCTGTAAGATACTGTGGTACTTGTACAAGATTTCACTGCCTGTAAAGTGGCAGCAGAGCCCTGCTCCAGAGCTCTCTTTCATGAGCCACCTCTATATTTAACACCCAAATTGAAATCAGACCCTTGGCACATTAGCAGTTCTAGAGACGAGCGAGGCATCAGGTGAGGGTGCTGAGGTCTGAGCATCTCTCTCATCACCTCTGCTAGCAGAAGGGAAAAATCACATCAGGGAAGGTGAACCCAGTGAGGAAAAGAAATAGAAATGTTTAATCCCTTTGCTGACTTTTTTCCCCCATGGCCAGGATGCTCCTGTCACCTTGCCAGGGTTTTTGTGGGCGGGATCCCTCATTTTCTGGCCATAGGAATTGGAGTGCCTCATGCAGGTAGTGCCTATGTGCTCTTTTCTTCTCCTCCACCAGGTTATGAAACACAGTGTGGGTTTCTGAGGTTGGTTTTCTTTCTTAGCTGCCAAGAAAAAGAAACTTTGCTTTGTTCTTTCTTAATCTGCCCCAGATTCTCATGGCAGACTCCAACACTAAACAAACAAGCCAGCAACCCCAAATCAGTGTTCTCTCAGATGATTTAGTGGTTTCCTCAATGACCCAAGAGCTAGAGCAGACTGGCAGGGCTAGGGACATATCCTCATGGTACCCACCAAAGTGGGGGCTGTTGGGAAGGATAACTACTCCTAGATGGCTAGGGGAGGGAAATCTCTTCTTGGAGAACAGGGTCCCTCTATTCTCCTTTGTGCTGCTTGAGCAGCTCCTTCAATGTATTTCTAAAGGTCATCCAAGGAGACATAATTCCTAGAAAGTTGCTTCCCCTCCAGAGCTTTACATCTTCTCTCAACACTGACACAGTTCAGCAGAATACTGGAAACACACAACATGAGCAATTCTCTGAGGAAATGCTGCTCTGAGACCCTCCTGCATGCTCTGCCACTTGAGGGGGGGACATGCTGGGATGGAGGCTACCTCAGCCATCAGCTGTAGCTCTGGGAAGGAGCAAGAGCATGACCCCTGCACTGAATCACTCTGTAATTGAGGTGGGAAAAGTAATTGAGGTGGGAAAAGACCTCTGAGATCATGAAGTCCAGCCTATGACCTAACACCACCACATCACTGCATTACTGAAAGCTTTAACGAAACACATGAGGAAGCAAAGCCAGCAGATCCCACTTCTGTTTGACATCTCTCTTATCTATTTTCCTGGGGTACAGCTCAGATCTTTGCACCTATCTAGGCTGAGGGGCACAGTCTCAGGCTGAGCCAGGGGAGCTGGGGCTGCTTAGCCTGGAGGAGACTCAGGGGAGACCTTATTGCTCTCTACAACTACCTTAAGGGAGGCTGTAGACAGGTGGGGGTTGGTCTCTTCTCCCAGGCAACCAGCACCAGAACAAGAGGACACAGTCTCAGGCTGCACCAGGGGAGGTTTAGGCTGGAGGTTAGGAGGAAGTTCTACACAGAGAGAGTGATTGCCCATTGGAATGGGCTGCCCGGGGAGGTGGTGGAGTCACTGTCACTGGAGGTGTTCAGGAGGAGACTTGATGGGGTGCTTGGTTGCATGGGTTAGTTAATTAGGTGGTGTTGGATGATAGGTTGGACACAGTGATCTTGAAGGTCTCTTCCAACCTGTCCTATCCTATCCTATCCTCAGGGAAGTCCTGCAAAAGATGTTCAGTTCTGGAGCCCCTATTACAGGAAGGATCTGGAGGTGCTGCAATGTGTCCAGAGAAGGGCCACGAGGATGATCAGAGGGCTGGAGCTTCTCTGCTATAGAGACAGACTGAAGGAGTGGGAGGTGTTCAGTCTGGAGAAGAGAAGGCTCCAAGAAGATATTTTGCTCTTCCAGTATCTGAAGAAGGCTACAAGAAAGCTGGGGAGGAACTTTTTAGGGCGTCAGGGAGTGATAGGACTAGGTTGAATGGAAAAACATAGAAATAGGTAGATTCAAATTGGATGTTAGGAAGAAGTTCTTCAGCATGAGGGTGGTGAGACATTGGAACTGTTGCCCAGGGGAGGTGGTAGAAGCCTCATCCCTGGAGGTTTTTAAAGCCAGGCTGGATGTGGCTGTGAGCAACCTGCTGTAGTGTGAGGTGTCCCCCCTGGCCATGGCAGGGGTGGTGGAACTGGCTGATCCTTGAGGTCCCTTCCAACCCTAACAATTGCATATTAATTACTCATACAGAAACTATTACCCACTTTTGTGATCCCCCTAAGCACACAGGACCTCTCCAGCCTAGTGGTCTGGTCCATGGTGTGTCCTTTAAAAGGACATTGTAGAGAAATCTGTGATGTGTACCTCTGGATCCCTGCAGCTGCACAGTCAAATGTATTTCTTGAGCTTACCCAGCCTGGGGCAGCTGTGGTGTGCCTGAAGCCCACTGCTGCTGCATGTTCTGCCTGGGCTGGAGGTGGATTACAGGCAGGGGGACCTCAGACACCACCTTGGCTGCAGGAGGTGCAATGGCATTACAAAAGACCCCCATGTGCTAGGCAGTGGCAGGAGGGGCCAAGTCCTCTTTGCTCCTTGCAGCACTTGAGCTTTCTGCTAGGGACACAGAAAGTACAGAGGAGGTCAATAAAGCTGGGGAAGGGCCTGGAGAAGAAATCTGATGAAGAGCAACTGAAGGACCTGGTGTGGGTTTGTTTGAAAAAGAGGAGGCTGAGGGGAGACCTCATGGCTCTCTACAACTACCTGAAAGGACATTGTGGAGAGGCTGGTGCTGGTCTCTTCTCACAGGTCATTAATGATAGAACAAGAGGGAACAGCCTCAAGCTGTGACAGGGTAGGTTTAGACTGGACATTAGGAAGAGTTTTTTCCCCATCAAGAGTGGTCAGGCATTGCAATGTGCTGCCCAGGGAGGTGGCTGAGTCCCCAAGCCTGGATGTGTTTAAAGGCGGTTTGGATGTGGCGCTTGGGTCTACGGTTTAGGGGTGACCCTTGTAGAGTAGGGTTCTGGGTTGGACTTGGTGATCCTGAGGGTCCTTCCCAACATGACTGTTTCTGTGTATGGTTTCTGCAGCATGCCAGCTGCTAGGGACAGACAGCTGGTAGAGGAGCTGGAGGCTCCACGTGTCCTCCCTAGGGACTCTCTCGCGTGCCTTCCCCTGCGGGCTACTCCCAGGAACAGCTTGGCTGCAGGTTTGCTCTGCTCACACCACCACAGAAACATCTGAGCCAGTGGCATACCACAGCACACTCAGGCATCTTCTCCTCCTCGAGAGCTCCCCTGGGAGCTGCATCAAAAAAAACAAACAACCACCAACCCTGCTCTTCCTTCTCCACTTCTGCTGCACAGTTGTAGCAGCCACCCCTGTCCCACACATGCTGTGCACAAGCAGCAGAGGAATTCCAGCAGCTCAGCCCCTCCGTGCCCGACGCTCTGGGGCTGGAACCAGTTAAGGCACAAGGTGCCAGGAAATGGTGCTAAAAATACGCCTGCAGGAGCCCTCTGCACAACATGCACAAAGCCTTTCCAGTGTGGTTCTTCACCTCAGCTCTCCACACAGCACAGGAGGGTTGGGGTTTGGGGTAGGGTTTGCTGTTGTTGTTTTCCATGCACCTATTTCAACATCCCAAGCAGAACCACAGGAGGCTTGCTCCGCCATCCTCTTTCCAAGGGCCAATGTTCTCAGCTCCCTTGGTCCTTTCTGGTGGATTTTGCAACATTTGACTGTTTTGAAACTCTCAAAGACCATATTTCCAGGCCCCTGTTTACAGCAAATGGCTTGAAAACAGGGATCTTAAAGCCCAGAAGACAAACAGACACAGCACTGGTTGCAAGGTTATTCTAATCCAAACTATTTTCATCAAGTACTTGGGGGCCTGATGGGGTAGTGTTGGGGTTTGTGTGTCCCCCCCCTCCTCCCCCATGATTTTGGAAAACACTTCTAAATATACAAACAGTCTCCACAGTTGGGCAGGAAAATAGGAAATCAAAAAGGGTAGAGAAAATGCTAAAACAGAACAAAACTGCTGAAAGCTCAGCACTTTCCCTGCCACAATCCTCTGTCTCTCCTGGCTGCTCCAAACTCGCCTCTCCTGCCTGCCCAGCTCCCTTTGCAGCACAAAGCCTAGCGCTCAGACTTTGGGGACAAAGACTATTACTGTTTCAAAGACCCAAAGGTGCAGGTCAGGAAGTCACAGTATCATAGAATAGAATAGAATAGAATAGAATAGAATAGAATAGAATAGAATAGAATAGAATAGAATAGAATAGAATAGAATAGGTTGGAAGAGACCTTCAAGATCATCACATCCAACCTATCAACCAATCCAACCCACCTAAACAACTAACCCATGGCACCAAGCACCCCACCGAGAACTCCAAGCTCATCCAATCCAACCTTTGGCCCAGCACTGAAGAGTCAGCACTAAACCACATCCCTAAGCACCAGCTCCACAGGCCGCTTGAACACCTCCCAGGGATGATGACTCCACCACTGCACTGGCCAGACCATTCCATTGTTTGAGAACCCTTTCAGTGAAGAAACATTTTCTAATATCCAGCCTAAATAGATCATAGAATGGTCTAGGCTGGAAGGAACCTCCAAAATTCATCCAGTCCAACCCCCTCTGCATTCAGCTGGGACACAGCCAACTAGATCAGGCTACCCAGATACCTGTCGAGCCTCACCTTGAATATCTCCAGGGAAAAGACTGCAGCCACCTTCCTGGGCAACCTGTTCCAGTGTTCCACCACCCTCATAGTGATGAATTTGTTCCTAACATGCAATCTAAGTCTTCTTTTGTCTAGTTTGAGGCCATTGCCCCTTGTCCTGTCACTGCAGGCCTTTGCAAACAGTCTCTCTCCAACGTTCTTGCAGACCCTGAGATTTAACACATCCAAGTGCCAGGTTATGCACTTTGGCCAAACAACCCCATGCAGTGCTACAGGCTGGGGTCAGAGTGGCTGAGAGCAGCCAGGTAGAGAGAGACCTAGGGGTAGTGGTTGATAGTAGGTTGAACATGAGCCAGCAGTGTGCCCAGGGGCCCAAGAAGGCCAATGGCATCCTAGCTTGTATCAGAAACAATGTGGCCAACAGGAGCAGAGAAGTCTTTCTGCCCTGTACTCATCACTGGTCAGGCCACACCTTGAGTCCTGTGTCCAGTTCTGGGCCCCTATATTCAAGAAAGATGTTGAGTTGCTGGAAGGTGTCCAGAGAAGGGCAACAAAGCTGGGGAGGGGTCTGGAGCACAGCCCTGTGAGGAGAGGCTGAGGGAGCTGGGGTTGTTTAGCAGGGAGAAGAGGAGGCTCAGGGGAGACCTTATTGCTCTCTACAACTTCCTGAAGGGAGGTTGTAGTCAGGTGGGGGTTGGTCTCTTCTCCAGAGGGCCAGGACCAGAACAAGAGGACACAGTCTCAAGCTGTGCCAGGGGAGATTTAGGCTGGATGCGAGGAAGAAGTTCTTCATGGAAAGAGAAATTGGCCATTGGAATGTGCTGCCCAGAGAGGTGGTGGAGTCACCATCCCTGGAGGAGTTTAAAAAGAGACAGGAGGCAGCACTTGGTGCCATGTTTTAGTTGATTAGATGGTGTTGGGTGATAGGTTTGAATTGATGATCTCTGAGGTCTTTTCCAACCTGGTTAATTCTATTCTACCTCTTCAGCTACTGGCAGGCTGCTATTAGGTCTCCCTGGAGCTGCCTCCTCTTCTCCAGGCTGAACACCCCCAGCTCCCTCAGCCTGTCCTCTGAGCAGAGGTGCTCCAACCCCCTGATCATTTTCACGTCTCTCTTCTGGACCCACTCCATTAGGTCCATGTCCTTCCTATACTGGATCCAATTGCTGGGGTAACAGAGATCCTCACACCATCCCTTTCCCTAGGTCAGCCTTGGTACTCTGGCTGCTATCAGTCAAGCAGCACTTGTTCCACAAAAGCAGCCTGGAAGGAGTTAATCCCAATTAGCTCAACCCAGCAGATATCATCCTTTATATTTTGGCAGTTCTCATTTCGAAGGAAAAAATATGTTTGTGTTCTTGGAGTCAGTCTGAACAATAAAATCAGATGCCAATTCTCTGGTCTAAATTAGGTGGAAGACCAGACTTTGTATCCTCTGTGTGCTGTTCTTTTACATCTTTATTCTACTCCTCTGTGTGTTTACCACCAGAAATCAGAGGATGCCCAGTGCCTGCTGCAGTGTGGCAGAGGAACTCAGGAGCCTGCTTCATCCTCATCATTTTGGAGAATAAATCTGATGAAGAGAGGCTGAAGGAGCTGGGGATGGTTAGTTTGGAAAAGAGGCTGAGGGGAGACCTCATTGCTGACTACAACTGCCTGAAAGGACACTGTGGAAAGGCTGGTGCTGGTCTCTTCTCACAGGTCATTAATGATAGAACAAGAGGGAACAGCCTCAAGCTGTGACTGGGTAAGTTTAGACTGGACATTAGGAAGAACTTTTTCCCAGCAAGAGCGGTCAGGCATTGGAATGTGCTGCCCAGGGAGGAGGTGGAGTTCCCAAGCTTGGATGTGTTTAAAGGCGGTCTGGATGTGGCGCTTGGGGCTGTGGTTTTAGGGGTGACCCTTGTAGAGTAGGGTTCTGGGTGGGCCTTGGTGATCCTGAGGGTCTTTTCCAACCTGAATGTTTCTGGGATTCTGTGATATGCTGAGGTTGGAAATGGCACCTGGCAGCAGGAGAATGCAAGACACCATCACTTGTAACAGGAGATATTGCCAAAAGATAAAGAGAAGAAAGTCAGGCTATCAAGCAAAAGCCTTCCCAGGGTGTATGAATAAGGGGGTTAAACTTTTGCACTGGTTTAAGTGTTTACATATTTGATTTTGGTGTGCCCTGAAAAACATCAAAACCCTGGGCTTCAAAGAGGCTACAATTAAAAGGATTAATGAGTGCTAAAATGCCATTGAGGGGCAGAAATCCAACACAAAGCTGGCACATCCTCCATGGGACATTGTCCATTGTGAGCCCAGAGCTGAGGTGCAGGTAGCACTGCCCCCCTTCAAAGGGGAGGGAAGAGAAAATGTGAGTAAAATAAGCAAGTTTTCAGCTCTGCTCCACAGGCTACTCCCACCTGCTCAGATCAGCTGCAGGAGCCCAAGCAAGGGAAAAGAGAAGTTGCGTTACCACCTCTGTGCAGCCAGCAGGCAGCGTCCTGGTGACAGAGGGCACAGCCCAACCTGCCTGATTCACCCAGGAGGGCTCCAAGGCATCTTCTTCTACCATAGTATGCCCTCTGAGCTTGGCCCTGGAGCAGGAAGGTGTCAGTGCCCAGCAGATGGCTCCTTCAAACATGATTGTCCCCCTCTGCTCAGCACTGGTGAGGCCAATCCTCAAATAGTGGGTACAATTTTGGGCCCCTCAATTCCCAAGAAGGATATTGAGGGGCTGGAAAGGGTCCAGAGAAGAGCAAACAAGCTGGTGAAGGGTCTGGAGAACAGGGCTGGTGAGGAGCAGCTGAGGGAGCTGGGATTGCTCAGCCTGGAGAAGAGGAGACTGAGGAGAGAACTCACTGCTCTCTATGGCTCCCTGAAGGAGGCTGGAACCAGGTGAGGGCCAGTCTCCTCTCATAGGACAAGAGAAAACAGCCTCAGATTATGCCAGGGGAGGCTCAGGTTGGCTGGTAGGAAAATTGTCTTCCCAGAAAGGGTTCTCAGGCCCTGGCCCAGGCTGCCCAGGGAGGTGGTGGAGTCACCATCCATGGTATTTAAAAGCTGCCTGGATGTGGTGCTGAGGGAGGTGGTGGCTCAGCAGCAGTGGTGGTCTCATGAGCTCTAGGTGAGGGGGTTGAACTTGATGGTCTCCAAGGTCCCTTCCAACCTCCCCAGGTCTATAACCCTACTGCAAGCCCTTTTCTTTCCCTGCAAGTGTGCTTTCCATAATCTTGTTTTCATCACTCATTTTCTTCAGCTGTCACTAATTTTCAGGACAGGCAAGAGGATGCCAAACACACACTCAGCACAGCCGCCGGCACGCAAGGGAGAAGCTGTTCCTGCAGAGGAGCAGAAGATACAGCACGACCCAGCCAAAAGGCACCCAGGAGCCACAGCAGCTGGGGGCAGCTCTGCTGGCAGCACGGTGCTCCCCCAGCCAAAAGCTCCCTCTCAGCACTGTCCTCTGGTCAGCAGTGGAGGTGCTCAGCTATGGGGAGAGCTTGTGACATCTGCTTTCTGCTCATTTAACAGGAGAGTGCCTGGGACGTTAAAGCTGACTCCCTCTTTACTTCCTTCCAATTGGTTTCACAACACTAGAGGGAGACAGGATTCAAACCGGGGTTGGCAATCACAAATCAGCCTCCATCCCATCCCTACCCTGGCAGAAAACAGCATTTTATCCCTGGCAGAAATCGTCCAGAACCGCTCACAAAGTTCAATGCACCCAGGACCAGCACAGCCATGTGCAGCTCGAGGAGACCTTTGCTAAAGGGGACCCCGAAGTATTTGGGACATTTCACTCACAGAAACCAGATAAAATCCGAGCAGAGCCTTAAATTTAGGCACATGCTTAAGAGCTTTCTGGCACGAGGGCTGAAGTGAGGATTAAGAGCCACACACCATGTTCCTTTTAATTGTGCTACTGTCTTGCCATGTGTTTTTCCCTGGGGAGACCAGTGGCTGCCTTGTGAGTTCAACTAACAAGAGCAGTTAAAAGAGTCCTTGAACAATTGTGGTTGGCAGCTCCCTGAGAAATACAAACGTTATAGAGTGTCAGAAAATGTCCTATCATCAATTCTCCGTCTCCCTGCGCTCATTGCTTTTGATCTCCCCTCAAAGATTTATTGAATGGGCTTCATTTTCACATGAACCTGCTCCAAATTCCACCCAGCCACAGCAAGGGTTTTTTAAATATATATATATATATACACATTTTTTTAAACATAGAATGAGAGGTTTCTAAAGCTGAGGCTTTGGATTCATCTGGTTTGTATTGTTTGAAGTAAAAGATTGTTTCACAGAATCACAGAAGGCCAGGGGCTGGAAGGGACCTTGAAAGATCATCCAGTCCAACCCCCCTGCCAGAGCAGCATCACCTAGAGCAGATCACACAGGAATACATCCAGGCAGATCTTGAGTATCTCCAGAGAGGGAGACTCCACAACCCCCCTGGGCAGCCTGTTCCAGTGTTCCATCACCCTCACAGGGAAATAATTCTTCCTCCTGTTTCCATGGAACTTCCTATGCCTCAGCTTCCACCCATTGCCCCTTGTGCTGTCATTGGGCACCACCAAGCACAGCCTGACCACATCCTCTTGGCACTCACCCTGCACAGCTTTCTAAACATGAGTGAGGTGAGGAGAAAGTTCTTCACAGAAAGAGTAATTGGCCACTGGAATGTGCTGCCCAGGGAGGTGGTGGAGTCGCCATCCCTGGAGGTGTTCAAGAGGGGATTGGATGTGGCACTTGGTGCCATGGTTTAGTCATGAGGTCTGTGGTGATGGGTTGGACTTGATGATCTTTGAGGTCCCTTCCAACCTTGGTGATTCTGTGAGGTCACCTCTCAGTCTCCTCCTCTCCAAGCTACAGAGCCCTCAGCTCACTCAGTCTCTCCTCATAAAGAAGATGTTCCACTCCCTTAATCATCTTTGTGGCTCTGTGCTGAACTCTTTCAAGCAGTTCCCTGAGATCCTTCTTGAACTGAAGGGCCCAGAACTGGACACAATATTCCAGATGCAGCCTCAGCAGGGCTGAATAGAGGGGGGATGAGAACCTCTCTTGCCCTACTAACCACAGCCCTTCTAATCCACCCCAGGATGCCATTGGACTTTTTGGTCACAAGAGCACATTGCTGGCTCATGGTCTACCTCCCATCCACTAGGACCCCCAGTGCTTTTCCGCTTCACTGCTGTCCAGTAGGTCAGTCTCCAGCCCATACTGCTCCATGGGGTTGTTCTTTCCCACGTGCAAGACTCTACACTTGCCCTTGTTGAATTTCATTCCATTTCTCCCTGCCCAACTCTCCAGCCTCAGCCTGGCTGACCTGCAGCACAACCCTCCTGTGTCAGCCACTCCTCCCAGTTTGGTGTGAACAGCAATCTTGCTGACAGTGCTCTCTGTGCCCTCATCCAGGTTGTTGATGAACCTGTAATGTACGGGTTGGACCTCATGATCTTTGAGGCCTCTTCCAACCTGGTTGATGCTATGAATCTGTACTGTCCAGAATTGGTCCCAGTACTGACTGGCAGGTTTATGAGATGGTGTCTCAGACAGACATGCCTGATGGACTGCTTGCTCATGTTTTATTTTTGGAGCCAGTGCTGTGCCATCTGCATTTGAAAAACACCCCAAAGCACAGCCATTTACCCTGCTTAACATTTAAATCACATATATGGAAACACCAGCCCTGCTCAGTCTCTCCATGGTTTCATGGTCAGAGTGGTGTTGGGTTGACAGCTGCACTTGATCTCAGAAGCCTTTTCCAACCTTAATTATTCTATAATTCTTGTGCTGCCTGGCTAACCTAAACCTGCTAGGGATGAGTAGGAAATTGAAAAGAGAAAACAAAAAACCCACTTGAAAAATAAAATTATAGCAGGCAGGACATTTGGCATGGCTGATTTCCTGCAGCAGTGACTTTTAGAGGGGCCACAGTGCACATGAAGGATGATTTCCTTTCATTTGTCCTGGGTATTTAACAATCCATAGCCTTTGAGGTCTGCCCAGGGATCATACTCCAGGAGTGTTGTTGTTTAACTCATCCATGGCACCGAAAATAGTCTTGTCAGAGAAATAAAACTGAGAGCTTTTAGGGTCAACACCTCTTTGCAAGAAACTGAAAGTCTAGGCTCTTCCTTCAGTTCTAATGCTACCATTTTCCACCCTCTGAGTCCTCCTCTTTTGTACTCAGCTCTGGTGAGGCCACACCTTGAGGATTATGTCTGGTACAAGAGAGATGTGGAGGTGCTGGAGCCAGTGCAGAGGAGAGCAGGGAAGCTGGGGAAGGGCCTGGAGAAGAAATCTGATGAAGAGTAACTGAAGGAGCTGGGGATGGTTGGTTTGGAAAAGAGGAGGCTGAGGGGAGACCTCATTGCTGACTACAGCTACCTGAAAGGACATTGTGGAGAGGCTGGTGCTGATCTCTTCTCACGGGTCATTAGTGATAGAACAAGAGGGAATGGCCTCAAGTTGTGACTGGGGAAGTTTAGACTGGACATTAGGAAGAGGTTTTTCCCAGCAAGAGTGGTCAGGCATTGGAATGTGCTGCCCAGGGAGGCGGCTGAGTCCCCAACCCTGGGTGTGTTTAAAGGGGGTTTGGATGTGGTGCTTGGGGCTGTGGTTTAGGGGTGAACCTTGCAGAGTAGGGTTCTGGGTTGGACTTGGTGATCCTGAGGATCTTTTCCAAGCTCAATGTTTCTGTGATTCCATAAAAGAGGTCGGATCTTTCATTTAACACAGATGCCTCATCCAATGTGTTGAGACCTTCAGCAGCAGTCGGGGGAAAAAAAAAAGGAGCCTGGTTTCCTCCACTGCTCTTTGCTGTTAGACAGCCCAAACACATTAATTCCACAAGCCAAGTTCACCCCCACAGGGTTTATCTGTGACAGCACTGATGAGCTTGGCCTTGCCGATGCTTCTTCAAATAGCCTCCAGCCCCAGAATAGCCCTGGACGCACAACAGCTCCGTTTCCTGAGCTGGAGTCGCAGGACCGAGGTGGGCAGGGAAAGCTGTGACTGCACATCGGGATTGAGGATGGGCCAGTTTTCTATAAATACAGCTAAGCAAGGCAGGGCTTCCCTCCTCTCCCTCTCTGCCTTCTTGTTTGCCCTTCTCCTGTCTCAGCTGAATTTCCCTGCCAGCATCCTGCAAGCACTTCCCTCTTTCACACCATAAACATCCTCTGCCTTTATTGAGCCAATGCTTCCTACGCCGCGAGGCCTTCCGCCCAGCTCCTCCAGAGCTGCTCCTATGCTTCCCCTAGCTTTGATATCTCAACAATCAATGAAAAACAACTTTTCCTGTCCTTGGCACTGGCAGGTTTGGGGCATTGTTTTCCTCCCCCTCACTGAGCAGCGAGAGCAAGGCTACTTCATAGAAGCACGAAATGATTTCAGCTGGAACAGACCTTTCAGATTGAGTCCAACTGTTAACCCAGCACTGCCAAATCACACGGAATCAACCGGGCTGGAAGAGACCTCCTCCAAGATCATCAACTCCAACTGATCACCCAACCCTATCTAATCAACTAGACCATGGCACTAAATGCCTCATCCAGGCTTTTCTTAAACAGTTCCAGGAATGTCAACCCCATGACCTCCCTGGGCAGCCCATTCCAATGGCCAATCTCACCTTCTGGGAAGAGCGTCTAAGGTCAAGCCTAAACATCCCCCTGCACAGCTTGAGACTGTGTCCTCTGTTGCTGGTAACATATCCTGAAGTGCCACATATACTTGTTCTTACCATGCTATTGCTCTTTCAGCTTTTCATTCTGCCACTCAGTAACACAGGAACTCACCGGAACTCACCTGAGCTCCAACCATGAAGATGCTGATTGGAGCCATGAGGCTGCACAGCCCTGGCGAGCAAGAGAAAGGGCAGATCCTGCACTGCAGGCAGCTCATGAACACCCATGAGCCATTCTGTTGGGCTGATGAGCAGCAACTGAAGCTGGAAGAGCAGTGCCCAATCATAGAATTCTCAGGGTTGGAAGGGACCTCAAGGATCAGCCAGTTCAAACTCCCCTGCCATGGGCAGGGACACCTCACACTCCAGCAGGTTGCTCACAGCCACATCCAGCCTGGCCTGAAAAACTTCCAGGGATGAGGCTTCCACCACCTCCCTGGGCAACCTGTGCCAGTGTCTCACCACCCTCACACTGAAGAACTTCTTCCTAACATCTAATCTCAATCTACCCATTTCTAGTTTTATTCCATTCCCTCTCCAGTCCTATCACCCCCTGACACCCTCAAAAGTCCCTCCCCAGCTTTCTTGTAGCCCCCTTCAGATACTGGAAGGCCACAATGAGGTCTCCTGGGAGCCTTCTCTTCTCCAGACTGAACAACCCCAACTCTCTCAGTCTGTTTCCAGCCCTCTGATCATCCTCGTGGCCCTTCTCTGGACATCTTCCAGCACCTCCAGATCCTTCCTGTACTAGGGGCTCCAGAACTGGACACAGTACTCCAGGTAGAGTCTCACCAGAACAGAGGGTGAGAATCACCTCTCTTGACCTCCTGGCCACAATTCTCTCAGTCAGCCTAACCCCAGTGTTAAGGTGATATATAAAGGGCTAGTAGATGACCCAGCATCAGGTGCCTGAGCTTTAGTGGCCTGGTAGTAGGATCTGCAGCATGCAGAATGGGCCTGGTTATGGCTCTGAGCAACCTGATCTAGTGTGAGGTGTCCCTGCCCATAGCAGGGGGGTTGGAACTAGATGATTCTTGAGGTCCCTTCCAACCCTGACAATTCTATGGGTTTTGGAAGCAGCAGCACATCATAAGACTGAAGCACTCCAAACAATTCAGCTTTGATTTAAGGAGAGAACATAACCTCAGCTTCTGCAAGAGTCTTTACAGAGGCATTTGGCTAGTGCTCTTCAGCAGCAGCTTTGGGAAGATCTTTTGAAACCCAAGAAAACAGAAGAAATTGCCAGGAAAAAAATAGGTTGGGAAGCAGCAATCCATATATCTGGACACCCTGGCAAATGGGCCATCTTAATTCCCCAGAACTGTATGGGAGCCACCAGAGGACAAAGGCCCTGCTTCTGATGGCAGAATAAGAAAGTGAGGCTCAGTCTGAACACTCCTGGATTATGTTTCAGCCACGTTTGATTAGTAGCAGATGCAGCCAAGGAATATGCTGCCCTACCTCAGGGTGGCCAAAGACAACACAGGGAGCTTGGCCAAAAGAAGGATGACTACAAAAGATGAGGCAGTGATGGAGAGGATGCCCAGCATCGTTTTCCCAGCAGCAGACAAACACAGCATACTCTGAGAGCAGCACAGAGGAGAGGGGACCTGGGGGGCCTGGTGGAAAGAAGGATGACCACGAGCCAGCTGTGTGCCCTTGAGGCCAAGGCCAATGGCATCCTAGGGTGGATTAGAAGGGCTCTGGTTAGTAGGTCCAGAGAGGTTCTCCTCCCTCTCTGCCCTGCTGAGGCTGCATCTGGAATATTGTGTCCAGTTCTGGGCCCCTCAGTTCAAGAGCCTCAGGGAACTGCTTGAAAGATCCCAAAGGTGCTGAAAGGAGTGGAACATCTCCCTGCTGAGGACAGGCAGAGGGAGCTGGGGCTCTTTAGCTGGGAGCAGAGGAATCTGAGGGGTGACCTCATTCATGTCTATAGAGATGTGCAGGGCAGTGTCAGGAGAACAGATCCAGGCTCTGCTCAGTGATGTCCAATGATAGGACAAGGGGCAGTGGGTGCAAGCTGGAGCAGAGCAGGTGCCACATTAACATAAGGAAAAATTTCTTCCCTGTGAGGGTGCCACAGCCCTGCAGCAGGCTGCCCAGAGAGATGGTAGAGTTTCCTTTGCAGGAGAATTTCAAACCCCACCTGGATGTGCTCCTGTTTGCCCTGCACTGGCAGGGGGGTCAGACTGAACTATCTCTCAAGATCCCTTCCAACTCTGTGACTATTAAAAAACACATCCATTTGTCATCCAGGCCCTGAACACCTCTCTGGAGCACTTGTTCAAGACCTTCAAGTGAAGAAGAACTTGTGCTTCTCAGAGGAGCTCCCTAAAGAAGGCTGATAATCATCTCCTGATTACAAATGACATTTACTAAGGACCTTTTCTGAGGTAACAATTGGCATGGAGAAAGATTTAATTTCACTGGCAGCTTAACTGCAAACAAAATGTCATGAACCCTAAAAAGGAACAGGGAATCAAAGGCTGCATTCTTCTCTGCCACAGTGACCCCTTTGTTTGGTTCTACCCCAAGGTTTCATTACCAAGGTCTGATACAGGAGCCTTATTAAATTGTGATGCGATGATGTGTCCACACAGAAGGCTGCTGGTTCTGCTGTTGATGTGGCTGGGTTGCCTTAGACATTTCAGACACACAGGCTTATGAAATAGCTGCAAGATCTTTTCCCATGATTGCCAGGGAAGGAAGGGTCTATGCTCCTGCTCTAGCTGCATCTGGCCTTGCTCCAGAGGATAACATTTTCATTAAAAGTGCATTAGGTGCACAATTCACCACACAGCCATCCTGATCCAAAGCCCACTGACCTGGCTCAGAAGCCTTAATAGGCTTTGGTGAACTTTGTTGGTCTCTGTGAAAACAGAGTCACCCATCACAAGACTTATTGGAGATGCTTTTACCATCAGTTGCATCCCATTTGTTCCCGCCGCTTCCCCCTAACGCTGTATTTGAGGATTCTAAACTGCTGCACAAGCTGAACCATGGCTCAGGCCAGCTAATTCATAATTCAGAGATCACAGAATGGCTCAGGTTGGAAGGGACCTCAGAGATCATCTGCTCCAAACTCCCCACCAGGGGCAGGGACACCTCTCAACTAGACTCAGCTGCTCAAGGCTTCATCCAACCTGGCCTTCAACACCCCCACAAAGGAGGCAGCCACAGCCTCCCTGGGCAGCCTATTCCAAAGTCTCACCAACCTCCTACTGAAGAACTTCTCCCTAAGCTCCAGTCTAACCCTGCTCTCCCTCAGCTTCAAACCACTCCCTCCTGAGCAGCAGAGCTGACACTGGGAGTGTGTCCAGAGAAGGGCCATGAGGATCATCAGAGGGCTGGAGCTCCTCTGCTATGAGGACAGACTGAGAGAGTTGGGGCTGTTCAGTCTGGAGAAAAGAAGGCTCCGAGGAGACCTTATTGTGGCCTTCCAGTATCTGAAGGGGGCTACAAGAAAGCTGGGGAGGGACTTTTGAGGGTGTCAGGGAGTGAGAGAACTGGGGGGAATGGAGCAAAACTAGAAATGGGTAGATTCAGATTGGATGTTAGGAAGAAGTTCTTCCCCCTAAGGGTGGTGAGACACTGGCACAGGTTGCCCAGGGAGGTGGTGGAAGCCTCATCCCTGGAGGCTTTTCAGGCCAAGCTGGCAGTGGCTGTGAGCAACCTGCTGTAGTGTGAGGTGTCCCTGGCCATGGCAGGGGAGTTTGGAGCTGGATGATCCTTGAGGTCCCTTCCTACCCTAACAATTCTATGATTCTATGACAGGTGGGACACCTAAGAAAGGGTTAAACAGTAAAGTCAAAGCCAGTGCCCAAGTGTTAGCCCTGGGCCTCCCATAGGCTTGCAACAGTGATGCTTCTTTCCCTTCAGATGAGTCACTTCAAACAGTGCCCAGTGATGCACGCAGAGAAAAATGCACTCAGAAACAGGGAAATGCACAAACTCCGACGTCTTAAGGCCAGGGAAATCATTACAAATGTTCACTCTGATCCTCTGGAGGCTGCAGCCTCACCCAGCAACTTCTGCCTGAAACGCAGAGCTTCTGTTTGAGTCAAAGCATCCAAGCATCACAGAGGAACACTGCAGGAATACTTTCTTGTAGTATCTGTCAGAAAGGATGCCGTGAAAA
Source organism: Melanerpes formicivorus (assembly GCF_026170545.1). NCBI lineage: Eukaryota > Metazoa > Chordata > Aves > Piciformes > Picidae > Melanerpes > Melanerpes formicivorus. Next base: position 2,837,607 of record NW_027142359.1, on the reverse strand, counting down.
CACAACCCACTCTTCCTGCTCTTCCAGGAAATCTGAGGTAGGGCAAGCTTTGTAAGAGATAGTAAAGTGTTTTCAAAGTAAAAAAGTCCCCAAAAAAACAAATTGTTTTGCTCAGAAGAGACCTTTGAGATCATTGAGCCCAGCTGTTAACCCACTACTGCCAGTCCACCACTAAGCCATGTCCCTCAGTGCCACACCTACACAGCTCTTATATCCCTCCAGGGATGATGACTCCACCACTTCCCTGAGCAGCCTATCCCAGGGCTTCTGGTGAACAATTTTTTCCTACTATCCAAACTAAACCTCCTCCAGCACAACCTGAGGCCCTTTCCTCTCATCCTGTTACTCAGGAGAAGAGACTCAACCTCCATCTCCCTACAACCTCCTTTCAGGTAGTTGTAGAGAGCCAGAAGGTCTCTCCTCAGCATCCTTTACTCCAGGCTAAACAACCCCAGTCCCCTCAGCAGCTCCTTCCAGTGCTTGTGCTCCAGACCCTTCACCAGTCCCCTCAGCAGCTCCTCCCAGTGCTTGTGCCCCAGACCCTTCACCAGAGCCCTCAGCAGCTCCTCCCAGTGCTTGTGCTCCAGACCCTTCACCAGAGCCCTCAGCAGCTCCTCCCAGTGCTTGTGCTCCAGACCCTTCACCAGTCCCCTCAGCAGCTCCTTCCAGTGCTTGTGCTCCAGACCCTTCACCAGTCCCCTCAGCAGCTCCTCCCAGTGCTTGTGCTCCAGACCCTTGTCCAGTTTCATTGCTCTCTGTGATATCCCTCAGTGATCTCTTTCCATTTTCAGAGCTGTGTGGCACAGGGCACTGGGGCAAAGCTGGTTGGAAGCTCCCAGTCCATCCCACACCTTCAGCACTGTCACCTGCAGCCCCACCAGCCTGTTCCATCCAGTTGTACACATCTCTCCCTTACAATTAACACAACACTAGTGCAGGCTGGTTAAAGCCACTGCTTCATATCATCTGCAGCTTCCTCTAGGCAGGAGCAACTCAGTGTTCATTCAGCAGATGAAGCTGCTCAAAGGTGGCAGAGGATGGCCAGAAGCTTTGGATGTCAACATAGGTTACAGCTGGGAGATGCTGGCAGCCTTCTGGCTGAGTCAGCAAGATTTCTGCATGGGACATATATCACAGGCTGGCCTCCTCACAACCCCAGGACCAGAGGGCTGGATCACAGAGGCACCATCCAGCAAAGGCAACTTAAATCATGCTCCACAAAGAACAAAATGTGTGTAAATATTTGTGTAAGATAAGATCAGGGAGCAGCTGAGCAACGTTTCAAAGAGCTGAGCAAGGGTAAAGCCCTAGTGATGGACACTGCTTGGGAACAATCAAAATAGGAAATCAAGCAATGTGTTTGTGTTAGGGTAACATTTGCTCTGCAGAGGGATTCTGTCCATGGATGTCCTGCACATAGAACAGGCAGTGAAAGTACGAGGTCAGGGCACACAAAGATTTATCTGAAGATCAGGCCTGAGGCTCTTAACCAAAGCAGTCCCCAGACACAGGACATCAAAAGGCTTTTGGGAAAGGCTGGTGGACCACTCAGGCTGATGTATGGAGGCACAGGCAGATAATTGCTAAGCTGTATTTTGTTGAGATATCTTCCCATATTCAGGAGACAAAGTTACAGAATTAACCAGGTTGGAAAAGACCCCAGAGATCATCAAGCCCAACCTATCACCCAACTCCATCTAATCAACTAAACCATGGCACCAAGTGCCTCATCCAAGCTCTTCTCAAACACCTCCAGGGATGGTGACTCCACCACCTCCCTGGGCAGCACATTCCAATGGCCAATCTCTCTTTCTGGGAAGAATTTCTTCCTAACATCCAGCCTAAACCTCCCCTGGCACAGCTTGAGACTGTGTCCTCTTGTTCTGGTGCTGGTTGCCTGGGAGAAGACACCAACCCCCACCTGGCTACAACCACCCTTCAGGGAGTTGTAGAGAGCAATAAGGTCTCCCCTGAGCCTCTTCTTCTCCAGGCTAAACAACCCCAGCTGCCTCAGCCTCTCCTCACAGGGCTGTGCTCCAGACCCCTCCCCAGCTTTCTTGCCCTTCTCTGGACACCTTCCAGCATCTTTCTTGAATAGAGGGGCCCAGAACTGGACACAGGACTCAAGGTGTGGCCTAACCATTTGTTCTCTGAAGTAGCTGCAGTCCTTTCTGACAAGGATACACTGCAGGGTTTCTTCCTTTAAATTAGTTTTTTTTTTTTGTTATTAACACTCATAGACCAGGGTCACAGCACTGTGGGCACCATCAAAACCCAGCCTGAAGTGGGGGTTCAGAAGTGGGGCTCTCAGCCTCTCCTCACAGGGCAGTGCTCCACTCCCTCAATCATCCCAGTAGCCCTCTGTTGGACTCTCTCCAGCAGATCCCTGTCCCTCCTGGACTGGGGAGCCCAGAACTGGGTGCAATATTCCAGGTGAGGTCTGATTCAAGCCATGCATGGGCAGCACAAGCCAACCACAGCGCAGTGGCTTCAGCTCTCTAATCCTAGCCACCAGATTTGAAGAGCTCAGGCTGCACAAGCGGGGCAAGGAATGAGAGCTGAGCAACCAACCAACCATGCTGCAGACAGCCAACTGCCTCCCTCACTCCACAGCCTCACTTCTTCTCTCCAGATGCTTTGCATTTCCCCTCCCTTTCCTCTACCAGGTGTTTTTAGCACATCAATGCTAAAAATGTCAGCATGCTCTAGGATCCCAGCCTGCTTTGCAATAAGCTACCACAGCTCTGTCTCCATGGAAGATGTTTCTTACAAATTAGATAATATTTTCTGGCAAGCCTTTTATGATTTCTTTTGGGTTTATTTTTTTTCCCTAAGAGTCATAAAATACAGCTTGAGGAAACAAATGGCCAATGGAAAAAACTCCCTTCTGGTAGCCAAAGTGACCATGTAATTGATTTTTAGGAAGAGCATCTGAAGGAATGAGTCACACACAAACACACACACACCCCCATATGGCTGGTTTGGACTCTAGCTGTAGGTCGTGTTTTAAAGCCTCTCAGAAGGCTCATCCAAGTTTCCCTGCATATAATCAACGGTGATTAGATGAGGAGATGAATCATTACAGCTCCTAAAGCTGAGCTCACGCTCAAAGGGTGAGGGATTCACACATTCTTGCTCTATAAATGTTCACCCAAGGCTGCCCAGAGCACGAGAAACTCAGACGGCAGAAAGCGAAAAGGCACCGCAGAGCAAACTGCAGACTCATTACAGAGCCCCAGGCCTCCTGCCTTAGGTGGATGTAAATATTATTAACTTAGGACATGGCTCAAACTTCAGCTGGAGTCAGATGGAAAAAACTTCACCCCCAAGGCAGGCTGTGTATCCTCTTTCTCCATGGCTTCACCCATTTTCTCATAGCTTGGCCCCAGCCGGTGAGGAGGTTAGGTTACCGATGTGCTCACTCGGCTGGGATGCTGTGCAAACACCACCCACACGGCTCACATCTGCCTGCTCTTCCCAGGGACAGCTGGGCTCTCCAGTGGGGCAGAAACATCCCTCCCATGGGCCAGCACTTGTGCAGCACACCCCTCACACACAACACACCTTCATAGATTGTCCCTCTGGCACTCACTGAATCAACCAGCTTGGAACAGATCTTTGAGATCAAGTCCAACCTATTATCCAATGCCTTCTAACCAACTAAACCATGGCACTAAGTGCCTCAATCCAGGTTCTTCTCAAACACTTCCAGTGATGGTGACTCCACTACCTCCCTGGGCAGCACATTCCAATGGCCAATCACTTTTTCAGTGAAGAATTTCTTCCTCATATCTAGCCCAAACCTCCCCTGGCACAGCTTGAGACTGTGTCTTCTTGTTCTGGTCCTGGCCCCCTGGGAGAAGAGACCAACCCCCACCTGGCTACCACCTCCTTTCAGTGGTTGTGGAGAGCAGCTCCACTCCTCGAGACTCTCCCCCCAGCACAAGCCTGCACTAGCATTTTCCTTACCAGTTCACATTCATTCAGTGCCACCACAGGGCTTGACTCTGCATCTTCTGAAAGGTGCCGAGAACCCTGTTTGGGTTGCTCAGAACTTTTTTTACTGCCTCCCCATTCATCCAACAACAGTGCTGAGAATTCTGTTTACAAGGACAGTAGACACAACAGGTACAAAACCCTAAGCAACTCAACCCTTAGAGACATGATTGCTAAGTCACATTGCTTTGCATTCCAGGTCCTGGCCCACAACCCTCCTTCCTCTGTTCATAGCACAGGAGGTGGCCCTACATAACACAGAATCATGGAACTTTAGGGGCTGGAAGGGACCTTGAAAGATCAGCCAGTCCAAGCCCCCTGCCAGAGCAGGAGCACCTATACCAGATCACACAGGAACACATCCAGGTGGGTTTTGAATACCTCCAGAGAGGGAGACACCACACCCCCCTGGGTAACCTGTTCCAGAGCCCTCATGCATCGTGGAGCACACCAGTTTTCTAAGACTCCCAGAGCAAGAAAAGGCCTCTCAGAGCAAATCAGCCTTCTTGTTACCATGGAAATCTTGGCCAAATAAATATTTTGCAAGCTCATTTACCATGAAGAAGGAGGAAAGAAAAAAGCATAAGCCAGGATTTATGCATGATGCTCTGTGCACAGCATCTTCACTTCTGTCCATCCATCACACTCCTATGCAGCCACAATTTCCAGCACCCAGCATAGCTGGCCACAAACACACGAGATGTCTGGCCTAGGTTGCACATTCATAACTGTGATAGACTCTCAGAACCAGGAGAGAGATTGTTATTCTAGCCCCATCCAGCTTCCTGTGAAAAACAAGCCAAACCAATCTCAGTTGATAATTTCTGTATCAGGCCCTGTGACTTCTACTTGAACCGGCCCCAGAGGCCCTGCTGAAGCTCCTGCAGCTCCTATATTATACACCTCACAGTTCCTATATTCCTCCAGGCAAAGTGAAGGAGGGAAGGGCGATACAGTCCCCACTGCTGCCCATTTGCCTGATAAATGGAGCAAGAGGGGAAAATAAAGGAAAAAAAGAAAGAAAGAAAGAAAGAAAGAGTGCCAGCAGTATCTTTAAAAGCTGTCTAGTCTTAGAGACAAGTACAGAGTACAGAAGTAACCAGGGTGGAAAAGACCTTCGAGATCATCGAGTCCAGTCTATTACCCAACACCACCTAACCAACTAAACCATGGCACCAAGTGCCTCATCCAGGCTCTTTTGAAACACTTCCAGGGATGGAGACTCTACCACTTCCCTGGGCAGCACATTCTAAGGGCAGGTCTCTCTTTCTATGAAGAATTTCTTCTTCACATCCAGTCTAGACTTCCCCTGGCACAGCTTGAGACTGTGTCATCTTGTTCTGGTGCTGGTTGCCTGGGAGAAGAGACCAACCCCCTCCTGGCTACAACCACCCTTCAGGTAATTAAAGGCAGCAATAAAGTCTCCCCTAAGTCTCCACTTCTCCAGGCTAAACACCCCCAGCTCCCTCAGCCTCTCCTCACAGGGCTGTGCTCCAGACCCTCCCCAGCTTTGTTGCCCTTCTCTGGGCACATTCCAGCAACTCAACATCCTTCCTAAACTGGGGGGCACAGAACTGGACACAGGACTCAAGGTGTCGCCTAACCAGTGCTGAGTACAGGGGCAGAAAGACTTCCCTGCTCCTGCTGGCCACACTGTTCTTGATGCAGGCCAGGATGCCATTGGCCTTCTTGGCCACTTGGACATATTGCTGGCTCGTGTTCAGCTGCTGCCAGCAGGTATCCCCAGGTCCCTCTCTGCCTGGCTGCTCTCCAGCTACTGTCCCCAGCATGGGGCTGTCGTGGCCAGTGTGTGGAACCTGGCACTTTGATGTGTTCCATCTCATGCCATTAGACTCTGCCCATTTGGTTCAGCCTGTCAAGGTCCCTCTGCAGAGCTCTCCCACCCTCTAACAAACTGACACCTGCTCCCAACTTGGTGTCACCTGCACATTAAAGCCAAGCCTCTGCATTCCCCTCTGATAGAGGCTAGAGCAGGATCCATAATCTGTTCTACAGCTTTAGCCTCACAACACCAGCACACATTCAGATCCCATTCTAAAGGGAAGCTGGAAGATTAGCATCAGCTCCAAGCCCAAGCCTGTGGTAACTAAAGCCCTGCCTGCACTTTGACAGAGGCACTAACAGGGTCTTTTATGAGGACTGCCAAGGGAAGTCTCCAAGACAGCTGAAAACTTTGAGGTTAAAATTTGAAAGGAAGACAAATTTCTCCTCATAGTCATGTTACAGCACATGACAAACTATTCCAGAGGGGATTCTTAACCAGGATGCTAAAAGAAATTTTATGGAGAACTAGAGTCATTCATCTCAGAGGAGGATGAAAGAGGAACTTATTACCTAGGAGGAAACAAGGCAAGGTAATATTTCGCCATCAATTTTATTGTGTTTCTAAGGCAATTCACTCAGATAAAGTTTGCAAAAGCCATTTGAAGATGAAAAGGTCTTTACAATAACCAGATCCAGAGGATGATGATTTAAGGAAATATTATGCCAGTTGTCACCAAAGTAGAAGTTTGCACATTTCAGTTATTTCATATGATTATGAAACTTACCAAACCCTGCATTCTTCCACCCAGAGATTCCCCAGATTTCCCACCCACAGAGAGGCTCAAATCTCTATATAAGGAGTTTTTCCCCACTTCACAGATCTAAGCAACCTTCCCCAGGCTAGCAGTTCAGCTGGAAACAGGGCTGACATCCCTCAGTGTGCAGTTTAGCATCTTTAGTCTCGAGTTTAGCCCCTCAGTTAACCATTACAACAAGTATCATAGTATCAGTCAGGGTTGGAAGGGACCACAAGGATCATCTAGTTCCAACCCCCCTGCCATGGGCAGGGACACCCCACACTAGAGCAGGCTGGCCAGAGCCTCATCCAGCCTGCTCTTAAACACCCCCAGGGATGGGCCCTCAACCACCTCCCTGGACAACCCATTCCAGGGCTTCACCACTCTCATGGTGAAGAACTTCCTCCTCACATCCAGCCTGAATCTCCCCACCTCCAGCTTCATTCCATTCCCCCTAGTCCTATCACTACCTGAGATCCTGAGAAGTCCCTCCCCAGCTTTCCTGTAGGCCCCCTTCAGATACTGGAAGGCCACAATGAAGTCACCTTGGAGCCTTCTCCAGACTGAACAGCCCCAACTCCTTCAGTCTGTCCTCACAGGAGAGGAGCTCCAGCCCTCTGCTCATCCTCGTGGCCCTTCTCTGGACACGTTCCAGCACCTCCACATCCCTCTTGTACTAGGGGCTCCAGAACTGGACACAGTACTCCAGGTGGAGTCTCACCAGAGCTGAGTAGAGGGGGAGGATCACCTCCCTTGACCTGCTGGCTACACTTCTCTTGATGTAGCCCAGGATCTGATTGGCTTTGCGGGCTGCAAGTGCACACTGAGAGCTCATGTTGAGCTTTTTGTCCACCAGCACCCCCAAGTCTCTCTCCTCAGGGCTGCTTTCCAGCCAGTCACTGCCCAGCCTGGATTTGTGCCTGGGATTGCCTCAACCCAGATGCAGGACCCTGCACTTGCTCTTGTTGTACCTCATGAGGTTGGCTTGTGCCCACCTCTCCAGCCTGTCAAGGTCCCTCTGGATGGCCTCCCTTCCCTCCAGCGTGTCTGCTGCACCACACAGCTTGGTGTCATCAGCAAACTTGCTGAGGGTGCACTCAATGCCACTGTCCATGTCACCCACAAAGATGTTGAACAAGACAGGTCCCAGGACTGATCCCTGAGGGACTCTGCTTGTCCCTGGCCTCCACTGGGACATGGAGCCATTGACAGCCACTCTTTGGGTGCGGCCATCAAGCCAGTTCTGTATCCATCTAGTCGTCCATCTAGAGTAGATGTTCTGCAGCCTACTCTCACTTGCTCTTTGACTAATTGCAACTAGAAGTAGCAGACTTGAGTTGTTCTGAGTACAAGGAGTAAGCTTTTATTCTTAGGATATTGGGAGCATCCAGCTGTTTTGTTGCCTAGTTTGCACAGATAGTTAAATCACCTCTCCAACACAGGTCAGTGACCTCTGCTGATGTGAGACTGGGGGGTGTGTGTGTGTGTGTCTGTCCCCTCCAGACCAGCAGGAGCCTTTGTGGTGCTGAGAAGCCATGCAGAATGCAGCCCTAGCCAGCCTCACAGCCTTGGAAGTGCTCCCAGGCCAAGAGCAACAGTAAATAACCTGCTCTCAACCAAACAGCACAAGGATTTCTATGCTCAGATGGGGCCTCTTCTCGTTTTTTTAAGCCAAAATGCTCTGAGATGCCTTGGAAGTACAGCACAGAGAGTGCTGCTGAAGGGGATCTTTGCAAGAAGCCCCACCACGACCTCAGCTTCAAAAACACTTCAATCAGAAGGACTCAGAAGTCATGCCAGTGCCAAATTATCCCCATGCACTACAAGAAATGAAGCTAATCCCTGCTTCTCCATGATAATCAGCACAATGAGAAACACCTTTCTGACATGATGTAGCTCAGAGCCAAAGCCCAAGCTGTCTGAGAGGGGAATTGCTTTGAAAGGAGCAAATGATGACAAAGTCTGGAGTGGTGCATTGCACCACAGCAGTGATGTTCAAAGAAACAAACCACCTGGCCTTCCTGGCTCATCTGCTGCATCTGGCCATCATCCATGAGCCACCACCCCCCTCCACACACCCCCCCATCCTCACCAGTTTGGGACACAGGTAGGATTTGTTGTTCTTTCCAGTGGCCAGATGCTCTTGACTTTCTAGCTATGCCACCAAGGAAATAATCCCTCAGGTGATGAGTTGCTGGAAGACTCTGCACAGTGTCTCAGCCCTTGTGGCTTTTAGTGGAACCAACTTCACAGGAAGCTTTTTAAGGAAAGTAATTTTAAAATGTGTTTATTGAATGTGGCAGTGAATAGATCACAGAGTTGTCAGGGTTGGAAAGGAATTCAAGGATCATCCAGTTCCAACCCCCCTGCCATGGGCAGGGACACCTCACACTACAGCAGGTTGCTCACAGCCACATCCAGCCTGGCCTGAAAAACCTCCAAGGATGAGGCTTCCACCACCTCCCTGGACAACCTGTGCCAGTGTCTCACCACCCTCATGGGGAAGAACTTCTTCCTAACATCCAATCTGAATCTACCCATTTCTAGTTTTCTTCCACCCCCACCCCCCCAGTCCTATCACTCCCTGTCACCCTAAAACGTCCTCCCCAGCTTCCTTGTAGCCCCCTTCAGATACTGGAAGGCCACAGTAAGGTCTCCTCAGAGCCTTCTCTTCTCCAGACTGAACAGCCCCAACTCTCTCAGTCTGTCCTTATAGCAGAGGAGCTCCAGCCTTCTGATCATCATCACACCATAGATGTGGCAGTTAAACTGCAGGCAGACATAGATTTAGCTCCCAGGTGATTTCCCATGCACCTACCCTCATCCCTAGGCCTAAAGCAGTTCTTTCTATAGGCAAAGCTATCACAGAACTAAGTTTTTTCCATACACATCATTCAGAGGGTTTGAACTGGAGCTTTGACACTGGCACCTGTAAGATGACAGGTGAGAGTTTCAACCACAGGGCTGCCAGGCTGCCTTCAGACTCAAAACCTCATTGCTGTTGCTACTCAAAGGGTTGGAGGCTGGGAATCCAGTGCTCTCTCCAGCCATGCCCCAAGGTACAAGGTAGAGCAACACTGCATTTCCAGTGGGATGCATTAATTGCCACTGACCCATGAAACTGGTAAAGAACTGCAGGCCCAGAAGCTCTAAACATTCCTGTCAGGATCTGCAAATACTTCTTTTTTTGTGTGCAAAAAGCATCCCCAGGTGCCAGTGCCACCCTACATCTCAGTAGGGTACAGACACCACTTGCCCCCCAAAGTCAAGAGATATATCTTGAGCCCTTTTTAGTGTGGAGAGAAGATCTAATCAATGTTTATCAGTATCTGAGGGTTGGGGGTCAGGAAGGAAAGGACAACCTCTGCTTGGTTGCACCCTGTGATAGGACAAGGGGCAATGGATGTAAACCACAGCACAGGGAGGTCCCTCACTGGGATGGTCCCACAGCACTGGAACAGGCTGCCCAGAGAGGTTGTAGAGCCTCCTTCTCTGGAGACTTTCCAGACCCATCTGGATGTGTTCCTGTGTGAGCTCTGCTAGATTCTATGGTCCTGCTCTGGCAGGGGGTTGGACTTGATGATCTCCTGAGGTCACTTCCAACCCCTGACATCCTGTGATCTGTGCTTCCCCCAGCATAAGCAGTTGGCAGAGTGTGTTTGCAAGGAAATTTAGAAATCCTACCCCCCCCCCCCCCCAAAAAAAAAGGAGCTGAATTCTGTTCAGAAACAGCTCTCCCCTGGGGGAGATAAGATGAGAGAGAGCAAATCATTTGTGACAGATGGCAGGGGTGGTAGGGAATGCACTAATGGGAAGCACACACATCCCAGGAGGATGAAAGCCATATAAAACCTTCTAAAAACCCAACTGCATGTCCCACTGGGCTGCTCCACTGTGGTTCTTTATGAAAGATACATTCACTCAGAGGCAAATCTTGGTTCCTGTCAGGAGCCCAGTATTACACCAGTGCTGTGAACTGGTGTTAAAGTCTGTAGACACCCACATGGATATTGAACCCAGATTTGTCTAGCCAGGGCTCCAGGAAACCAGGCACTCTGTAGATTTGCTAAGTGCTGGAGCCTGTATCAGCAGCACCAACTGCAGTGAGCTTACAAGCAAGTGCTGACTGTGCTGCAGCTCCAAACTGCAACTGCAGACATCATTTGCTCTTGTGGCCAAGAAGGCCAATGCCATCCTGGGGTGGATTAGACAGGCTGTAGTAAGGAGGTTCAGGGAGGTTCTCCTCCCTCTCTGCTCTGCCCTGGTGAGGCTGCACCTGGAGTATTGTGTCCAGATCTGGGCCCCTCACTTCAGGAAGGACCTCAGGGAACTGCTTGAAAGCGTCCAGCACAGAGCCACAATGATTAGGGGAGTGGAACATAGGAGGAGAGTCTGAGGGAGCTGGGGCTGCATCACACAGGTTTGGTAACGGGGGGAGCACTCAAGGCCTGGATTTTTGGCCTGTTTTGGTGGAGGTTGGGAAAAAAATTTGGCTTAATGGTCTTCTGTGTTAAGCCAGGCTATGGATTCTGTGTGCTCTGTATGCTTTGCACTGTAGCATGTAGTTTATGAATGGCACTTCCATTTAAACTTCCAATAATATTCTGTATTTCTATCCAGTCCTGTGTGGAGTTTAACTACTTTGGGAAGAGTTAGAGAGACTGAATTGCTCCTACAACCAAGACACTGGCACTGCCCACCTCCATGGAAAGCACTGCTGAGTTGTATTAGGGCACGTGCAGCAGGAGGTGGATTTCTCACCTCTGTCTCATGACACAGCCACAGCCAGGACCTGCTCTCAGGATGTGCAGGCATCACCCCAGGCTGTTGGATTCAAACCACTGACACCAAATACTGCAGGCATCACCCCAGGTTGTTGGATTCAAACCCCTGTCACTAAATACTGTACAGAGATTGTTGCATTCCAGGCCTGAGTGCTATAAAGGGCTGATTTGATTTCGGAGCTGCAGCCCACTGCTTTATACCAGCACATGCTGCTGTTATGAGAGGGTCCAGAGGAAAACACCCAGCACACTTATCAGCTGAAACCACAGGTAGCACACAGGGAAGCAGATAAAGGGAACAACATGTTTTGCACAGGCAGCCATGCCCCAAGCACACAGGAAAAGCCCAGGGGACAGTCAACTCCGAGTGCAGCTGCTGGGGTTTAGTGCTACAGACCCACTGAAAGATTTATCTCCACATCTCAAACAGGCAGGAGTTTGGTTGGGATTCAAGGAAAACAGCAGGGGGTCACCTTTCATTTAGCATCCTGAGCAAGTCTGGACAAGAAGAGAAATTTCAGCTTGAAAATAGCCACAGGTAGGAGCTGTGAATCTCTTGAACGAAGCTCAGAGGTAAATCCTGCCAGGCACTCCCCAGGATGTGCACTGACCCTGCCCCACCAGAGTGCTCAGGAACCCCAAGCTGGCAGCAGGCACCACCACCAAAAGAACTTTCAAATCTTTAGAGTCAGAAGGTGATGGAATCACCTTCCACTATGGGCACTGGGGTTAAGAGAATACAAACAGCTCTTAAGATGAATCTATGAGTAAAGATCCAAGACACAGATTTCTCCATAGAATCAAACAGGTTGGAAAAGACCTCAGAGATCGTCAAGTCCAACCTATTACCTAGCACCTCCTGACAACTAAACCATGGCTCCAAGTGCCACATCCAAGCCTTTTTTGAACATCTCCAGGGACGGTGACTCCACCACCTCCCTGGGCAGCACATTCCAATGGCCAATTACTCTTTCTGTGAAGAACTTTCTCCTCACCTCAAGCCTAAACCTCCCCTGGTGCAGCTTGAGACTGTGTCCTCTTGTTCTGGTTCCCTGGGAGAAGGACCAACCCCCACCCATCTACAACCCCCTTTCAGGTAGTTGTAGAGAGCAATAAGGTCTCCCTTGAGCCTCTTCTTCTCCAGGCTAAAATAACCCAGCATCCTTTCAGCATGGACAGCCCCTGCAAGCCCAGCCTCTGCCCTCACCCATGGTCCATGTTTGCAGATCCTTAACCTACTACTTGGTATCCTGGGGTGCATCAAGAAAAGTGTGGCCAGCAGGTCTAGGGAGGTTCTTCTCCTACTCAAATCTGCAGCTGGTTGCCTGGGGGAAAAGACCAGCCCCCACCTGGCTACAACCTTCCTTCAGGAAGTTGTAGAGAGCAATTTGGTCTCCCCTGAGAAAGCAATAAGGTCTCCTCCTCTCTCCAGCAGCTGAGGACAGTGACCCAGTAGATCTCTCACCCCAATCAACAAAACATTTTGGGCTCAGCTCTTTGCCAGACCAGCTCCAAACTCTTGTCCTAACCGATTTCTGTGATTCCCCACCCCAACGTGCTGCTCTCTCTCATTCTGCCCAAGTTTTCCCTCTCTGGGTGTGCCTCAGCATCATGAAATCCGAGTCTGCCACTTAATTAATACCACGGCTGCGGGCCGTGACCGCCTGCCCTGCGCCCAGCGCCACCCGAGGCGCTCGCTGCCGCGCCGAGGGAACGCAAAGCCTTGTGTGAAGGAGATGGAAAAGGTTCAAGTCAATATTTTGGCTGGTGAAAATATTTCTGGAAAGAGCCCCTGAATTGGGGAGCTGGATTCGTTCCACTGACAATTCCTAACCGCGTTAACCTCTTCTGTTTCTTGCGGTTGGCTCCCGTTTAATACATTCTAATTATTGCGAGAGCCAGGAAGCAAGGGAAGGGCTGAGATGAAAGATAAACAGCAGTCATAAATAGTGCAGGACAGATTCTCAGCCTATTGATTTACACCTCCAAGTCCAGTGCCTCACAGATCACAGCATATTAGGGGTTGGAAGAGACCCCCAAGCATCATCAAGTCCAACCTCTTGCCAGAGCAGGACCATGGAATCCAGCACAGCTCACACAGGAACACATCCAGATGGGGCTGGAAAGCCTCCAGAGAAGGAGACTCACAACCTCTCTGGGCAGTCTGTTCCAGTGCTCTGGGACCCTCACAGGGAAGATGTGCCACCTCATGTTGAGGTGGAACCTCCTGTGCTGCAGTTTATATCCATTGCCCCTTGTCCTATCACAGGGCACAAGTGAGCAGAGGCTGTCCCTTCCTTCCTGACCCCCCAGCCCTCAGATATTTATAAACCTTGATTCAAACCCCTCTCAGTCTTCTCCAGACTAAAAAGCCCCTGGTCTCACAAGGCTATCTGGCAGATGTGCAGGGCTCAGTTTCATGCCCACTCACCAGTCTGAGGGCAGAATCTGTCCCTTGGATGGCACTGTGTTGTTGTTTCCAGAGGGGTCACAGAGGACTAATGGCTCCTGCACAACCCACCATTTCCTCTGCTCTTCACACAATGAGAAAGGCAGGAGAGGGAAAAGGGATTTGAAAACCTTCAGTTACTGATGGGCAGATGTTCTCAGAGGCTTTGGCCCACCTTAAGAACCAATCATGTATTACTGCAAGAGCAGCTCCATCTACCATCCAAGCAGCAAGTCACCCAGCAGCAATCAAGGAGCACAGCAATACCTGGTACAACTCACACAAGACTGGAGCCACTTTCTCCTGGCTACATGTTACAAGTGCATGCAGGCAGCTGCAAAATTCATATCCACAAGTGGAAGAGGTCAGCAAGCTGTCCTAGTTCAGCAGTATGCATGGAGCACAAGCCCTGTGAGGAGAGGCTGAAGGAGCTGGGGTTGTTTAGCCTGGAGAAGAGGAGGCTCAGGAGAGACCTTATTGCTGTCTACAACTCCCTGAAGGGAGGTTGTAGCCAGGTGGGGGTTGGTCTCTTCTCCCAGGCAACCAGCACCAGAACAAGAGGACATGGTCTCAAGCTGTGCCAGGGGAGATTTAGGCTGGATGTGAGGAAGAAATTCTTCACAGAGAGATTGGCCATTGGAATGTGCTCCCCAGGGAGGTAGTGCAGTCGCCATCACTGGAAGTGTTTAATATAAGACTGGATGAAGCACTTGGTGTCATGGTTTAGTTGATTAGATGGTGTTGGGTGATAGACTGGACTTGATGATCTCTGAGGTCTGTTCCAACCTGGTTTATTCTGATTCTGTGAGATGTCAGAGGGCTGCCCTGCTGTTCAGCACCTCCCAGAGTGGATGACAGAGCTTCAGGTACAATGGTTGTTGCTTGTCACAGAGGGCAGCTGGAGCCCCAGCAATCTGCTGACATGTCACAAAACTCATCAAGTTAAAGCTAGCTGGAGATAGCCATCTCTACAATGACTGCAGTTCTGCTGAAGAATCAGCTGTAGCTTCAGCATGAGACACTCAACCATCACCTCCACTTTGAACATTAAGAATGACAGTGTCAGCTACAGCAACGCCTACGCACGGCCAAGGTGCTCGCAGTCTGCACTCCTGATCGCACTGCTGTCCACAGCTCCACGTCCTGCTCCCCCTGCCTGCCGCAGGATAGTCCCAGAGATGCTTATTGGCTGCACAAGAGGTTTAATGAGATTACATGGACTTCTTTTGATCTAGCACCCTCCTGCCTCCTTGCAGACACCAGACATCCATGGAATGGCTTAGGAAGGGACCTCAGAAATCATCTACTGCAACCTCCCCACCATGAGCAGGGACACCTCTCCCCTAGACTCAGCTGTTCAAGGCTTCATCCAACCTGGCTTTCAACACCCTCAGGAAGCAAACAGCCACAACCTCCCTGTGCAGCCTATTCCAGAGTCTCACCATCCTCATACTGAACAGCTTCTTCCTAAGATCCAGTGTAATCCTGCTCTCCCTCAGTTTCAAACCATTCCTCCTTGTCCTGTCTCCAGACACCCTCATGAAAAGTCCCTCTGCAGCCTTCCTGTAGGATCCCTTCAGGTATTGGAAGGCAGCTCTAAGGTCCCCCTGGAGTCTTCTCTTCTCCAGGCTGAACAACCCCAGCTCCCTCAGCCTATCCTCATAGCAGAGGTGCTCCAGCCCTTGGATCATCTTTGTGGCCCTCCTCTGGACATGCTCCAACAGCTCTGTGTCCTTCCTAAACTGGGGACACCAGAACTGGAGGCAATATTTGAGATGGGGTCTCACCAGAGCCATGTACAGCAATAAGAGTCCATCATCTTTTCTGTTTGGGCTGTGTAATGTGAGCTCTCTCAGCATCCTGCTCCCCTCTCCATGGTCCCTGTGACTGTTGGGGGTGCCTAGTTGTTGTCATGTATGACAGCTTCCGATAAGATGCAGCATCAAAGGGGCTCCTGCATGTGGTTACAATTAAATCCATGCTTAAGCACTCTGCTGAACCCAGGCCCTTGTTGAACTGCAACTGTCTCAGAGACAGGGGCCATCTTTTGCTATGAGATGCCTCACACAGTCAGTTTGACCCCAATTGGCCTCCTCTATCCCACTACAATGAAAATAAATAACTAGGAGTAATCATAATAAATGGTGTGGCCCTGGTGAGTGTCTTTCCTTTGTGTTTCCAAGAGCTGGCACAGAACCTTCAAGGAGGGATGTTGCTGTCTGCTACCAGCAACACCAAAAAAATAAATAGAAGTTAAGTGAATTCAGTGATGCTTCAGGGACCTGAACATCTCTACTATGAAGACACAGAGGCCTGAGGCTGCTTAATCTGGAGAAGAGAAGGCTGAAAGGGGATCTGATCAATGTTTATAATTATCTGAGGGGTGGGTGTCAGGAGGAAGGTGCCAGGCTCTTTTTGAGGGTGCCCAGGGAGAGAGCAAGGAACAATAGGTACAAGCTGAAACACAGGAGGTGCCACCTCAAGACAAGGAGACACTTCTGTATGGTGAGGGTGCTAGAGCCCTGGAGCAGGCTGCCCAGAGAGGTCGTGGAGTCTCCTCTGGAGACATTCCAAACCCACCTGGATGTGTTTCTGTGTGGCCTACCCTGGGTGATCCTGCTCTGGCAGGGGGGTTGGACTGGATGATCTCTGGAAATCCCTTCCAACCCTTAATATTCTGTGAAAGAGTCAAGTTTCAAACAGGGAGGTGATTCTCCCCATCTACTCTGCTCTGGTGAAACCCCACTTGGAGGACTGTGTCCAGTTCTGGAGCCCCTGTTACAAGGAGGATCTGGAGGTGATGGAAGGTGTCCAGGGAAGGGCCACCAGGATGACCAGAGGGCTCCTCTGCTATGGAGACAGACTGAGGGAGTTGGGGCTGTTCAGTGTGGAGAAGAGAAGGCTCTGAGGAGACCTAATTGTGGCCTTCCAGTATCTGAAGGGGGCTACAAGAAAGCTGGGGAGGGACTTCTTAGGGTGTCAGGGAGTGACAGGACTGGGGGGATGGAACAAAACTAGAAATGGGTACTTGACATGGTACTCAAGGTGTGGCCTAACCAGTGCAGTGTACAGGGGCAGAATGACTTCCCTGCTCATGCTGGCCACACTATTCCTGATCCAGGCTAGGATACCACTAGCCTTCTTGGACACCTGGGCACACTGTTGTCAGTGGTTGCCTAGGAGAAGAGACCAACCCCCACCTGCCTCCAAACCTCCCTTCAGGTAGTTGTAGAAAGCAATGAGGTCTGCCCTGAGCCTCCTCCACTGCAGGGTAAATTGCTCTATTGCTGTGCACAAGGAAAAGCATTCCCTTTGGAAGTTTAGCTTGGAAAAGCCTCTGGCTCCCAGTGCAGCTTCCCCATTGGTGTCCCCAAAGCTCTTAATGCTCTGACACACTTTGGGATAAAGAGTGCTGCATTAGCACAGGTGCAAATAGCTTTCTGATTATGACTATTAATTCAATAACACGGGGCTGCTGGTACACACTAATTGGATCCACCTTGTCCTGTGCTGGGGGAACAGCTCCAGAAACTTCCCCAGCTGTCAGCTGCTGTCTCCTCACCATTTCTATGGAAAGCAAACAAACTGTAAAGGCAATTCATGACTATTATAAACACTCCCTAACCTCAACCACCTTGAGTTTCCTAAATCAGAGCAGCGTGCTTGCTCTCCTCTCTGCTGTCAGAGAGGGAGCAGAGCCAGCTGAAGGAAGGACAAGCAGCTATGAGATAATTGGAGGGCCAAGCAATTAGGCTGGGTCCAAGGAGCTGTTTTCACATGCAGGAAGTTCTTACCCACACCGCTCTGACTGTCTCCAGTTCTGGGCCCCTCAGTTTAGGAACAAGTCCAGAGAAGGGCAACAAAGTTGGTGAGGGGTTTGGGACACAAGCCCTATGAGGAGAGACTGAGGGAGCTGGGACTGCTTAGCCTGGAGAGGAGGAGACTCAGGGGTGACCTTATTGCTCTCTACAACTACCTTAAGGGAGGTTGTAGACAGGTGGAAGTTGGTCTCTTCTCCCAGGCAACCAGCACCAGAACAAGAGGACACAGTCTCAGGCTGCACCAGGGGAGGTTTAGGTTGGATGTTAGGAAGAAGTTCTACACAGAGAGAGTGATTGGCCATTGGAATGTGCTGCCCAGGGAGGTGGTGGAGTCGCCGTCATTGGAGGTGTTCAGGAGGAGACTTGATGGGGTGCTTGGTTGCATGGTTTAGTTGATTAGGTGGTGTTGGATGATAGGTTGGACATGATCTTGAAGGTCTCTTCCAACCTGGTTTATTCTATTCTATTCTAAGCTTTTCTGCAGTTTTCCTGCAAGATGAAGTGCTGCCCTGTCCATGGGGATTCACTACCACCACCCTCCTCCCCCCCTCACCCCCCCAACTGCTAGAGGAAAGGAAAGAGGGATCCAGTTTCATAGTTTCATTCAGGGTTGGAAGGGACCACAAGGATCATCTAGTTCCAACCCCCCTGTTCCCTGTGCCTGCTGCTGAGTCCTTCCAGTTTCTCATAAACTCACTCCAAGAACAGGGCTTAAAGCCCTTAAGTGATGTTCAAAGCCCTCAGCATGAAGTTTATGGCTTCCACGGGCTCCTGAGGATATAGTTATAACTGATAAGTTCAGAGGCAGATATTTGGATGCTCTTTCACAAACAGCCTGCTATAAAACAGATCTCAACCCTGACACTGACCAAGACTTAATTTCAAGCTGTTTAGTACAAGCAGCTGGATGGCATAAAATAAGAGGTCTGCACACAGAGAAAAGCTCACAGGGCTGAATCTGCAACCAAATGCTCTTCTAGGAGGACCAGGACACTCCAGCTCTCCTTTGTGCTGTCTATCACTCACTGATTTTGACTTTTCCCCCCAGATTAAATTGCCAGTTTACCAGAAAAGAGAAGAAAAGGTTGTTGGCTATTTCTCCTATATCCTTGCTTCATTTAAAATTCGTTTAAATCATTCTGGTTTTGTTTTGTGGTGATTCCTGAGTGACTTCCTGGTCTTCTGTGCAACCCCTTCCCCTCCTAAGGGCAGTCAGAGCTGATGAGTTCAGGGTGTGAGGATCAAGAAGCTCTCCGTGGGGACCTGTATCTCCCTGCATGGACAGGCATGGCTTGAACACAGGGATGCAGAGAGGAGGCTTCCAGGGTCAGCCCATGCCAGCCTCATACCTGGGGTGACTTCATTTGTCATTGCCATTTGGCCAACACCCAAGGGACCTCCAGATGAATTCAGCAGCCTAAGAAAGCAGGGAACAAGTCTCAAGAGAAATCAAGTCCAGCACCAAGCAAGCCCCAAGCCATGGAGCAGAGGAGTACCCAAGCAAGGACTAATGCTTTCTCACATATCACCAACCCAACCTGCCAAAGAAATGCAGGCTCAGGTTGAAGTTTTTTGGTTAAAGTATAATTCTGAACCTTGGGAAGTCCACTGACATAACAAGATAGCCATAATCTAACTCATCACTGAACCTGGGTGACAACAGGTGCTCTGCATAACCCTTTTGAGATGCAGGTATTTCTCCTGTCAAGGTGCTCTGAGAAAGGGGGAGCAGAGCCCTGCTGCATGAGGAGCACCTGGCCGGGCATAGCACCTCAGAAGCCACTGTTGGAAGTGTTCCCTGGAGTCAGAGCAGAAGTTGTCAGATAAAGGACCCACACCAAGCAGTGTAACGAGAGACCCCAGTTTCCACCCCTGCAAAGCGCTCACTGTTTGAGCAAGGACGTCTAGGCTGTGCAGTGCAAGCACACCTGGAGTAGCATCACACAAACAGGGGACAGAATGATAGAATTATTTGGGTTGGAAGGGACCTCCAAAGGTCATTTAGTCCAACCCCCTGCAGTCAGCAGGGACATCCTCTACTAGATCAGGTTGCTCAGAGCCCTATCAAGCATCACCTTGAATATCTCCAGGGATGGGGCTTCAAATACCTCCCTGTGCAACCTGTTCCAGTGTTCCAGCACCCTCATGGTGCAGAACTCATTTCTAACATCCAATCTAAATCTCTTCTCTCATTTCAAACCAGTGTCCCTCAGCCTATCACTGCAGGCCTTTGCCAACCATCCCTCTGCAGCCTTTCTGTAGCCCCCTTCAGGTACTGGCAGGCTGCTATTAGGTCTCCTCAGAGCCTCCTCTTCTCCAGGCTGAACACCTCCAGCTCCCTCATCCTGTCCAAATTCTTCTTCTATTGAGGGTCCAGAGCTGGACACAGCACTCCAGGTGAGGCCTCACCAGAGCCCAGTATCAGAATCACTTCTCTCAGTCATACCCCCATGGACACTCTAGCTGGGAGAAACCCATCTGTGCCTTTCTCCAGCACTCCCTCTTTGTGCTGAGCCAACACTTTCTCTCTGCTCCCAGTGTTGATATGAAACCAGGCCAAGTGAACAGTAGAATTAACCTGAAGGATTATATTTCACCACTGTAAGACACTGGAAAGAAAGGCTGCCCCCAGCCTCTGGCTCCTCCAAGCCTCACCAATGCTGAGCAGCTCAGCCACACTGCTGCACCTCAGCATGGTCCAAGGGAGCAACTCTGCCACACTCATGCCCAAGCTGGGCTCAGGATGCAGCAGCAGGAACAGGGCATGCTGTAAAGCTCTCCTGCTTGAAGCAGCCTCAAGCTGGCTGCTTGTGGTAGTCCTAGGCTACGCCTTTAAAGTTTTTCACAGATCTTGATGATAAAAGTAGCAAAATGTAAACCAATCACTGCTGGGTGTAAAAAGGAAAACAGAAAGACAAGAAGAGAATTCTAAACAATCCCATTGGAGAGATATCTACCATATGATTGGTTGTACCACACCAACTTCTCTTCTCCTCTTGCTTCTTGGCTCTGGAGAGACACTAACTTGCTTCTATGCTTGACCTTGGCTGCATTGTTTTGGTATTAACAACCCTCTGCTCCTTTCTCCCTTCTTTTGTACAGGGGGGTGGGGGGTGGCAGAAGTGGAGAAGCTAATAGCTTCCCCTGCTCTTTGACCAAGGGGGGTGGGGGGGGGTGGGTCCTTGTGCTGTTTATGAATTGTAAGTACTTACAAATATTGTAAATCCTGGATGTTTTGAACATGCTCATTGCATTCCGTTGTAGATTGTAGTTCTGCCTGCTAAATACAACTTTCATTTGCTTCCAACTGGGCTGGGCTGGCAAAGTTAAGTGGTGGGGGTGAAAAGGAGGCAGAATTTCAACCCACCACACTGCTTAACTGACCTCTTCTAATGACCAGGTATGAGCCTTCCTCCCATCCACCGCACGCGCACACTGAAATTGCCTCATTCAGAAAGTTTCATTTCTTCTAGATTTGAAACACCATGGTCAAGACCTCCCAGGTATGCAAGTATGCTGTAAAAGACCATTTCTTCCCCCTCCCAGGCTGATTCTCATTTGGAACCAAAAGCCATAACGCACTTGAGTAGGAAATTGGATCCGGGACACTCTTCTCACACTTTTCCTAGGGCTCCACACCACCCTACAATTTGGCTTCCCAGCCAAGACCAGGTGGGGTAATTCCTGCTATTAAAACACTAACAGGAAGCTGTGGGGGCTTTCAACATCCCTACCTTCCATTAAATGCTCCTCTTGCTTGTCTTTCCTGACCACAAAACTGCTCTGGATGCTGGTTTGGAGCACAAAACAAAGCCAAATGTGATGACAGCCTACTGAGCAATAAAATAACCTTCACGCAGTAAACTCCTCCTAAGCAGGAGAGCCACACGATATAAACACTGCTGGCACTCACAAAGCTTCAGTTGGCTTGAACTGCTTTTCTTTCAGCCTCACACATCCCAGGCAAGGGACATTTTCCATTTCATTGTGATCACAGCAACCCAAAACCAAAAGAATCAAAAACCTGAAAGCCATACCTTGCTCTGTACCTTGCAAACCCCCTCCAGAAGGTCTCCTGCCTCCACCCAAGCTGACATAGCACCTTCAGGAAGCCAACAACTCCTCCCTCCTCAGCCTTTATACCTGGAGGGCCCACCCTCAGTGGTGTACTTGATGCTGTCCTGCATCCTGGGAAATAGCCTGTGGGGAGCCACTGAAGCCATCACCACCACAGCACCCACAAGCCTGGCAGGCATCAGACAAAGGGCCTTAAGAAAATAAGGCTGATTTGCCTGGACCTCATTTGGTTCAGGACCTTTTGTCCTGTGTAAGATGTTTCAAGGTTTAATCTTCTTCACCTGCCATAGGGTGGAGTCCCAGTTAAAAATCTGCCCCACCTGGAGATGCTGCCAAGATTTTTAACCCTAGCCCTGGGTTAGGAATTGGGATCAAGCCAATAAAGTTTAGCCACAATTTATTGGACTGGAAAATGTGGATCTTTTGTTTTGTCTGGGGAGGTTTCCAATGTCCCCAAGCACAGAAGAGTCCTTTCATTTCAGTCTTCTATGTTACCTGCTTTGACTGGGCAGTAGTATCAGTGGATAAAGAGCTGGCTGGAGAGCCACACCCAAAGGGTGGCTGTCAATGGGCCCATGACCAACTGGAGGTCAGTTACAAGTGGAAGCCCCCAGGGATCAGTACTGGGACCAAGCTTGTTTAACATCTTTCTTGGTGACATGGACAGTGACGTTGAGTGCACCTTCAGCAGCAAGCTGTGTGGTGCAGCACACTGGAGGGAAGGGATCCATCCAGAGGGACCCTGACAGGCTGGAGAGGTGAGCCCATGACAACCTCAGGAGGTTCAACAAGACTAAGTGCAAGGTCCTGAATCTGGGTCAGGGCAATCCCAGGCACTGATATAGGCTGGGCAGGAACTGGCTTGAGAGCAGCCCTGAAGAAAAGGACAATGGGGGTCCTGGGGGATGAGAAACTCAACATAAGCCAGCAGTGTGTACTTGCAGCCCGGAGAGCCAACCAGATCCTGGGCTGCATCAAGAGAAGTGTGGCCAGCAGGTCAAGGGAGGTGATTCTCCCCCTCTACTCAGCTCTGGTGAGACCCCACCTGGAGTACTGTGTCCAGTTCTGGAGCGCCTAGTATAGGAAGGATCAGGAGGTGCTGGAAGGTGTCCAGAGAAGGGCCACAAGGATCATCACAGGGCTGGAGCTCCTCTGCTATGAGGACAAGCTGAGAGAGTTGAGGTTGTTCAGTCTGGAGAAGAGAAGGCTCTGAGGAGACCTTATTGTAGCCTTCCAGTATCTGAAGGGGGCTACAAGAAAGCTGGGGAGGGACTTTGTAGGGTGTCAGGGAGTGATAGGACTGAGGGGAATGGAATAAAACTAGAAATAGGTAGATTGAGATTGGATGTCTGGAAGAAGTTCTTCCCTATGAGGGTGGTGAGACACTGGCACAGGTTGCCCAGGGAGGTGGTGGAAGCCTCATCCCTGGAGGTTTTTCAGGCCAGGCTGGATGTGGCTGTGAGCAACCTGCTGTAGTGTGAGGTGTCCCTGCCCATGGCAGGGGGATTGGAACTGGATGATCCTTGAGATCCCTTCCAACCCTGACAATTCTTTGATTATATGACTCTCTGAAAACGGAGAGAAATGATGGTGAGCAACATTCTCCTGCCAGGAGCTGGTCATTTGCAGGTGGGATAATGATCAGGCACAGCTTAAACAGCTCCTGTCTTAAATGACTCCCTTCTTCTCCTAACGTCTCCTCTGTGGGTCAGAAATGCCAGGGCAGCATTATCATTCTGTCTCTGCATTTGAAATCCTAGCTGCCATGCTGGTGAAACAGACCTTTATTGAGCTTCAAAGGTCCAGAATTATATATCCTTGCCTTGAGCTTTGATATTTTAATATTCAGCTGGTGAAATTATTATCTATTCTAGCCACAAAGCATTTGTTTATTTTGCTTGCTTTATCTCTGTTATTTCTGCAGTGGCAAGAGGCTGAGGAAGAAGCCCCCCTGCTTATTGGCAGCAGCAGAAAGTGGGAATTGAATGTACCAGGACTTTTATCTCCAGCAGCTGAAGAACGGAGTGTTTGAACTCCCTCTTCGACCCTAAGGGGATGCAGAAACCTTTCCCCCCAGTCAGCTCCTCTCATTTATGCTTTTCATGAGCCAGCCAATTTCCTTGTATAGGGTTCCCTGTGCCATAAGAAAGCCCTGGAGAGTCAAGAAGACACCAGTCAGTAGTAGCCATGGGATGAATTTTTCATCTGAAAGGAGCACTCTGAATTGAACACTGCAAAATGAAAGAAAGGAAAAAGTGGTTGCTTGTGTTTGCCCAGCTCCAGTATCACCAAGGTGCAACAGGGGCAAAACTATTTTCATAGAATCAATAAGGTTGGAAAAGACCTCAAAGATCATCAAATCCAACCTGTCACCCAACACCTCATGGCTACTAAACCATGGCACCAAGTGCCACATCCAATCCCCTCTTGAACACCTCCAGGGATGGTGACTCCACCACCTCCCTGGGCAGCACATTCCAATGGCCAACAACTCTCTCAGTGAAGAACTTTCTCCTCACCTCGAGCCTAAACTTCCCCTGGCACAGCTTGAGACTGTGTCCTCTTGTTCTGGTGCTGGTTGCTTGAGAGAAGAGACCAACCCCCTCCTGGCTACAACCTCCCTTCAGGGAGTTGTAGACAGCAAGAAGGTCTCCCCTGAGCCTCCTCTTCTCCAGGCTAAACAATCCCAGCTCCCTCAGCCTCTCCTCACAGGGCTATGCTCAAGGCCTCTCCCCAGCCTTGTTGCCCTTCTCTGGACACGTTCAAGTATCTCAATGTCCTTCTTAAACTGAGGGGCCCAGAACTGGACCCAGTACTCAAGGTGTGGCTTAAGCAGTGCTGAGTGAGGTTGGAGTGAGGTGGGGGTTGGTCTCTTCTCCCTACTTTCAGGTGACAGAAGGAGAGGAAATGGTCTGAAATTTTGCTAGGGGAAGTTTAGGTTGGATATTAGGAAAAATTCTTTCCTGCAAGAGTGGTCAGGCATTGGAACAGGCTGCTCAGGGAGGTGGTAGAGTCACCATCCCTGGAGGTGTTCAAGGAGGTGCTGGAGATCACATGGACATGATGTTATTGAGAGGTTGGAGTGCGATTTCCAGAATAAATCCCTTTGGATGCACCTGGATCTCTCTGCTGGAGAAACTGGCTGATGGTTGATCCTTTGCAGGAATTTCTCAAGAGTTGTCACAAGATGTGTCTCTCTCTGCTGGGTCATTTCCAAAGAATCCTGAAATCAAACCTGTCCTAGAAGAGCCCAGTATCAGCATATGGCTTTCATCAGATGATTCCCAAGCTCTTTAGGAACGTGACTTGGTTTCACTTCACAGCAGCCCCTGATGGGCTTCAGCGGTTTTTGCTCTGCCTTGCTGAGTGGAGGATAAGGCTCTATGACTCTTTCCAAACTTGCAAATTGAAGCAGCAGAAGCAGAATTACCATTGAGAGGCCTGAGCTCCTTGTCTCATGCTTCCTGGGACAGGCTTCCCAAAATCCACCTCCTTTAAGAAAGCATTTCCCTCACGAGGGGGTAAAAAAACTCTGGCCAGCTGGAGTAGGATATTAAAGCTAAAATGTTCCATAAAGTTGCAACCTTCCACTTAAATACACATTTGGAATGATGTATTCTCACCATGGGCTTTCCCAGCATTTAAAAGTGAAGAAGCTCTTCCTGCAACATATGGGATGAATGTCCAGGCCAGCAACCCAGATCATTCAGTCCTGGGAGTCCAACTCAATGATGTGGGAGAGGTATTAAAGAAGCAGGTGGAAGTCTCTGGGAAAGGTGCACGCTTCCCACACGTGGCTCTGCATGTGGCTGGGTTTGTCACCTCCAGACACCTCCTGGGGCCATTTAAATGTGTTCCAGGGCTTGCCAGGAAATGATGGTAAAAGGCATTTAAGAGGCAGAGCGGGCATGTTCCCTTCCTACCGAGCAGTGCAGTTATACCCACCCAGGGACCCTTCGAGGCAAGCAGCTGTGAGGCATGCAGCCAGCCTGCAGCCGCTGGCACCAGCTCCCCCAGCAGCAGGCAGGGCTGATGGGACTCAGCTGAGCCCACACCACTTCTGCATGACATCATCTGGGCCTCTGACCTCATCCTTGCTCCTTAAAACCCTCACAAGTTAGTTTGCTTTCTGTGTCTGTCGCTGTTTACCCAGTAATGCAGCCACTGGCGAGTGGCCTCCTGATAGACCGTAGAAGCCTGTCTGTCTGTCTGCAGGATTAAGTTGTTTATCTCCTTACGTGGGCCATCAGGAAAGCTATGATCCTGTTTACATCACAGTCAGAGTTGCTGTATTCCAAGAACATCATTGTCTGAAAAAAAACCAACACTCAAACAACAAAACCAGTGATGCACCATCCGGGAGGATGAGAACATTCCAGGAAGCAGGGAGGTGACCAGGAGCCAAAGCATCCTTCCGTTGAGCAATGGCTTGGCTTGGTTCTTCAGCTCACAGTCAGCTGAGGGATGCTCAGAACAGGAAAGATACAAAAGCTTCTTAAAGCCCAAAGGACTGTGTATTTTTTTCCCAGGAATCTTGGGGAAAAGGGCTGGGGGAACCTCACACACCACATTCTTTTTGCAAATGAAGGAACTGGGGGTGCAGGGAGGGGGCAGGGGTTGCATAGGAGTAGAAAATCCTGGATGAGCTCCTGTGCGACCTGGTGTAGGTGATCCTGCTTTGGCAGGAAGGTTGGGCTGGATGATCTCTCGAGATCCCTTCTAGCCCCTAACATCCTGTGATTCTGGGATTTGCTGATCATGAGACAAAAATGACTTTGTGTGGGGAAATGAAGTTAGAGCCTGACTTTCAGCCC
Organism: Melanerpes formicivorus; assembly: GCF_026170545.1. Classification (NCBI taxonomy): domain Eukaryota; kingdom Metazoa; phylum Chordata; class Aves; order Piciformes; family Picidae; genus Melanerpes; species Melanerpes formicivorus. The sequence goes on along the minus strand of NW_027142359.1, from coordinate 2,811,084 downwards.
CCTGGAAAGATGCAAAGGAAATGGAAATCTAAACATACACTAGCATATACCATCCCCTCAGCTCCACCAAGGAAAATATTTGCTTTCCACTTGCAGCTACCCCAATCAAAAAGAAGTTTGGGCTGCAGGAATGTAAGTTGAAGTGAGTGTTCAATTTACATTAGACAGTTGTTAATTAGCCAGCAAATGATTCACCCCCACGGACTGGCACGGTCCACGCCATTTAAAGCAAACACCGATGTGTCAAGTGAAAGCTGCTGCCTTGCAGTTGACTAAGCAGAAACATTCCAAAATGTAATTATTGAGAAGATTTTCTTCTATTATTAAAACCATCAAGATTAAAATAGCTCAGGGGATATTTACTGGCAGGGAAGTAGGAGAGAGACTCAGCAGGTGTTTATTAAACCCATTTCCATGTCTGCCCCCTCCCTTTGTGTGCTTCCCACTTCCCTGCATGCAAAAGCCCTCTTTGAGTGGGTACCTCTTTGCTTGCTGCATCCTGGCCAGCAGGATTTGTTGGCTTAATCGATATTCAGGTCAAAGAATATTTTTTTTTTTACCAGGAAGGAACTCTGTCACCCTTCTCAGTGTGCTGTGCCAACCTGACAGAACCAAAATGTCTTCCTGAGGTGTTAAAGGAACAGAATCACACAGAATCATAGAATTGTCAGGGTTGGAAGGGACTTCAAGGATCAACCAGTTCCAACCCCCGTGCCATGGCCAGTGGGGAACAACTCACACTACTGCAGGTTACTCACAGCCACATCCAGCCTGGCTGCAAAAACCTCCAAGGATGAGGCATCCACCACCTCCCTGGGCAACCTGTGCCAGTGTCTCACCACCCTCATGGGGAAGAACTTCTTCCTGACATCCAATCTGAATCTACCCATTTCTAGTTTTGCTCCATTCCCCCCAGTCCTGTCACGACTTGACACTCTAAAAAGTCTCTCCCCAGCTTTCTTGTAGCCCACTTATGATATTGGAAGGCCACAATAAGGTCCCCTTGGAGCCTTCTCTTCTCCAAACTGAACAACCCCAACTCCCTCAGCCTGTCCTCAAAGGAGAGAATCTCCAACCCTCTGATCATCCTTGTGGCCCTTCTCTATCACAGTATCACAGTATCACAGTATAACTTAGGTTGGAAAGGACCTCGAGGATCAAGTCCAACCTATCAACACAGACCCCTTGACTAGACCATGGCACCAAGTGCCACGTCCAATCTCCTCTTGAACGCCTCCAGGGACGGTGACTCCACCACCTCCCTGGGCAACCCATTCCAATGACGAATGACTCGCTCGGTGAAGAACTTCCTCCTCACCTCCAGTCTAAACCTCCCCTGGTGCAGCTTGATACTGTGTCCCCTCATTCTGGTGCTGGTTGCCTGGGAGAACACCTCTAGACACATTCCACCATGTTCTTAAGTCAGAGCCTCAACAGGGACCAGAATAGCTTTTAGAGGTGGAGGGGTTGTAGCATGCATGAATTCTTGGCTATTGAGTTTTCCTCTTCCTCCTGAAAAGGGTCTGGGAGATGTAGGATTAAGGAATCACTGTGGTCTCAGCTCCTGATCCCACATGGTTTCTCCACTGAGTTTCCTCCCCTGTGAACTGCCAAACAGCCCAAACAAAGCTTCTGGAGAGCTGGCTTTGCTATGGACAGCGAGTCTTGGGGCAGTTTTCTTACACACTAACATCTGAAGCTCCAGAGCCCCAAGACCTTCAGAAAAGGATATATATTTTTTTTTAAATTATTATTATTATTATTTTAATTTTTCACTTCCTTTGAGCTTAGGCCAAAAGCCAAAGTCATAAATAGAAGCAGTTATTCTGGGCTCAATATCACCTTTTGTGCAATGACAAAAATAATGTGTTGTTGAACTCCTTGGCACGACTGCTCCGGCACGTGACAAGGAGCTAATGACTTCTGAAGCCAAATCCACTCGAGAAAACAAGAATCCAACTCATAACAACTCACATTTTGCCAATTTTGCTGCTCCAAATGCATATTTTCTTTCTTCTCCCCCCTCCCTCCCATCTCTCATGACATCCTTCCCCTTCTTCTCTAAATACTAACACACAGTTTGTAGCTGAACTCACAGAAAGTCTCCACTGTCCTCCTCTCAGCCTTCCTCAACCCGCATGATAACGAAATCCTTCCTGCAGAGCTGAACTCTTTTTCCACCACCACACAGTACATTAATTCACTCAACACATTTGTTTGCAGCTGTCTTCCATCACCAGCCCCACACCCGGCTGGCTTCTCACAGGAGAGGGAAAACTGAATTTCCCACTAATGAAGGCCTAAAGTAGGTAATTTTCTGTCCTTTGCTCCCCAGAAAACTTTGCCTTATTGTCCTGGGAAAACACAAAATAAGATGGGATGCTTGGGCTGCATTGGGATGTGCTGCCCAGGGAGGTGGTGGAGCCCCCAACCCTGGATGTGTTTAAAGGTGGTTTGGATGTGGTGCTTGGGAGTCTGGTTTAGGGGTGAACCTTGCTGACTAGGGTTCTGGGTTGGACTTGGTGATCCTGAGGGTCTTTTGCACCCTGAATGTTTCTGCATTTCTGTGTTTTGGTTTTAGGGCAGGTGATCAGAAGATGAACAGTTGTCTGATCTTCCAGCAAGTTTAGCCAAATCCAGCAGTGTCTTCTTACCACAAGCTGGGTAGTTCTTCTAGGACAGGAACAGCTACTCATTAGAGAAGAGCAGATTTAGACTGGATCTTAGGAAAAAGTTGTTTGCTATGAGAGTGATGGAACACTGGAACAGGTTGCCCAGGGAGGTAGGTGAGGCCCCATCATTGGAGATTCTTTTCTCTAGCAACCAGCACCAGAACAAGGGGACACAGTCTCAAGCTGCACCAGCGGAAGTTTAGGCTTGAGGTGAGGAGAAAGTTCTTCTCTGAGAGAGTCGTTCACCATTGGAATGTGCTGCCCAGGGAGGTGGTGGAGTCACCATCCCTGGATGTGTTGAAGAGGGGATTGGACGTGGAACTTGGTGCCATGGTCTCGTCATGAGGTCTGTGGTGACAGGTTGGACTTGATGATCTTTGAGGTCTCTTCCAACCTTGGTGATATTGTGAGATATTCAAGATTAGGCTCAGTAGAGCTCTGAGCAACCTGATCTAGTGGAGGATGTCCCTGATGACTACAGGGGGGTTGGACTACATGACCTTTGGAGGTCCCTTCCAAGCCAACCCATTCTATGATTCAGTGACTTGTTACCAATAGTTGTAGCAGTAGCTTCTTCCACCGCTCCCCCTCAACCATCCTCCTTGTTTACCTCCACCTACAAATGCTAAGGAAACAAAACAAACAACAATCCCAACCCCAAAAAAAAGTAGAACCAACCAAATCTTATACTCAGACATCTGCAAGCATTGCTCTAAATGCTGTCCCCAGGGACCGAGCCTGCAAACACAGCGCAGGGGATTCTCTCCCTTGGAATTTGCCCCGCACCTGATATTTGGGAGGCATTTTCCTCTATTTTCTCCCTCACTCTTCAGCCCCAGCTCCTAATGTCAAACCCAGGCAGTAGCTTTGAAGCTTTTCCAGTTGAAAAACGCCAGAGAAGTCCTGCTTTTCCAGTGGCCCTGCCAACCCCAGCGATCATTAATTTTCTGTGCTAATTTTGCAGCCGATTGTTTTCGTGTCTTTGATTTCAAAGGGCCACTTGGGGGGGGGGGTGGGGGGGTGGAATTAACCCAAAATCTGCTTAAAAAGGTAGAAAATAATTTTGTTTAAATGTATTTTCTTTAAAAAAAAAATATATATATATATAAATCCATTCTTTTTATTTTAAGGAACATGGATTTCCTCCCTACAGCCCGCACAAACGTTGCCGAAGTTCTGGATGCCAACTATTTGATTTGCTCCAAAGAAGCCTTTAAATAAGAATTAAAAGGCTTGAAAGCATTTTCATTTGTTCCACCCGTGGCACTATGGATGTTATTAGTGAAGTGTGCATGTAACATATGGGCAGAGCAATGCTGTTTCTCAGTTACAAAACACCCTTCATTAGATTAAATAAAACGACAGAGATTTTGGTCTGGTTCTGCCCTCAGATATTACACAGTCTCTTGACTGGAGTGCAGTTTTGACTGTTTTCCCAGCTCATCAGCACATTAAAACCAGCTGTGGGTCTCCATAAATTGTTTCAGCAGAACCCACTGAAAAGATCTGTATTTTCCCTCCCTCCCAGCCCGGCAAATGAAACTTTGGAGGTCATTATGGTAGTTTTAATTATGATTTGGTAGGGATGTCCTTCACTGAAATCCATAGTTCCACAAACAACATGCTTCTTCTGTCAGATTAGATTTCTTTCTTTCAATTGTGAAGTCACAAACCCATGTGCTTTCCATTTTAGCTCCTGGACCCCCTGCTAAACTTAGACACATGAAGGAGTGGTGGCAAAGGGAGAGCAGCAGCCAGGAGTGTCCGTGGCCTTATTCCTGCTCGTGAGAAGATGTTTAATCATTTTGCAAACAACAGAAAGGGGGCAGGGGGTGTGGGGTGGGGGGGGTGGAAAGCAAGAAAAAAAGAAGACTGGGAGCAAACTCAGGATGATGTCAGGGCGGGTGCAAAGAGAGAGCTCCAGAGTGCTAGGGGTTTGTAAATGTACAACAACTGCATTAGCTGCGAGCTCCTGCGCGGCTCTAAAGTGAAACCAGCTGCCAGCGCCTGGCTCCCGCCGCCTCGCAGCAGAAGCTCTGGGACACGTCAGAGAAAAGTTCCCCGGCCCTGCAAACAATTACCCTGGGTTTTCATTTGTTCTATCAAAGCCCTCAGACCAGAGGAAAGAGAGGAAAAGAGAAACTCGAAGGGAAATAGGAGGAAAACATTTAAGAAAAGGCTTGACTCGGGTTTAGTTTGGTCTCCGCTGGGTTAAATCCAAGAAGAGGTTGCCATATCCCACCCCCACGTCTTGCTACCAAGGAAATTTTAAGTCCCTCCTCAATCTGTGGTAGCATATGGGCTGTGTTTCAGCAGAGCCCTTAAGCAAGTGCTCAATTTTAAGCACTTGATTTATTCTATGGACTGCAAGCCTGGGCTACCAGTGGGCAACACAAAATGTAAGCAAACCCTCATCTGACTTTGTTCAGGAACTCTCAAGTAATTCAGGGCCCTTAACAGAAATAATTTGTTATCATGTCTTGCTGGTTTTGCCACATGTGATAGCACTACAGGCTGGGGTCAGAGTGGCTGGAGAGCAGCCAGGCAGAGAGGGACCAGGGAGTAGTGGTTGACAGCAGCTGGCTGAACATGAGCCAGCAGTGTGCCCAAGTGGCCAAGAAGGCCAATGGCATCCTGGCCTGTATCAAGAACAGTGTAGCCAGCAGAAGCAGGGAGGTCATTCTGCCCCTGTATTCAGCACTGGTTAGGCCACACCTTGAGTCCTTTGTCCAGGTCTGGGGTCCTCTATTTAAGAAGAACATTGAGACTCTTGAACATGCCCAGAGAAGGGCAACGAGGCTGGGGAGAGGTCTGGAGCACAAGCCCTATGAGGAGAAGCTGTTTAGCCTGGAGAAGAGGAGGCTCAGGGGAGACCTTATTGCTCTCTACAATTACCTGAAGGGAGGTTGTAGCCAGGAAGGTGTTGGTCTCTTCTCCCAGGCAACCAGCAGCAGAACAAGAGGACACAGTCTCAAGCTGCACCAGGGGAGATTTAGGCTCAAGGTGAGGAGAAAGTTCTTCACAGAAAGAGTAATTTGCCATTGGAATGTGCTGCCCAGGGAGGTGGTGGAGTCACCTTCCCTGGAGGTGTTCAAAAAAGGCTTGGATATGGCACTTGGAGCCATGGTTTAGTTGTCATGAGGTGTTAGGTATTAGGTGAGAGGTTGGACTTGATGATCTCTGAGGTCTTTTCCAACCTGGTTGATTCGATTCTATGATTCTATGATATGTTTCAGTGTCCTGGATGCACCCAACCAGGAAAAGTGTCACTTTTACTGTTGTCACTGTTGTTTTACAGTGTCACTTTTCCTGAGATAGGCCTTTCCAATTAGGAGAGTGCTGGGAAAGTTATTCACAATCACTTCCAACACAGCCCAAGCATTCCCTTTGGCAACATCCATCGCATTGCTAAGATAAATTTTAGCTGGAGAAGGGCCATTATGGGCAGGATATTTGTGAAAGAAAAGTTCATGAAGGGTATTTGTGAAAGAAAAGTTCCTGTGGAAACCTGAAAAGGTGATTTTGTGCTGAAGAGTTAACACAGTTGGCTTGACCTCACATCAATTCCCTTCTAGCTACACATAAACAGGAGCATGGACTGGAAGCAACATCATCAGAGAATCACAGAATGGTTTGAGTTGGAAGGGACCTGCAAAGCTCATCTAGTCCCTTCCAGTCAGCAGGGACATCCTCCACTAGACCAGGCTGCTCAGAGCCCTGTTGTGTCTGACCTTGAATATCTCCAATGATGGGGCCTCAACTACCTCCCTGGGCATCCTGTTGCAGTGTTCCACCACCCTCATGGTGCAGAACCTGTTCCTAACATCCAGCCTGAATCTCTATTTATCTCATTTCAAACCATTGCCCTTCCCTTCATCCTATCGCCGCAGGCTGCTGCAAACAGTCCACCTGCAGCCTTTCCATAGGGCCTCTTCAAGTACTGCAGGCTGCTATTAGGTCTCCCTGGAGCCTTCTCTTCTCCAGGCTGAACACTCCCAGCTCCCTCATCCTGTCCTCATAGAGAGATGCTCCAGCCTGATGGTTTTCGTGGCCCTAATGAGGGCGATGCTCCGTTCTGCTCCACAGTGACACGTCGCTGGTGACAACAGATTCTGTGTTCGTCCAGCTCATGAGCCTGAACTTCAGATTGGGAAATGTCAAACTTGCTAGGAGGGCAAACAAGTTCATGAAAAAAAATCAAAGCCAGGAGCAGAGCAAAGCAAAGCAGTGGAAATTCCAGTTGAAAATGTTAAGACTGGTTCCCTGCCTTTTGTTGACAGTCGGGTTTTGGAAAAGAACAATTAGCGTAATGGGTTCTGGGAGCTACTGAGCCAGCAACTGAGGAAAATGGAAACCCAGAGAAACAGCTGAAATATCTTCTCATTCTCATTTAGCTTGTGGTTAGAGCAGCTGAATGGCTGGGTTGAATTGTATTTTATAGTTTTTTTTTTCTATCTGGTCCACTTGTGTAATACTGCAAAACACGGGGAGGGGAGGAACTGTCCCGAGTCGACCTCACGGAACAAAAGGGGGGAAACCGTGGGACAGAAAGAACAGGGAAGAGAAGAAACAAAGAGAGAAAGATTTCTCTCTGGAGAACTGAGAATTGTGCAGAGGTTTCTGCTGGGATGGATTGAAGGCTTTGCTCAAGCCCCAAATTAGATTATGCATTTTCTTGACAGACTATTTTTAGAGGGGAGGAGGGAGAGATATCCTTGGTTGTGTAAGGAAAACTGAAGGATAGTCCAGGAAAAAAACAACAAACCAACCAAACAACAACAAAAGGCAGCTGTGGATTGAAAGGCAGAATGTTTCAGAGGACTTTTTAGAGCTGTTTCAGTTAAAAAAATAAAAGAAAAAGAAAGCTTTCTGAGTCAAAGTTGTTGAAATATTGCTGAGGCTGTTTAGGCCTGAGAAGAGAAGGCTGAGAGGGGATCTGAGCAATGTCTGAGGGGTGGGTGCCAAGCGGAGGGGGCCAAGCTCTTTTTGGTGGTGTGCAGTAACAAGACAAGGAACAATGGATACAAACTTGAACATAGAATGTTTCACCTTAACATGAGGAGAAACTTCTTTACAGTGAGAGTGATGGAGCATTGGAATAAGCTGCTCAGAGAGGCTGTGGATTCTCCTTCTCTGGAGACTTTCCAAACCCACCTGGATGCATTCCTGTGCAGACTGCCCTGGGTGACTCTGCTCTGACAGCGGGGTTGGACTGGATGATCTCTGGAGGTCCCTTCCAACCTCCAATGTTCTATGATCCTATGATTCTTTGGAGGGAGGGGGGCAATTATTTTTTCTTTAGAGGGAAGGGGTCAATTCCCTTTCCATGGGGCAAAAACTGAAGCCATTTGACATGAGTTTGCAAAACAACTAAATCTACCTTTTTTAAAGGAAAAAAAAAAGGAGAAAGCCCACAGTGGGTGGTGGAGTCCCAGCTCTGGAACATCAAAGAATCACAGAATTGTCAGGGTTGGAAGGGACCTCAAGGATCAGCCAGTTCCATCTCACCTGCCATGGCCAGGGATACCTCACACTACAGCAGGTTGCTCACAGCCACATCCAGCCTGGCTGCAAAAACCTCCAGGGATGAGGCTTCCACCACAGCCCTGGGCAACCTGTTCCAGTGTCTCACCACCCTCATGGGGAAGAACTTCTTCCTGACATCCAATCTGAATCTACCCATTCCTAGTTTTGTTCCATTCCCCCCAGTCCTATCACTCCCTGACACCCTAAAAAGTCCCTCCCCAGCTTTCTTGTAGCCCCCTTCAGATACTGGGTCATGGCAGAGTCCCTCTGCTCTGCATGGGTTCTGCTCCAGAACAGATCTTTGCTGGAGCCAGGACTAGCATGAAGGCACAGAAATTGTCTTCCTCCTGCAAATGTATGATCAAAGGTCTGTGAAGACTCTATGCCAGCAGAAGCACAATGCCACCAGGCCAAGCCAGAAGAAAGCCTGGATATTTATCCATGGGATGCTGCAGGTTAAGTTTAGGAATTGCAGAGTGGGGATGAGACCTGAGTGAGATCAGCCATCAGATCCCTGCAAAGAGCCAGGAGAGGAAAGGCAGATAGAAAGTGGTTCCAGCAGGCCAGGTGCTGGTGCCATAGAGCCAAGCAATGACAACATTTGCCTTTTGAAGCACGGAGATTTGTTAGCTGCCAAGTTACTGGAGTCCTGAATTCCCACTCCAGGGGCCCAGGCATGATGTTTGGAGTATAAAACGTTTGGGATGTGCTTTATCTTTCTAGTATTGGCTCCCTATAGGACAGGATTTTCCTACTGTGGGGACAGCTCTCTGAAAGACATCATTTGCCCTAGAGCATTGGGAGATCAGCAGTGTTGAGCTGATGGATGTGTCAATAGGAGGTTTTCCAGGAAGGAGACCTGCAAGGGATAGCATGTAGTTTTCAGTGTTTAATCTAGACCAGTTGTAATCAATGTCCATGAGCACAGGGGCTGGGCAAGAAGGATTCACAATCTGAGTCCTAGATCTAGATGATCCTTGAGGTCCCTTCCAACCCTAACAATTCTGTGATTCTATGATTCTGTGCTAAGCCTTTTTCAGCTTTCTCAGCCCCAGATGATAGAAACAAGCTCTCATCACACTCCATCTTTACCACATTCCCTGCACAGAGATCTCCAGTCTGGTGCCCACAAGCAAGGCCCACGTCTCCAGGCCACCATGCTGCTTCTGCACACAGCCGACAGCTGCTTCACATGGCTTTGCTTTTTCAGCTGCCATGGGGACACACAGTCAAGCATACCTTATTGGAGGGTAAGACTCCCCCGTGTCCTGAGGCACCTTCATAGAGATACCCCATGGGAGCTGGCAACTTCAAATCAGACAGCTCAAGGAGTTTAAAAGCTTAATTCCAAGGAAAACTGCTGGCACCTCACTTCCCTTAAAAATCAGAGCTGGCTTGAACAAGTTCAGAAAGTCTCACTGGTGAATTATTGACCAAGCAGAAGTTGTTATTTACATCATTTATGTGGGCAACACTGGAAAAACCCTGCAGGGGAGAGAGAGCAGAGTTCTGCCCCCTGCAGAAACTCCAGCTGACTCTGGCTGCACTAAAAATACCTTCTGTGTCACCAGGAGAGGAATCCAGATACGATCTTCCCCCTAATCCTTTGTTCCTGACTAAAAGGCATTACGTTTCCATATGATGGTTCCCCTTGAGCTGCTAAAATTGTCTCAGATAACAGGACCTAGAGGTAACGCCAGGAACATGAGGGACAGCCCGGTGGGGGCCACCCCTCCCTGCAGCTGCTGCTGTCCCCTGATCTGTGCTGCCTGCTCTCAGCTCTCAGGACACCTGTAACTTCAGCCCTCGATGCTGAAATGGGGCTTGCTTCAAAAAAGGGACTTTTCACAGTGGAGAGGTGCCAAACCCAGACCTTCCCAGCTCTAACAAACAGAGAATTCAGACACTTGCTAGTTCTCACGCTGGGGTTAGACACAGCTGTGCTCAGACCGGATCCTTGGGCCAAGGACTATAAAGCTATTTAGATACTTTGGCCTTCCTGCATCTTTGAAAAGGTTGTCAAGGCATTTCTGTAAAACAGCTGAAAGGAGTTATTAAATTCTGCAGGAACCTCCAGAGTCTCAGCCAGGCTGGTTTGGGTGCATTAAGTGGTTTTGTCACTGGTTTCCCCTGCACTTCATCCTGGCTGGTGGCACAAAGCCCTGCCGTGAGAAGATGCATTAACTGGGTGCATTGAAATCATCCACTGGGACACTCATTGCCAATTCTCTGATTCTGTGAATTCAGCTGAACGTCTGTTGCCTCTTGACCATACCCCAGTCAACCATCCCCATGGCCCAGGTGTCTTATCAGGTCAGCATTTGACACTGTGAAATCATAGTTTGGTGGAGTGCAAATGGAGAGAAGGTCACACAGCCAGGACTCAGTTTCTGTGCTTGCATCCCAGAAGGCAGATCACATCCTTGGCTGCATCGAAAGAGCCATAGAGGTGATTCTGCCACTTTGCTCTGCTCTGCTGAGACCTCACCTGCAGTACTGTGTACAGCTCTGGAGCCCTCAACATAAGAAGGACATGGACCTGATGGAGAAGGTCCAGAGGAGGGCCACAAAAAGGATCAGGGGGTTGGAGCACCTCTGCTGTGAGGACAGGCTGAGGGAGCTGGGGGTGTTCAGCCTGGAGAAGAGAAGGCTCCAGGGAGACTTGATAGCAGCCTTCCAGTACCTGAAGGGGTCTACAAGAAAGATGGAGAGAGACTGTTTACAGTGACAGGATGAGGGGCAATGGCTTCAAATTAGAGAAGAACAGATTTAGATCGGATGTTAGGAACAAGTTCTTTACTATGAGGGTGGTGGAACACTGGAACAGGTTGCCCAGGGAGGTGGTTGGGGCTCCAACCCTAGAGATATCTAAAGTGAGGCTGGACAGGGCTCTGGGCAGACTGACCTAGTGGAGGATGCCCCTGCTCAGTGCAGAGGGGGTTGAACTGGATACCTTTGGAGGTGCCTTGCAACCCAAACCATTCTATGATTCTATTCTTCTTTCATTTGAGGAGAGAGAGGCACAGCACTGAGAAGTCACAGGTGTCTTCCAAAAGCAAACAGTGATGGTAGGGGAGGCAGGAAATGGATCCATGGATTAAGGAATAACATCTGAAGGTTTGTTCCCAATCCCTGCTTCAATGCAGTGCCAGGAACAGCTGGTGCCATGCTTGGGAAGTTCACCCTTGGAGCAGCTTCACAGCCACTCTGCCCAGCTGTGTTAAGGTCCACACAAAGACCTTCAGCTGGCGTACAGCTAGATATGCCAAACCAGGAAATATCCTGGATGCTTGGCTTTTTGCTCTCAATTATATTTGCCCCACCTCACCACTGTGGCATCTGTGCCCTTTGGCAGCAGAGAAGCAGGTTGTGCCGAGGGCCTGTGACCCAGCAGCCTTCTGCGGTCACATTTCCATGGACAGAAGACATCACTCTTAGAAGACCAAAAGACAATGAGGTCAAAGAATGAAGATGTAGAATACATACCCAGAATTGCCCCTGCTCCACCAGGAATTGCAGGCAGATTCAAGCAATGCAAGGGATGGGAATCTAAACTGCATGGACAGCTCGAGAGCCAGGATTATGAAAGAAAACTGAGCATTAAATGTTCTTAACAAAGGCAACCCAGGCTCACTGTGTTCTGTTTTTGTTATGTTTTCCCCCTGTTTTCTGATGCTTTAACCTTCAGTTGTTGCTGTTGGAATTCTTTTTGTGCTGTTCCACTTGTCATTCCTCTTATTTTTCTTCGAGCCACTTTGGCAGAAGACTTATCAAAATGCGCTGAGCTTGTCAACAAATGTCACGAGCGAGGAGTTGAGGCAGACTGAAGAAGCAGAGAAAGGGCATGGGAAAATATGCAACATGAAATCATTTTATATGCTGGAGAAATGCAGCAGAATAATAATGGCAAAGGCCTTGCTGTAAGCTGTTTGTGCTGTTCTAAAAGTTCCCACTGGTCAGTGATTTCTAGTCCGGCTACAAAAGGTCCTTGGCAGGGGCCAAGATGCTCTTCTGGAAGAAAATGGCACAGCTTCATCAGAATCAAGGGCCTGGCCACTCTGCCTGCTGTGCAATCAGGTTGAGGCACTCAGTGGTCTGAACTGGGCAACTTTCATAGAATCCTAGAATGGCTCAGGTTGGAAGGGCCCTCAGAGATCATCTGCTCTGACCCACCCACACCATGGGCAGGGACAGCTCTCAATTAGACTCAGCTGCTCAAGGCTTCATCTAACCTGGCCTTCAACACCCTCACAAAGGAGGCATCCACAACCTCCCTGGGCAGCCTATTCCAGAGTCTCACCACCCTCCTACTGAAGAACTCCTTCCTAAGATCCAGTCTAACCCTGCTCTCCCTCAGCTTCAAACCACTCCCCCTTGTCCTGTCTCTAGACATCCTCATGAAAAGTCCCTCTGCAGCCTTCCTGTAGGATCCCTTCAGATATTGGAAGGCAGCTCTAAGGTCCCCCTGGAGTCTTCTCTTCTCCAGGCTGAACAACCCCAGTTCCCTCAGCCTATCCTCACAGCAGAGGTGCTCCAGCCCTTGGCTCATCTTTGTGGCCCTCCTTTGTTGGCCTTCTCAAATGACAAATTAAGGACTAAATCTCCAGCTCTGGAAATCAAAACCCAGCCATGGGCAAATGCCCAACTGTACCAGTCTATGCCCAAGTCATGCTCTCTGCTGGGCTAATAATCCCCATGGTATATCCTAGCAGGCCACACATCCAGCATCCTGCTGAGGTTCAATCTCAACCTGCCAAATGGTTAGTTACAGGGCTAAAAAGCTGCCCCTCTCTTGATCTTCTGCTTTGAAGTTCCCTCACAGACATTTGCTTACTTAAGCTCATGCAAGAGAAGGTGAAGTCTGACCCCCACCATCCACTGGTGGTGTCCACTTTCATAGGGGTATGAGAAGAAAAATAAATCCCTGTGAAATGAGGGTAAGGGAAGCTTTATGGTGTGCTTACCTAATTAGGGGTAAGGTTATACTGCAGGTTGCACGGGGCTGTAGGAGAGGGGTTGGAATTCAGTAGGCTTAGGTTAAACAAAATAAATCATAAGGTCAACGGTAAGGTGAAAATAGAAAGGCATTCCACCCACCCACCACAGCAGCAAGCAGGAGAGTGCACTCTTGGTATCCCCAAAGGCCAAGGAAGGCATCTGAGCCTGGAAGATTTCAGTCCCTTCAGCTGCAATTGCTGATCACAACTCTTTGGAGATCAGCTTCTGATAAGTAAGGAGGTCAGAGCGCTCCTGGCCAAGGCTAATGGTCAAAGTGATGTTATTTAACCTCACGCACTTCCACAGGGCACTGGAGCCAGATGGAGAGCTACCACCAAGGATCATTCACTGTGGGGGAGCACATCATTAGGAACACAAGTGAAACCCCAAGGAGACGAAATGGTGGCAATGGCGGCAGCTCACAGGGAGGGGTGGGGCAGGGGAGAGGTGCAGATGGGGGGAAACTGTGAAGAAAAAGATGATTAGAATTTGTAACACTTGAATAGACCACATAATCCCAGAATGGCTTCATTTGGGAAGGACTTCAGAGATCATCTACTCCAATCTCCCCACCAGGGGCAGGGACATCTCTCAAGTAGGCTCAGCTGCTCAAGGCCTCATCCAACCTGGCCTTCAACACCCCCAGGAAGCAGACAGTCACAACCTCCCTGGGCAGCCTATTCCAGAGTCTCACCATCCTTGTGGTGAGAAGTTTTTCTTCTTAGGAAGCTCTTCTTCCTAAGATCCAGTCTAAACCTATTCTTCCTCAGCTTCAAACCATTCCCCCTTGTCACACCATTAATCTCTTTAGTTTCTGACTAAATACAATGTGCTCTAGCAAGCTTGCTAGACCACATCTGGGAACACAGACATCCCAGGTGTCACATCTGGGAACACAGACATCCCAGGTGTCACATCTGGGAATACAGACATCCCAGGTATCACATCTGGGAACACAGACATCCCAGGTACCACAAAACCATAGAATTGCTAGGGTTGGAAGGGACCTCATGGGACACCTCACACTACATCAGGTTGCTCACAGCCACATCCAGCCTGCCCTGAAAAACGTCCAGGGATGAGGCTTCCACCACCTCCCTGGGCAACCTATGCCAGTGTCTCACCACCCTCATGGGGAAGAACTTCTTCCTAACATCCAATCTCAGTCTTTCCTCCTCTAAGCTTGGATCCATTCCCCCTAATCCTATCACTCCCTGACACCCTAAAAAGCCCCTCACCAAAAATCTTCTCAGCACCTTCTCCCAACTGAACAACCCCAACTCTCTCAGCCTGTCTTTATAGGAGAGGTGTTCCAGACCTCTGATCATCTTCACAGCCCTTCTCTGGACACATTCCAGCACATCCAGATCTTTCTTGTGATAGGGGCTCCAGAACTGGGCACAGTACTGCAGGTGGAGTCTCACCAGAGTGGAGTAGAGGGGGAGAATATGTAGCTGAAGACAGGAATAGGGTCAGTTAGGCTTAGAATTAGGGTTAAGGACAGGGATAGGGATAGGGATAGGGATAGGGATAGGGATAGGGATAGGGATAGGGATAGGGATAGGGATAGGGGTAAGGGTAGGGGCAGGGGTAGGGGTAGAGGTAGGAGTAGGGATAGGGGTAGGGGTACAGTAGGATAGGGGTAGGGGTAGAGTAAGGTAGGGGTAGGAGTAGGGATAGGGGTAGGGGTACAGTAGGGTAGGGGTAGGGTAGGGGTAAGGTAGGGGTAGGGATAGGGTAGGGAAAGGGTAGGGGTAGGGTTAGGGGTACTTATAGGGGCAGGGGTAGGGGTAGTTATAGGGGTAGGGGTTAGGTAGGGGTAGGGAACTACTTCCTCTATGCCTGCCCAGTCTGGAGTCCATGTAGGGAAACCTGACTCAGCCTAGGTGGAAGCTACTGTGATTTCATTGGGCTGAACTGAAGCTGAACATCTTTCAGAGCCTGTTTGGCCTCAGGGATGTTTTTTTATGGCCAAAATAATACGTGCCACGTGGGAAAAGCTCAGAGCAATTAATAGGAGTTGCAACCAGTAGGATTGGAGAGAAATGAAATAATCTATGGCAACGGCTGGGTAATCTTTAAAGTTCGACAGAGAACGATTGCCTTTCACAAAGGGTTTTTAAGACAGTCTATAGAGCTGCTGTGATGTAATCCACTTTTAAATCCTGGTCAAAAATAAAAGCTCCAAAGCCTAAGAATGGTTATTGTTTTCTTATTAAATTCTGTATGAGTTTTCCATAAAGCAAGAGCTGGTATTCTCATAACATCCCCACTACTCGAGTCTGGAGGCAAACAAGAGAGCTGGATTTAATTACGTCAGGCACATCCACGTCTGCCAATCCCTTCCATGTATCCCTGCACATCAAAACACTCATCCATGCAAATCAGGTGCCACTGGAACCAACAGAGCTGGACCTGCTCCAATGGGTCCTCAGCTACCAAAACAACTACAATGACAGATAGGTTTTCAAAGGCCATAGAAGGGATGGGAAGCTCTCACAGAATGGTTTTGGAGGTGGAAAAATCCCAGTGCACTGAGATGGAAACTGTTTGGAGGAGCAGGGGGGGTTTGCTCTCCTTTCTTGGTGGTGTATGGAAAGGGAGCATGTGCTTACTCTGGTCCACAGCATCCTGTGGCCTGGGGTGGGGAGGCCAACCTGAGATGTAAAAGGCACAGCCTTCAGAGCTGGGAATTGTGCCTGGAGTGCTGGCAGCTTGAGCATTTCCCTCACCAGGGGACTGTAAGGTATTTGTTCTCCTCCTTTCTCTCTCCCACTCATTCATTTCAAATGAGACCTATTGGTTCGCAGTCAGATCGAGAGGGAAAAAACAGCCCTGCAATCACAAAGTGCCCTTGTGAGATGGAAAAGTTGGGGTTTACCCAGCTCTGCTCCAAAAGAAAATCCAGGGAAAAGGTGAGAGTGGCTGCCCAAAGCCTGCCCACGGGTTACCAGGGGGCTGTGTGCTGCTGGGACGTGCCTGGGATTCCTCCGGCGTGATGCTGACCCGACCCTGGCCATCAAGGCCAGGGGGAAGTTGCTCAACCTTGTGAAATACAGGAGGGGAAAAAGGAGAGTGATATTAAAGTAATAAATGAAAGCAAAAGTGCTGCCTGTAAGGGGGCTGGGAGCAGGGGGAATCTCAGTGTGTGGCAGAGCAGTGTGCAATCCATCTTGGCATCCTTTTCCACACCAGAGGAGAAATGGACATAAATAGATAGGAAAAGCTCCATGTCCAGCAGGAGCAGGGAGGTGACTGTCCCTTTGTGTTTGGCTCTGGTGAGGCCACACCTTGAGGATTGCAGCCAGTTTTGAGCAGCTCAATACTAGAGATATGGAGGGACTGGAGCCAGTGCAGGGAGGGGCAAGGAAGCTGGGAAAGAGCCCGGAGAATAAATCTGATGAAAAGTAACTGAAGGAGTTGGGGATGGTTAGTTTGGAAAACAGAAGGGTAAGGGGAGACCTCATGGCTCTCTACAACTACCTGAAAGGAGGTTGTGGAGAGGCTGGTGCTGGTCTCTTCTCACAGGTCATTAGTGATAGAACAAGAAGGAATGGCCTCAAGCTGCAATTGGGTAGGTGTAGACTGGACATTAGGGAGAATTTTTGCCGCGCAAGAGTGGTCAGGGATTGGAATGTGCTGCCCAGGGAGGTGGTGGAGTCCCCAACCCTGGATATGTTTAAAGGTGGTTTGGATGTGGTGCTTGGGGATCTGGTTTAGGGGTGAACCTTGTAGAGTAGGGTTCTGGGTTGGATTTAGTGATCCTGAGGGTATTTTCCAGCCTGAGTACTTCTGTGATTCTTCTGGCTAGCTGGTAGAGTGTGTAAGTAGATGTCATGAGTCCCTGATTTAGGGAAGCATTTCAGTGCAGGTTTCACTTGCAGCATGTTAGTACTGAACTGGGTCACAGAGCACTACTGAAAGTGCCTGCCTAAACATTATGGACACTAAAAAATGAAGCCAGAACTCCCCAGGAGCCAGCAGTGCCCTCATGCAGCCCAGAAGGCAGCTGTGTGCTGGGCTGCAGGAAGAGGAGTGTGGCCAGCAGGGCCACAGGGGAGATTCTGCCCCTTGACTGCTCTGCTGAGACCTCACCTCCAATACTGTGTCCAGCTTTGGTGTCCCCAGCATTAGGACACAGAACTGCTGGAGTGAGGCCAGAACAGGCCACAAAGAGGAGGATAGGCTGAGGGAGCTGGGGTTGTTCAGCCTGGAGAAGAGAAGACTCCAGGGAGACCTTAGAGCTGCCTTCCAATACCTGAAGGGATCCTACAGGAAGGCTGCAGATGGACGTTTCATCAGGGTGTCTGGAGACAGGACAAGGGGGAATGGTTTGAAGCTGAGGGTGAGCAGGGTTAGTCTGGAGCTTAGGAAGAAGTTCTTCAGTAGGAGGGTGGTGGGACTCTGAAATAGGCTGCCCAGGGAGGCTGTGGATGCCTCCTTTGTGGGGGTATTCAAGGTCAAGTTGGATAAGGACTTGAGCAGGACTTGAGTCCAATTGAGAGATGTCCTTGCCCATGGCAGGGGGGTCAGAGTAGACGATCTCTGAGGTCCTTTCCAGCCTAGGACATCCTGTGATGGTTCCATGCTTTCTTGGGAAGATGATTGGGGTTGCTTTGTTTTAAGGAAAAAAGGGGACTTCAATATTTTTAAAGGAAACTTTCAATTTGACATTTCCTCTCCAACTCAACTCCTGTTGCCCGGCTATGCAATTTCTGTCAACACAAACACCTGGCTGTGGATGTCCTGGCAAGATTCAGGGTCACACCAAGACAGCTCTTCTGAAGGGTAGAAGCAGAAAACTCAGGGTGAATTCTTGACATCTCCTGGACACATAGTGAATTTGCCTCTCCTTGGCTTTTATTATTCAATTCAAATGACAATCCCTGAGGTGGACCAAATGTCAATCCAGTGATTGGGGTGATTCTCCCCCTCTACTCCACACTAGTGAGACTCCACCTGGAGTACTGTGTCTAGTTCTGGAGCCCCTAGTACAGGAAGGATCTGGAGGTGCTGGAACATGTCCAGAGAAGGGCCACAAGGATGAGCAGAGGGCTGGAGCTCCTCTGCTGTGAGGACAGACTGAGAGAGTTGGGGCAGTTCAGTCTGGAGAAGAGAAGGCTCTGAGGAGACCTTCTTGTGGCCTTCCAGTATCTGAAGGGGGCTACAAGAAAGCTGGGGAGGGACTTTTGAGGGTGTCGGGGAATGATAGGACTAGGGGGGATGGAGCAAAACTAGAAATGGGTAGATTCAGATGAGATGTTAGGAAGAAGTTCTTCCCCATGAGGGTGGTGAGACTCTGGCAAGGGTTGCCCAGGGAGGTGGTGGAAGCCTCATCCCTGGAGGTTTTTCAGGCCAGCCTGGATGTGGCTGTGAGCAACCTGATCTAGTGTGAGGTGTCGCTGCCCATGGCAGGGGGGTTGGAACTGGGTGATCCTTGATGTCCCTTCCAACCCTAACAATTCTCTGATTCTGTGATTCTAAGTCTTGGCTCTGCTGCAAGGGAGCAAGGACCACTTTGATGGCTTCAGGTGCGAAGACTCCAAGACTTTCTTTTCTACATAAATTTGATGATGCTGGAATGTGACAATTTCAGCCATACTATGGGAACCTTCTGAAATTTTTGACTTCTCCAAGGCCACCCTTCAGGAATCATGCCCTGAGCCTTTAGAATAGAATTGGAATGGAATGGAATGGAATGGAATGGAATGGAATGGAATGGAATGGAATGGAATGGAATGGAATGGAATGGAATGGAATGGAATAGAATAGAATAGAATAGAATAGAATAGAATAGAATAGAATAGAATAGACCAGACCAGACCAGACCAGACCAGCTTGGAAAAGGCCTCAGAGATCATGAAGCCCAACCTATCATCCAACACCATCTAATCAACTAAACCATGGCACCAAGTGCCTCATCCAGTCTCTTCCTAAACACCTCCAGGGATGGTGACTCCACCACCTCCCTGGGCAGCACATTCCAAGGACCAATCTCTCTTTCTGGGAAGAACTTCATTCTAACATCCAGCCTAAACCTCCCCTGGCACAGCTTGAGACTGTGTCCTCTTGTTCTGGTGCTGCTTGCCTGGGAGAAGAGACTAACCCCCACCTGGCTACCACCTCCCTTCAGGTAGCTGTAGAGAGCAATAAGGTCTCCCCAGAGCCTCCTCTTCTCCAGGCTAAACACCCCCAGCTCCCTCAGCCTCTCCTCATAGGGCTGTGCTCCAGACCCCTCATATTCTATTATTTTATTTGCCATCAGGAAAGACCATGGTTAAAAAAAGGAGTAGTGTGGCATCAAGGCAAGACTGTTCCTTTGGTGAGTGTATTCAGCTGTCTTTGCAAAGAAGGCAGAGCAGGGAGAGGCAGCAATTTTGCTATATCAGCCTAAATCTTCATTAAAAATGTAAGTGTATAATAAGTGCTTCTTGTTTGGGAGCAGGGAGGGCAGAAGAAAGCCAGAAGTGGTTTTGCTTCATCTGATAGCCATCAGAAGTGAAAAATCCCAGTCTGGATTCTGGATTTCATCCCTCCTGCAGACTCTGCATCTTGTGTAGGATCAAACTCCTCAGCTGAGGCTGGCACAGCTGGTGTTGCCAGGGAAATGCCCTGCACAAAACCTGGGGAGGGGTCAGCCTCCTTCTTGTGGGACAGGAGATGCCGGTAGATGTAAGGCAAGCTGCTCTGCAGGCACCGTGAAACCTTAGAAATCAGACTGCCCTTGTGCTTTGGGAGGATGCTAAGTGGTTTTTTTGCCCCCAAATTGGAAAGATTCTCAGGGCTGAGCAGGTCTGCTAGGTTGTTTGCAAGTCCATCAGCCCTGAGGGAGGCTGTTGGAGGCAAACCATCTGATGTGTAGAGGTATTTGTCTGCTTGTCCTGTGCAAATGATGCAAATGGATCTTGGCTTTCCTGTCCCATGAATGACCTCCTAAGAGGCAGTGGCAGCTGCCCAGGGTCTGTGCTGGCAGAGCATGCCACAGGTGGCACCATCTGCACCACCATGTCCAACCCAAACAGCTCATTCCCAGCTGCAGGGAAGGGCCAGCAATGTGAGAGTGACTCCCAGGCGGGGTGAAGGGTGGCTCACACACTGGATCCCTTGTGGAGGAGGAACAGTCAAGAATTAGCACCTGTAGGCACCTCTCAGCTCCTGCAATAAACACAAATATGTCTCCTGGCATGGCCAGATAGGAAAATATGAGCAGCAAAAGTCCTCTGTGCCAGCCACATTCCAGGGTTTGTGTGCCACTGCTGGCCACGTGCACTGCAAAGCCAGCCACAGGTTGGCAAGGAGAAGCTTCTGCCCTCAGCTCTTTTCACATGGCCTGCTCATTGAATCATTCACTGCTCTGCCTTGGAAGGGACCTTTAAATGTCATCTAGTCAACCCCTTGTGCAGAGAGCAGGGATAATTAGATCAGGTAGCTCAGAGCCCTGGCCTGGCCTAGCATGTGTCCAGGGGTGGGGCATCTAACACCATTCTGGGCAACTTCTGCCGGTGTTTCACCACCCTCAGCACAAGAAATGTCCTTCTCATGCCTAGCCTACATCTCCCCTCTTTTAATTTAACACTTAATGGCAGGGGTGGACACCAGAGGCACCCTCAACTTCAGATTTTCTTGGAGAACTGAAGATGTGAGCCCAAGTGGATTTGCACTTTCATTCTGTGCACTGCATGCTGAATTTGTCCAGTTACTTCAGGAAGAGGGTGACTGGAAGCCCACACGTGTCATGCACACCTTCCCACCTTCTTCTCACCCCTCCTGCCATGCAAAAGCACTCACACTGCTGCAAAGCAGATGTGATGGCATGAGGGGCAGCAGATCACAGAATCACAGAATGCCAGGGGCTGGGAGGGGTCTTGAAAGGTCATCCAGTCCAACCCCCCTGCCAGAGCAGGATCACACAGGAACACATCCAGGTGGGTTTTGACTATCTCCAAAGAGAAAGAGACTCCACAACCCCCCTGGGCAGCCTGTTCAAGTGTTCTGTCACCCTCACAAGGAAAAAATTTCCATGGAAGTTCCTGTGCCTCAGCTTCCACCCACTGCCCCTTGTGCTGTCATTGGGCATCACCCAGCAGAGCCTAACCCCATCCTCTGGGCACTCACCCTGCACATCTTTGTCAACATGAATGAGGTCACCTCTCAGGCTCCTCCACTCCAAGCTAAAGAGCCTCAGCTCTCTCAATCTCTCCTCATAAGAAAGATGTTCCACTCCCCTAATCATTTTTGTGGCTCTGTGCTGGACTCTTTCAAGAAGTTCCCTGAGGTCCTTCCTGAACTGTGGAGCCCAGAACTGGACACAATATTCCAGATGCAGCCTCAGCAGGGCAGAGTAGAGGGGAAGGAGAACCTCTCTTGCCCTACTAACCACAGCCCTTCTAATCCACTCCAGGATGCCATTGGCCTTCTTGGCCACAAGAGCACATTGCTGGCTCATGGTCAACCTCCCAGCCACTAGGAATTAGAGTGGGGGGGAGGGCAAGAAAAGATGGTACCAGTCCAAGACTGAAGTGAGCCCTCTGGTGATTGCAGTGTGGGAAAAACCCAGCTGGCCCTACATCCAGGGGGCATATTCAACAGGGGGTGGCCATCACCAGGCTCCAAGAGGACACATCAGGCAAAGGGAAGAGGAGACCACGACCTTCTGTCACCGTCACTCTGAGAAATGAAGGCTGGACGTGGGAAGATCCCAGTCACTGCTCACCCCACTGAGGAGGTCCATCAGAGGGGTTGCTGCTGCCACCAGCACAGCTGCAGGCACACCAGGCCCAAAGACAATAAACAAAAGGACTTCACTCTCAGAGCTGGGGCTGGGCATGGGGTTATGTGATTTTTGGAAGCCTTGCAAAAAGTGGTGTGTGACAGATGGAATTCAAAATCCCTGAGCCTTGCATCTACACCCTGGCGCTCCCAGGCAGCTCTTGCTAAGCGCTCTGCTAGGTGGCTACCTGCTGTGCAGCTAGATCTAATCAGCACCAAACCTCTCCAAAGGAAACAGCTCTGAAGCCTTCCATTGTTGTAATTCTTTCTTTTCTTTTTTTTTTTTTTTTCCCTGCTCTGGGCTCACAAAATCCTGATGCTCCCTCCCTCAAGTGTGAAAACCGAACACAGAGCAGATTGGCCTCAGCTGTGCCCTAGTGGGCAGCCTGACCTGCACAACAGGGATGGCCTTGCACAGAAACCACTTGGGAGAGCTTCCAGGACAAGTCAGTTGCTGGAAGGCAAAGCAGCTGATAGGTATGAAATACCCTGTGCTTTCCCCAGTAACCTCTAAGGCCATGTCTGACCAGCAGCTAGATGTAAATCACACAGCATCCACTACTGAAGAGCCTTCTGCTCCTCAGCAGTCCACCTGAACCCTCTGAAATTCAACTCCTGCAGGGCTCAGCACCTGAGGGGTCCTGTGGCACACAGCGTCCCTCAGTCACAGTGTAGCTGAAACTGCTGCTTGCTGGTACCAGCAGTTTGAACCCTGGTTTTAGCTGCTACTGGCCAGGGTATGTGCCTGAGTCCTGCTAGGTGCTCTCCCATATAAAAAGAGCATTTGTGTTCTCTCAACCAGTGTGACTTTTGGGCTAGATTCAGGAGGAAAAACAAACTTTTCCTAACAGGAGCAAAGAGCATGCCACCTCCATAGCACTACATAAACAGAGTTTCCCTTCTGGCAAGCAAGACCCACCTGAAACACAGAGGAGCAGCGCTGAGCAAACACACTCCGAGGTGTGATGGAGCTACCAGCAATGCCTGCACTCCCTCATCGGCTTTGACAACCAGACAAGAATGTGTCTGCCCAAATTGTGACCATGTACCTGCTTTAATCATAGAATCACAGAATCAACCAGGTTGGAAAAGACCTCGGAGATCATCAAGTCCAACCTATTCCCTAATAGCTAACACCTCATGACAACTAAACCATAGCTCCAAGTGCCACATTCAAGCCTTTTTTGAACACTTTCAGGGACAGGGACTCCACCACCCCCCTGGGCAGCACATTCCAATGGCCAATCACTCGTTCTGGGAAGAACTTTCTCCTCACCTCGAGCTTAGCACAGCTTGAGATTGTGTCCTCTTGTTCTGGTGCTGGTTGCCTGGGAGAAGAGACCAACCCCCACCTGCCTACAACGTCACTTCAGGTAGTTGTAGAGAGCAATAAGGTCTCCCCTGAGCCTCTTGCTCTCCAGGCTAAACAACCCCAGCTCCTTCAGCCTCTCCTCATAGGGCTTTGCTTGAGACCTCTCACCAGCTTCTTAAATAGAGGAGCCCAGAACTGAACACAGTACTCAAGGTGTGGCATAAATCCTGGCTAATCAGATGATGCTTCTCAGCTCTGCTTCTTTGGTTCAATACAGGTACAACAAGCAAGTACTAATAGCAAGCAAGTATTAGGAGCTTCATTAGCTTCATTCTACCCACTCTGACCTCTTTATTACCTTGGATGGAGTTAGTCCAAGTTAGGTTCTTCTCTTCAACAGCCTTAGCAAGCTCAGAAATTATCAGAAAAATCCCCTGCAGAATAAATCTGTTGCAAAAGAAACTACAGGGAACCTGCTGCTGTCCTGCATCCAGGAAAACAGCAGGAGCTGTGCAGTTTAATTTGAACTCTTTGGTACCCAGGGATGAGATTATAGAATCATAGAATTGTCAGGGTTGGAAGGGACCTCAGGGATCATCCACTTCCAACCCCCCTGGCATGGGCAGGGTCACCTCACACTACAGCAGGTTGCTTGCAGCCACATCCAGCCTGGCCTTAAAAACCTCCAGGGAGGAGGCTTCCACCACCTCCCTGGGCAACCTGTGCCAGTGTCTCACCACCCTCATGGGGAAGAGCCTCTCCCTAACAGCCAATCTGAATCTACCCATTTCTAGTTTTATTCCATTCCCCCCAGTCCTATCACTCCCTGACACCCTCAAAAGTCCCTCCCCAGCTTTCTTGCAGGCTCCCTTCAGATACTGGAAGGCCACAATAAGATCAGTTTGGATGAATGTGGAACTGGCCTGAGGATCTGAGGTGGCAGATTTCCTAAATAAAGAAAGGTGATCTTAATGGTTGATAAACCCCTCCAACATCCTTTTATGTTTCCTCTTTCTCACTTGGTGCTGTGATTAATTTTGTGCCATTGCCATGGTCCAGATAAGAACCAGTATCACAGTATCACAGTATCACTTAGGTTGGAAAGGACCTCGAGGATCATTGAGTCCAACCTATCAACACAGACCCCAAAAGCCACATCAGAAGGAGCTGCTTTAAGCAGTTGCAGATTGACATGACCCGTGAGGCTTCTGAGAAGACATCTCCAGGTCCCAGCCAGCTTCCCCCTGCACTTCCAGCACGAGCATGGAAGCCCCTGGGAGTTTTCCCAGGGAGGGAGTGACTGACTGGGTGACCATCACGACTCTTTGGAGGTATTTTGTGGCACGCTCCGTGGTTTGTCCAGAATGAGGCAAAAGGCATCCAAAAAAGGCAAACCAGCCCTGCTGCTCACAGAGCACTCAGTGCTAATTCATGATTCCACCTGGGCTGAAGCCTTAAATTTCATTATGTGCTTTATAAACTTAAGAGTTTTAGAAATAACATATAGTATTACTGGCTCAGAATGAGTTTCCATCCAAAGGCAGAGCTCTGAAAGGGATCTGTGAAATCCGGGGAAATTCTGCTTCAAAAGCTCCCTGCACTTCTGAACATAATATCCCAAACTCCAACTCTAAGATTTGATAAACCCTGGAAATTATTTGGCATCTCAGCATATTTGCAGATAGTGGGAAATAAAATGGATAAGAGCTGTGCCAAGAATAAGAGGAGTTTTCCCCATTTCTTTAAACTGTGCAGAATGAGAAAGTGATGATCAACATTTTTAACTGTGGCAGACTGTGAGTGGCATCAGCTTCTGGCTCTGTATCATAGAATCCCAGAATGGCTCTGGTTGGAAGGGACCTGAGAGATCATCTATTCCAACCTCCCTGCCATGGGACACCTCTCAACTGGACTCAACTGCTCAAGGCTTAATTCAACCCGGCCCTCAACACCCCCACAAAGGAGGTATCCACAGTCTCCCTGGGCAGCCTATTCCAGAGTCTCACCACCCTCCTACTGAAGAACTTCTTCATAAGCTCCAGTCTAACCCTGCTCTCCCTCAGCTTCAAACCATTCCCCCTTGTCCTGTCTCCAGACACCCTGATGAAAAGTCCCTCTGCAGCCTTGCTGTAGGATCCCTTCAGGCAGCTCTAAGGTCTCCCTCTCCATATTTTTGCTCTGACTTCAGTGTAGGTAGCTGAGATCACATCTCTGGTAAAATCAAGGTTTAGGTGAAAAGCCAGAAACATCTGTGTAGAAGACAGTGTTAAATGATTTCATGAATCTGTCAAGAAGTCTTTTCCATGATTTTGTTTGTTATTTATGAGACCTTACAGCGTCAAAGAATAGCAAAGGACCTCCAGGCATCATCCAGTCCAACCCCCCTGCCAGAGCAGGATCACCCAGGGCAGGTCACCCAGCAACACATCCAGGTGGGTTTTGAATATCTCTAGAGAAGGAGACTCCACAACCTCTCTGAGTAGCCTGTTCCAGTGTTCTGTCACCCTCACCATACAGAAGTGTCTCCTCATGCTGAGGTGGCACCTCCTGTGCTCCAGCTTGTACCTGTTGTTCCTTGTCCTATCACTGGGCACCACCAAAAACAGCCTGGCATCTTCAGCCTAGGTATTGTCCTCGCCTGTCATCCACAACTCAACATGCAATCATTTCTTCCGTCAGAGCTCTGAACACCATTCCATGCCTCAGAAGATAATTTCTCTCAACATTTTGGCTTCTTTTTCTTTTTGCTGCTGTGTGGGACTTTTCATGTCCTGTCCTCTCTAGGGTGATAAACACTCAAGATGCCAGGCCCAGGTTATTGAAAGGAGAACAAGATAAATACAAGCAGAGGGGGAATTTGGTTTGGAGGGGGAGTTTTGCAACTGAAAGAATGAACGTGAGTTGACTTTGTTCTCAAGGCTACAAAGAAAGGATCATGCATTATCTGAAATAAAAGAGTTCTGCCTGGAACACACTGGGATCTCTTTGGGAAAGCTTGCTGAAAATGAAACACTAAGAAGATAGCATTAAGATGTGCTGGGCAAGTTCCTTTCTTAAGGCCACTTCAGCAAATGAAAGCCACCCTGGGGAAGTGGGGGGAAAAAAACCCAAGGGCCAATGGCATCCTGGCCTGCATCAGGAACAGTGTGGCCAGCAGGAGCAGGGAGGTCATTCTGCCCCTGTACACCGCACTGATTAGGCCACACCTCAAGTAGTCTGTCCAGTTCTGGGCCCCTCAGTTTAGGAAGGATGTTGACTTGCTGGAACATGTCCAGGGAAGGGTAACAAAGTTGGAGAGGGGCTTGGAACACAAGCCCTATGAGGAGAGGCTGAGGGAGCTCGGGTTGCTTAGCCTGGAGAAGAGGAGACTCAGAGGTGACCTTATTGCTGTCTACAACTACCTTATGGGAGGTTGCAGACAGGCAGAGGTTGGTCTCTCCTCCCAGGCAACCAGCACCAGAACAAGAGGACACAGTCTCAGGCTGTGCCAGGGGAGGTTTAGGCTGGAGGTTAGGAGGAAGTTCTGCACAGAGAGAGTGATTGCCCATTGGAATGGGCTGCCCAGGGAGGTGGTGGAGTCACCATCACTGGAGGTGTTTAGAAGGAGACTGGATGGGGTGCTTGGTTGCATGGTTTAGTTGATTAGGTGGTGTTGGATGATAGGTTGGACATGATGATCTTGAAGGTCTCTTCCAACCTGGTTTATTCTAAGCAGTACATATTCTAAGCATTCAATAATCAGTGATTGAGAAATAGGAGTGGCAGGGGAGCAAACCAGTGGAGTGATAGAAAGATTCTTGACTCAGGAATATGGAATAACTTGGAGGAAAATTGGAGATTTAGCAATACTGTTGAGGTGGAGAGAGCAAAAATAGCTGTGTTCATGCTCTGTCAGATAACCCAGAGGTGTTTCATGTGAAGATGCAGCAGGGCTGCCCTCTAATCCAATTTTGGAATCAGACAGTACTGGTTTGAAGAAAACATCACAATTGCCTGGTCAGAGAAGCAGTCTGGGGCTGTGGGCAGTGATGGCAGGGCCCAGGCACCTGTTCCTCCTCAGATCTTAGACATGGTTGAGTTATTTAGTTCCTGTATAGCTCTGTCCACTTCAACCTGTAACCAAGGACCCAGGCACCTGTTCCTCCCCAGATCTTAGACATGGTTGAGTTATTTAGTTCCTGTATAGCTCTGTCCACTTCAACCTGTAACCAAGGACCCAGGCACCTGTTCCTCCCCAGATCTTAGACATGGTTGAGTTATTTAGTTCCTGTATAGCTCTGTTGGCTTTTAGCTGTAGACAAAGTGGATTGTATTTAGATACCGACTCTGTAGCACCTCATTCATTGGGTTATAAAATGCCTCTGAAGGAAAGATGTGAAGAACAGTTATTAATAAAGAGTCTAAGATCCTGGAAGCCCAGAAGAAAACCTCAACCAGAGTCTTCACAAGGCTACCAGCAGACTCAGATGATGTTGCCCATCACGCAGGAGACATCACTTTGTGACCATCTGGTGCACTCCATTTTCTCTCTTTGAGAAACCCCACAAAACCAGATTCACAGAATCACAGAACATCAGAGGTTGGAAGGGACTTCCAGTAGATCAACCAGTCCAACCCCTCTGCCAAAGCAGGATCACCCAGGGTAGTGCAAACAGGAGTGCATCCAGGCAGGTTTTGAGTGTGTCCAGAGAAGGAGACTCCACAACCTCTCTGGGCAGCCTCTTTCAGTGCTCACTGTAAAGAAGTTTCTCCTCATGTTGAGGTGAACCCTTCTATGGTTAAGTTTGTATCCATTGTTCCTTGTCTGATCATGAAAACCCCCCAACTGCTGTGGGACAGCATCTTTGCTGTTTGCAGTGACATTGAAGAGCCACTTAGGTAAAAACCCCACCTCCAATTGAAGGCAGAAATGGAGACAGATGCCTTTTATTAGGAGTTTGTACACCTCTGCAGAGGTGGGCAAACATTTACACCCAGCTCAGCTGATCTTTTCAAGTGGCACGACTTGATTGCCGCGGCGTAATTGCTAGGAAAACAGCGGTGAGGTTTTTTGTTACCTGCCATCCAATCTCCTTAGAAGATGTCTTTCTGGAAAGGCTAAAAAAAAAACAACCCAAACCCCAAAAAACCTAGAGCTGAGGTGTAATGTAATACAGGCCTATAACATAGATTGTTAATTTTTAGTGTGGCTGAATCACAGCGTGCTGTGATTGAGAGGAGCCAACACAAACATGCAAGCTATGTGCCTCTTTGAACAGGATACACCACATCCTGCATTTGGTAGCCAAAGGTTCCAGTTTGCATCACAAATGTAGTCCAAGATCTCCCCCTCCCTGAGGTATGTACCTCAGAAAGTGCCAAATCTGCAAGACATGCTGCCTTTTAAATCTTATTTTTCACTCCTCTCATTCTTTCTTATTTAAAAAAAATAAAAATAAAAGGAACAAGTTTAACTCATTTGCTTGTTGGGGTTTAAGGAGAGGCTCAGCAGGTGATTGAATGAAAGGACTGAGCTGTCAGGAGGGACTTTGATTAATCAGAGGCTTGACGGTTTGACTAATTGTCCCTCAAAAACAACAGAAAAAGAGAAAGCAAAGAGCTGACTGCAGCAGAAGTGCCCCAGCCAATGTGTAAACACGTTTGGAAATACAGCAAGACAAATTGCAGTTCAAAGCTGCTCTTAGTGGCCTGTTGATTTGACTGCTAGAAACAAAAGCCCTTCTGCCGAGCTGATAGAAACCAGACCTTCCATGGGAGGAAACAATTGACTTCAGGTCTTTCGAATTTGTGAATGGAAGGAGCTCGGCATTTCTATCACTGTTATCATTGTTATTATTATTACTCCTGTCGTTCTTATTGGTATTATTATTAGAATCAGAGAATTGTCAGGGTTGGAAGGGAATTCAAGGATCAGCCAGTTCCAACCCACCTGCCATGGGCAGGGACACCTCACACTACAGCAGGTTGCTCACAGTCACATCCAGCCTGGCCTGAAAAACCTCCGGGGATGAGGCTTCTACCACCTCCCTGGGCAACCTGTGCCAGTGTCTCACCACCCTCACGGGAAGAACTTCTTCCTAACATCCAATCTGAATCTACCCATTTCTAGTTTTTTTCCACCCCCCCCCAGTCCTGTCACTCCGTGACACCCTAAAAAGTCCCTCTTCAGCTTTCTGGTAGCCCCCTTAGATACTGGAAGGCTACAATTACAGTGTCACAGTATCACAGTATAACTAAGGTTGGAAGAGACCTCAAGGATCATCGAGTCCAACCTGTCACCACAGACCTCATGACTAGACCATGGCACCAAGTGCCACGTCCAGTCTCCTCTTGAACACCTCCAGGGATGGTGACTCCACCACTACGACTCCTCAGAGCCTTCTCTTCTCTAGACTGAACAACCCCAACTCTCTCAGTCTGTCCTCAAGGAAGAGGATCTCCAGCCCTCTGCTCATCCTTGTGGCCCTTCTTTGGACACATTCCAGTACCTCCAGATCCTTCCTGTAATAGGGACTCCAGAGCTGGACACAGTACTCCAGGTGGGGTCTCACCAGAGTGGAGTAGAGGGGGAGAATCACCTCGCTCGACCTTCTGGTTATGCTATTAATATTATTATTATCATCATCATCATCATTATCATTATTATTATTTTCATCTTGTCATTCTTGCTTACAGTAATAAATTCAAGTCCTGGGCCTTCTTTAGAGGGAAGCTTAAGTTTCCTCTCATTTTCAAGCAATTTATGGCACATGTTTCAGGCCTCCAAGCTACATGAGGTCTCTGCAGAACTTTCCAGTGAGGCATAAATTATCACAGGGAGGTAGCAAATGAAACATTGCGGTGGGCATCACCCAAGTCACTGTTGCTTTTTACCTGACATTTCATGGTAGCCAGTAGGGAACCTTGAGGTGGAAAAAGAAAGTCTCTCTGCTTGCCCAGCAATCTTATAATGTAGAGAGGTTCTCTTCCCCCTCTACGCAGGCCTGGTGAGGCCACATCTGGAATGTTGTGTCCAGTTTGGGGCCCCTCTGTTCAAGAAGGACCTCAGGGAACTGCTTGAAAGAGTCCAGCACAGAGCCACAAAAATGATGAAGGGAGTGGAACATCTTCTTCATGAGGAGAGACTGAAGAAGCTGAGGGCTCTGTAGCTTGGACAGGAGGAGCCTGAGGGGTGACCTCATTTATGTTTATAAAGATGTAAATGATGAGTGCCAAGAGGATGGAGCCAGGCTCTGCTGGGTGATGCCCAAGGACAGGACAAGGGGCAATGGTGGAAGTTGAGGCATAGGAAGTTACATGGAAACAGGAGGAAAAATATTTTGCTGTGAGTGACAGAACACTGGAACAGGCTGCCCAGGGGGGCTGTGGAGTCTCCCTCTCTAGAGATATCCAAAACCCACCTGGATGTGTTCCTGTGTGATTTGCTCTATGTGATGCTGCTCTGGCAGGGGGGTTGGACTGGATGATCTTTTAAGGTCCCTTCCAGCCCCTAACATTCTGTGATTCTGTGAATAAAAGTGATTTGTGAATTCAGCTGGACCCCAAGCTAGTGTGGGGCATAAAAACTTTTTTGTCACTGAAACACAGTGAGCTGCATGGTGCACATAAGCACTGGGTGATGTTTCTTCTCAAGTTCAGGAGAGCCCATAGAGGTATTGAAGACCAACTCTGTTCAGTACAGCATGTGAGGAAAGCCAGTTAAAAAAAGGGGGGGGGGGGGGGGAGGGGAGGGGAAGGGCAGAATTAGGAAATGCAGGAAATTTGGGGAGGGTAGGAAGCAATTTCCTTTCCAGAACCAAAATAAAACTTTCCTACAGATTGTGCAGACCAGAGAATTTGGGGAGAAAATGGAAAGTTTCCAAGGTTCAAGCCAGAAGCAATGGGGTTTGTCTTCACCCCACAGTACCTGGGGATATCCTTGATTTATAGGAGCCATACCCTCACTGGGTTGTCTGCACCACAGCTCAGGCATGGAAACACAGCAGCCTGGGAGCCACCAGCCCAATTGCTTGGTAATCCAACTGCTTTAACTGTCATAACCATGGCTTTGTATTAGGGGCCTCAGCATACAGGGAATCAGCTGCTTGCTTCTCATCAGCCACACAGGAAAGAACCTTAAGACAGGAGTTGGTTCAAGTTGGAGCAAGAAGAGGGCCTAGAAGGAGGCTGTAGAGGGACTGTTTGCAAAGGGCTGCAGTGATAGGATGAGGGGCAATGGTTTGAAATGAGAGAAGAGATTTAGATTGAATGTTAGGAACAAGTTCTGTACCACGAGGCTGGTTGAACACTGCAACAGGTTGCCCAGGGAGATAGTTGAGGTCCCATCCTTAGAGATATTCAAGGCGAGGTTTGACAGGGCTCTGGGCAACCTGATCTAGTAGAGGACATCCCTGATCAGTGCAGGGGGGTTGAACTAGATGACCTTTGGAGGTCCTTTCCAACCCAAACCATTCTATGATGATACTTCCAGTCCATGATGAGATAATGGAAGTGTTTATGTGCATCTAGAAGGGAATTGATACTAGACCAAGCCAACTCCTTTACTTGTGCCAATGCACACCTGGAGCCTTGCACATCCAGCACTAACACCCCAGCTATAATTCTGTCACCTGCAAGCCTTTGTTTGGCCCCAAGGGAAGCAGATTTAGTTTTTGTCACATGTGTTTTTCAGCCCAAAAGAAAACTGACTGTACTTCAGCAACTGGAGCACCTCTCCTGTAGAGACAGACTGAGAGAGTTGGGGCTGTTCAGTCTGGAGAGGAGAAGGTTCTGAGGAGACCTTCTTGTGGCCTTCCAGTATCTGAAGGGGGCTACAAGAAAGCTGGAGAGAGACTTTTGAGGGTGTCAGGGAGTGATAGGACTGGGGGGAATGGAGCAAAACTAGAAATGGGTAGATTGAGATTGGATGTCAGGAAGAAGTTCTTCCCCATGAGGATGGTGAGACACTGGCACAGGTTGCCCAGGGAGGTGGTGCAAGCCTCATCCTTGGAGGTTTTTCAGGCCAGTCTGGATGTGGCTGTGAGCAACCTGCTGTAGTGTGAGGTGTCCCTGCCCATGGC
Organism: Melanerpes formicivorus; assembly: GCF_026170545.1. NCBI lineage: Eukaryota > Metazoa > Chordata > Aves > Piciformes > Picidae > Melanerpes > Melanerpes formicivorus. Next base: position 2,778,748 of record NW_027142359.1, on the reverse strand, counting down.
AGGTTGGAACTGGCTGATCCTTGAATTTCCTTCCAACCCTGATAATTCTATGATTCTATGACTCTAACTGTTCCACAACATTTGTGAATCCTGAGGCAAAACAAATCAGAGAAAGGGAAAAGAACCTCAAATTAAAACCCTAATAATAATACTTTGACACTTCCAAAGCAAGTGCTTCATTGTTCAAAATTCCTTCCAAGGGCCACCCCTCACAGTTTCGAGGCCCCAAACTTGATTTTGAAATAGCATTTGTCCTTCTCAGGCTCTCATTTTTAGTTCATTTACTACAGCAGCTGCAAAGGCCACAGCTACTTATTCCTCATTTCAGCAGAGCAAGTGGGGAATGAGCTGGGTGAATTGTCTCGACAATGCACCACCACCACACAGCAACTCTGGTGAAAGCTTTAAGCAACAATCAGGGCACTCCATCTGAAAACTGTCCACAAGTTGATGGTCCAATTGCTTAATAACATTACTGAAATATAAATAGACATAAGAAAAAAACCCACCCCAAAACACAACCAATAAACCTACTCCCAAATGTTTTGTTACCAACAAGGAGAGACACACTAAACCGTTCCGGATGGTTTTGTAAGAACCGATTTCTGATACATATTTTGTGCCTTAGTGTGCTGGATCTTGTCTTTGCCAGGTTTTATTCATCATTAATTAACCCAGTTTTGTCACAGACTTTCAATCTCAACCCTGAATTGGTTGGCTGGCCCCAAAGAGAGGTGGTGAATGGAGCTAAAGCTGGCTGGCATCCAGTCACTGGTGGCGTCCCCCAGGGCTCAGCACTGGGGCTTGTCCTCTTTAATGTCTTTATCAATGATCTGGGTGAGGGGATTGAATGCACCCTCAGCACATTTGCAGATGACCCCAAGCTGGGTGGCTGTGTCCATCTGTTAGAGGGTAGGGAATCTTTACAATGGGATCTAGGCGGGTGAGACCCATGGGCCAAGGCTCATTGTATGAAGTTCAACAAGTGCCAGGTCCTGCACCTAGGTCACAACAACTCTATGGTGAGCTACAGACTTGAGGATGTGTGGTTGGAAAGCTGCAGCCTGGAGAGGGACCTGGGGCTGTTGGTTGACAGTCGACTGAACATGAGTCAGCCGTGCCCATGTGGCCAAGAAAGCCAATGGCATCCTGGCTTGTGTTAGAAACACTGTGGCCAGCAGAGACAGGGAGCTGATCATCCCCCTGTGCCCAGCACTGGTGAGGCCACACCTCAAGTGTTGTGCTCAGTTCTGGGCACCTCACTACAGGAAGGACATTGAAGGGATGGAGCATGTCCAGAGAAGGGCAAAGAGGCTGGAGAAGGGCCTGGAGCACCTGGGCTATGAGGAGCAGCTAAGGGAGCTGGGGGTGTTCAATCTGGAGAAGAGGAGGCTGAGGTGAGACCTCATAGCTCTCTACAACTGCCTGAAGGAAGGTTGAGTGTGAGGAGGGGTCCAGCCTCTTCTCCCTGCTGACAAGAGACAGGACCAGAGTGAATGGTTCCAAGCTGCCCCAGGGGAAGTTCAGGCTGGGTGTTAGGAAATTTCTTCACCAGAAGGGTTCTCAAACATTGGAATGGTCTGCCCAGGGCAGTGCTGGAGTCACCATCCCTGGGGGTGTTCAAGCAGCCTGTGGAGCTGGTGCTTAAGGACATGGTTTAGTGCTGACCCTTCAGTGCTGCGTCAAAAGTTGGACAGGATGAGCTTGGAAGTGATTCTGTGATTCTGTAATTTTAGCAAAGCACCATGGAGATCTAGAATTACCATCCTCTCCTCCCTTCAGCTGCAGAGCCAAGAGCTGAAGATCTACTTTGTCTCTTACAACTTCCTTAGCGGCGAGAGGAATCCAAAGGATATTCCTCCCCTCTTGAGTATATCAACTGTACGTCCTTTGTATTCACTCTCATTCCCTCTCCAGCCATATTTTAATTAATGAAATCAAAAGCCCATCTACTAAAATAAACCAAACCTAACGAGGGAAGAAAGTTAAAACAAACAGGCAGTGTTTACTTCCCTTGCACTGACTTGCCAAGAAACGAGCTCCACAGCCAACATTATCGATTCGCCTCAGAAACGTGAAACTCTCGCAGCAGCATGAAGAGAAGCATCTGGATGGAAAGGGTGAGGGGGGACAGGAGTGCAGTGCAATGGAAGCATCATGGCCTTCCTGCAAGGCTTGGTGGGTATCTTCACCCCCACAGGTAGTGTTTATATCCCTGGTGAAGCAGCATCCAGAGTGTTGTGTCCAGTTCTGGGCCTTCAGTTCAAAGCAGACCTCAGGGAACTGCTTGAAAGAGTCCAGCACAGAGCCACAAAAATGATGAAGGAAGTGGAACATCTTCCTTATGAGGAGAGACTGAGGGAGCTGAGGGCTCTTTGGCTTGGAGAGGAGGAGACTGAGGGGTGACCTCATTCATGTTGATAAAGATGTGCAGGGTGAGTGCCAAGAGGATGGAGCCAGGCTCTGCTGGGTGATGCCCAATGACAGGACAAGGAGCAATGGTGGAAGGTGAGGCATAGGAAGTTCCATGGAAATAGGAGGAAGAATTTTTTCAGTGTGAGGGTGACAGAACACTGGAACAGGCTGCCCAGGGGGAGTGTGGAGTCTCCCTCCCTAGAGACATTCAAAACCTGCCCCGATGCATTCCTGTGCGACCTGCCCTAGGTGATCCTTCTCTGGCAGGGGGGTTGGACTGGATGAGCTTTTGAGGTCCCTTCCAGCCCCTAACATTCTGTGATTCTGTGACATCCAAGGTCTGACATTTGGATGTGGCTCTGGTTCTGGGTAGAGAGGGGATGGGGAGTGCCACGTGCATGGTGTGTCCTCCAGAACGTGCTGCTCTGAGCCACATCTGGAGTCCCTGGCTCACAGCACTGAAAGATGTGGTGCCATGTGAGCACAAGTAATGCAGTCCAGCTGTCATCCACCACTGACCAGTGTGAAGGAGCTCAGCTTTGGTGGCCAACACAGCAAAATGCAGCAGTCATTCACATATTTGGGTTTGGAAGGAAAGGAGGCATCAGACTGACTCCAGAGCACGTGGAAGCACACAGAGACATCTGAGAACTATCTTCACTACTCACAGCTCTTCACACAAACACCTCTAGCCTTTTGGAATGTGTTATGTGAAAGGGCAGCCGTGCATATAGAGAGAGGTGATTCTGTCACTTTGCCCTGGTGAGACCTCACCTGAAGTACTGTGTACAGCCCTGGAGCCCTCAATATAGGAAGGACATGGAGCTGATGGAGCAGGTCCATTGGAGGGCCTTGAAAATGATCAGGGGGTTGGAGAACCTCTGCTAGGAGGACAGGCTGAGGGAGCTGGGGGTGTTCAGCCTGAAGAAGAGGAGGCTCTGGAGAGACCTAATAGCAGCCTGCCAGTGTCTGAAGGGGGCTACAAGAAGGATGGAGAGAGACTGTTTGCAAAGGCCTGCGACTATAGGATGAGGGGCAATGGCTTCAAACTAGAGAAGAGCAGATTTAGATTGGATGTTAGGAAGAAGTTCTTCACTATGAGGGTGGTGGAACACTGGAACAGGTTGCCCAGGGAGGTGATTGAGGCCTCAAGCCTGGAGACATTCAAGGTGAGGCTTGACAAGGCCCTGGGCAACCTGATCTAGTTGACTTCTCTGCTGACTGCAGAGAAGTTGGACTGGATGACCTTTGGATGTCTCTTCTAGCCTGGACTATTCTATGATTCTATGACCCACCTTCAGCAGTGCTACCACCCTGGGAAACAGAGGCAACACAGAAGTCTGCAATTTTTCTTCCTAAGCCCCGTTGTCCTCCTTTCCAACTAGCTCTACAACTATTAGTTGCAGATCTTGCAACACTGCTGGATTTCAGCAGGGCCCTTTGTTATCCCCCCCTGCTCCGCTTACCAACGAACAAAGAGGGAACTGGATGGCTTCTGCAAGTTGGAGCGGGATGTTGGCTTCCCATCCAGTGCTTCAGATCTGAAGCTGCTAACAATGGACAATGGTAACACACCGACACCCCATTGCTTTTGCACTCCATGTGGTGCGCACAAGGGGCCAAGGGCACTGACATGGCTCTGAGACAGGGTATTTTGGTTTCCTGTCTTTTTTGTCCAGCTCAGAGCAGAAGCCAGAGCATCCACAGGGGTATTCCCTTGCTACATTTGGTGGCATCTGCCCCTCAAGGGCTGTTTTGTCACTGAGAATAGTAAGAGCATTAAAGAGAGGCCAAGGAAGAGAGCGAGACACAAATGTTCCATTAACTCCATCCTGCATTACCAACTGCTGTGAACAGCAGCACAGTGCTGCTCCTGCAGCACCTCAGTCCCTGCACTTCATGCTCTAGGAGCCACAACTAACCAACCAGAGAATGATCCTGGCCCTTGGGCATGGACTTAATGACCTCAACATTGTTTCTGGGAGTAAATATCCCATCAGCCAAGTCACTGGTGGCTCCTCAGTAGACAGGCACTAACTACAGCAGCAGACTTAGAGGTGGCCCTTTCCTCTTGGGGTTAAAACCCATTGTCAGTCAGAACATTTGCAGCCCTGTGGATAAACACAGGACTGCCCAGAGCCAAGCACTAAATCCACACTCATGAGCAGAATAAATAAAGAATTAAATGTGGTACATAAATAAATACAAACATCAAGCAGCATGGAAACCAACACAGCCCTCTCTGTGTCCTCCCCCTGGAGGGGCCAGGCCTGGCTGAGGGAGCCCTCCCTGTCTCAGCTCCACGCCAGGCTGCTGCAAGCCAAGCCCAAACACAAATGGCCTTGTTTTGTTGTTATTTTTTTATTTATATACCTTTTTCTCAGACCTGGTCCCTAAATTCTCTGCTTCACATGGCTGACAGAGGTCAGCACAAATAGTGCAGAGCCCTGCCTCCCCTTGCCCTCCTGTACAAAAGGGAGAAAGGACAGAAACAGAGAAGTTAATATCAAAACAATGCAGCCAAAGTCAAGCAGAAGCAAGTTAGTATCTCTCCAGAGGGAACTCAACTCAGCAGAGAGGAGGCAGTCCAGAAGGTTCTTAGAGTGTATGGAGGACAGCTTCTTGATGCAGCTGTTAAGTGAGCCTACCAGGGGTCAGGCCCCGCTTGACCTGCTGCTCTCAAATAGAGAAGGGCTGGTGGGAGATGTGAGGCTGTCTAGGGTGCAGCAACTGCGAGATAGTGGAGTTTTCAATATGCAGGGACATAAGGAGGAGCAATAATAGAACCCTCACTTTGGACTTCCAGAGGGCAGACTTCAGCTTATTTAAACAGCTAATTCACAGAGTGCCCTGGGAAGCAGCCCTTAAGAACCAAGGGGTCCAGGATGGTTGGACCCACCTCAAACAGGAGCTCTTGAAGGCACAGGAACAGGCTGTGCCCATGTGCCGAAGGATGAGCCGGCAGGGAAAGCAACCAACCTGGATGGGCAAGCAACTCCTGGAGGAATTAATGGGAAACAAGAGGCTGTATTGCCTTTGGAAAGGGGGGAGGCAACTCGTCATACGTTTAAGGATGCTGTTAGATCATGTGCCGGGTTCTACACATTGGCCGCAGTGGTGTTGGGTGATAGGTTGGCCTTGATGATCTCTGAGGTCTTTTCCAACCTTATTGATTCTATGATTCTAAGTGAGAAGAGAAGAAAAAAATGGTTCAGTACTACCAGTTTAATTTCCTTATCTCTCCAATGGAATTAGAATCATAGAATCATAGAATCATAGCATCAGCCAGGTTGGAAGACACCTCAGAAATCATCAAGTCCAACCTATTACCTCATACCTAACACCTCATGACAACTAAACCATGGCTCCAAGTGCCACATCCAAGCCTTTTTTGAACACCTCCAGGGATGGTGACTCCACCACCTAATCTTCCCCTGGCACAGCTTGAGACTGTGTCCTCTTGTTCTGGTGCTGCTTGTCTGGCAGAAGAGACCAACCCCCCCCGCCTACAACCTCCCTTCAGGGAGTGGTAGAGAGCAATAAGGTCTCCTCTGAGCCTCCTCTTCTCCAGGCTAAACAACCCCAGCTCCCTCAGCCTCTCCTCACAGGGCTGTGCTCAAGACCTCTCACCACAAGCCTTATGAGGAGAGGCTTGTTTAGAATTATATTTATTTTCCTTTTTTATACCCAATAGTGATTTATTTATATTTTACTACTTTTCTGTTCAAGATCTGTGAAAAATTTTAAAGGCATTGCCTAAAACTACCACAATGAGTTTGTGTAGAAGCCAGCTGAGACCTTCCTCTCACTGTGTTAGTCCAAGGTGTTGGTAAAGTCATAACAAAGAAAATGCTGACTCTCTCACACGGAGTTTTTTCCCTCCAGATTCTAAAACACATAGTGATTTCTCTGGGTTCCTCATTCTATGTTCACAGAGACATTTATTTCTTCACTGCTGCTTTTTAATGTTTCTTTTCTGTTCTTCCTTTCACTCCTTTGACCCCAAGCCAGAGGTGTCACCTCCAAACTCCCTATCTCTGTATCTGAAAAGACCAATAGATATCTTTCCAGAAGTGCCAGCCTTCCAACAGAAGTGTCCTCCTACAAACTAAAGCAAGTAAACATCTAGACCACACTAGACCCCTCTCTGACCTAGAACTGTCCCGTTGTGAATTAAAGCATCTAGACAACATTGGACTCATCCCTGACCTAGAACTGTCCTCCTACAAAATAAAGCATCTAGACCACATTGGACCCCTCTCTGACCTCACAACCATCCTATCCAGATCTGACACAAACCATTTCCATTTCATAGGCATCAGAAAATATTTCTGAGCTGCTTCCGGATGTGTTGAACCAAAGTCATGAGAGTGGCTACACTTTCACATCATATTTCAACTGAGAATCACAAAGTCACAGAAAACATCTGGTTGGAAGAGATCTCCAAGATCACCCAGTCCAACCTTCAACCCAGTTTAGGGTCAACACTAAACCATGTCCTTAAGCACCAGCTCCACAGGCTTCTTGAACACCTCCAGGGATGGTGACTCCAGCACTGCCCTGGGCAGATCATTCCAATGTTTGAGAACCCTTCTGGTGAAGAAATATTTCCTAACATCCAGCCTGAACCTCCCCTGGGGCAGCTTGGAACCATTCACTCTGGTCCTGTCACCTGACACCAAGGAGAAGAGGCTGCCCCCTCCTCACTCCAACCTTCCTTCAGGCAGTTGTAGAGAATAATGAGGTCTCCCCTCAGCCTCCTCTTCTCCAGATTGAACAACCCCCAACTGCCTCAGCTGCTCCTCATAGCCCAGGTGCTCCAGGCCCTTCTCCAGCCTCTTTGCCCTTCTCTGGACATGCTCTGGTGCCTCAATGTCCTTCCTGTAGTGAGGTGCCCAGAACTGAACACAACACTCAAGGTGTGGCCTCACCAGCACCGGGTACAGGGGGATCATAATCCCCATGGTCCTGCTTGATCAGCAAACAGATGAGAAGCAGCTACTCTACAGGTCTTAAAATGAGAGTGTCAGCATGGCACAGAGCACCCTAGAAGAGAATATCTGTGCCCATTATATACTGGATCTACCACTAGAACCTTAAATCTCAAGACCTGTCTAAAGATCTCTTTATTTCAGGCCTCCTTGTTCACCAGAGACAAGCAGAGCACCAAGATCATAGAATCACAGTTGTTGCAGCTGGAAAAGACCTAAAAGATCATGAAGTCCAGCCATCACAGACTTTGGCACTAAGTTTTTCTACCTGGGCTGTCCAGACTCTGCAGTCAGATGCGTCAGCCGAGAGTTTATCAAACAAGGATTGCAGCTACTGCCCCAGCCACCCTCTCTTTACCCTGTAGTGTCATACATCACCACTGTGGTGTAAGCAGGGGAGCAACACACTCTTAGGATTGCTTCCTAGTGGTCCAAGTGATACTGAGATATGGCTTACACCTGGGACAATGTTTACACCTGAGGCATGGCTTACACCTGAGATATGGCTTACAACTGAGACATGGCTTACACCTGAGTCTAAGCTAGAAGATTGGTATGTGCAGAATGGACATTTCAAAGGGCAAGGGAACTTGAGCTGGAGTTGTTCTCCCGTCCCTTGCAAATGTGGCCCTTGCCCTCTGTTCATGGCACAGTTGTTCCCCAAAGGTGGTAGGCCTCCAACAACCTGCAAATGTGCCGTGGTCAGGAGAGCCAGTGGTGCTTTTGGAGATGCAGCTGGAGCCCTCTGGAGTGAGGGCAAAGTTGTGCTGCCTTTTCTTGTCCCAGGGCGCTTCCTCCCAACCCCGCCCTGTACTGCTTCAGCATCTTGAAATCCTCACACACAGGCGCCACTGGGGAACCTCTCCAGTTTGCAGGAAGACATTTGTGGACTTCAGCTGAGGAATTCTGGTTTTCAACCATGTGGAGGATGATTTTTGCATCAACCAGCTATTAGATCTGTCTCCATCTCCCTAATTGCCCTATGAATTTCACAGTGAGCAACACAAAAGCCATTAGTGGTCAGACAATCACAGTAGATTCAGAACACATTTCCAGTTGAAAGATTAACAAAGATTTGCTCATGGTGATAGCCAAGCTCCAGTAACCACTTCCCAAACACTCAAGAAGGGATTGTGTCTCTTTGGAGGGCACTCAAATTTCAGGGGTGCAGTATCTCACACTTAGGGTGGTCAAGGGAGGTGATTCTCCCCCTCTACTCCACTCTGCTGAGACCCCACCCAGATTACTGCAAACAGTTTTGGAGCCCCTATTACAGGAAGGATCTGGAGGTGCTGGAACATGTCCAGAGAAGGGCCACAAGGATGATCAGAGGCTTGGAACTCCTCTCCTATGAGGACAGACTGAGAGAGTTGTTACTATTCAATCTGGAGAAGAGAAGGCTCCAAGGAGAACTTATTGTGGCCTTCCAGTATTTTAAGGGGGCCTACAAGAAAGCTGGGGAGGGACTTTGTAGGATGTCAGGGAGTGATAGGACTGGGGGGAATGGAGCAAAACTAGAAATGGGTAGATTCAGATTGGATGTCAGGAAGAAGTTCTTCCCCATGAGGATGGTGAGACACTGGCACAGGTTGCCCAGGGAGGTGGTGGAAGCCTCATCCCTGGAGGTTTTTCAGTCCAGGCTGGATGTGGCTGTGAGAAACCTGCTGTAGTGTGAGGTGTCTCTGCCCATGGCAGGTTGGAACTGGGTGATCCTTGAGGTCCCTTCCAACCCTAACAATTCTATGATTCTATGATTTCTTGGCCCACATGCTTTAACTACATCTTATGCATAGACTTGATGATAAATCTCAGGGGTGACCTCATTGCCCTCTAAAATTACCTGAAAGGTGGTTGTAGCCAGGAAGGGGTTGGTCTCTTCTCCCAGGCAACCAGCACCAGAACAAGGGGACACAGCGTCAAGCCGTGCCAGGGTAAGTTTAGGTTGGAGGTGAGGAGAAAGTTCTTCACCAAGCGAGTCATTCATCATTGGAATGTGCTGCCCAGGGAGGTGGTAAAGTCACCATCCCTGGAGGTGTTCAAGAGGGGATTGGACGTGGCATTTGGTGCCATGGTCTAGTCATGGGTCTGTGGTGATAGGTTGGACTCAATGATCCTCAAGGTCTCTTCCAACCTTAGTGATACTGTGTACTGTGAAATAAATATAATGAACTTCCCTTTAACTGTGCAGCAGCACACAAGGACCACAAGTGCCATCAGACCCCATATCTCTATAGGCATAACAGAATTTTCCAGCTTTCCTGAGAGAACCAGGTGGATGCTGCACCATTTCCAGCGTGCAGGGTTGTGAGGTGCACTGCCTGTGCCAGAGCAAGGGAGATGGAAAGGCCAAGCTTCCTCACTGGAGCAGGGTCCCTCTTCAGTCATTTCATAACTCCAGCTGGTCCTCTTTTGGCAAGGGAGAGGATTTTTATGAGGGGAAAAGCTATAAATCTGCTGCCACAAAAGGCCATCAGACACCATGTGGCATGCTCATGATATCACCAGCCTGCACCAGTTTTAAAACAGAGGGTTTAGCCATAAAGCTGCCAACCAGCAAGATCACATATGAGCGCAATGCTGAACTTTTTAACAATGAAACATCCCTTTGAAAACTCTTCCTCTTCCTGCTCCTTCTCAACCCCAAAGCTTTGGAGAGACAGAGAAGGGGAAAATGAAGGGTGGAGGCTTCAAAGTCCTGTGATAAACATCCCAGGATTAAAACAGAGCCAAACTTTGTGTCCCGTTTCTGAGCAGAAACAGCTGTCACTCACTCAAAACTTTTGCTTTACGATGAGGGAGACAAAACCCCCACAAGCCCTTCCTTAGAGGAAGGCAGTGCATGTGGTTCAGAATGTTCATTTTGCTCTGGCCTGAGCGAAAAAATCAGGAGGAGTCAGAGTAACATGCCAGGTAGGAGCCCCAGACGGAAATCCAGCAGGGTAAGTGTGAGCTACGCAGCCATAAATTGCTTGCCTTAACTGTTTGTGGCAAATGGTAGCAGACAAAGGTTATATATCTCCAGCAAGCGTTTCTGCAGTACACAGCTTGCTGTTCTGCTCCATGGCCTTTCTGACCACCTCCTTGGGAGAGTTTTTTTTCCCTCTGTATCACAGAAATATTCCAGGCTGGGAGAAGAGGGAAGCAGCCGGAGCCAGAGCCAGGCCACTGAAACCCTCTGACATGGACTATAGCAAACGAAGGCAAAACATAAGAAGCCCCTGGGGACTCAGAGCTCCACGAGGCAGAGATTTTGTGCATTGATACCTGCAGACAAAATCCTGATTGTAGACACCAGTTCAGCGCCAGAACACTTTTCCGCTAGGAGGCTTTAAATTTATGCTTCTAGTAGGGTTGAGAAGTTCACAGAAAGGTCAAACCCATCTGCTGCTCTGCACTGTAACGCAACACTCATCCCAGTGGTTTTAATTAGGACCCTCACAATTAGTTTCCCCATCACATTTGTATTTTCACTTCTTATCACGGGTAGAAGAAATGCTGCTGCAGCCATTGCCTTCCCTACAGAAGGCAAAATGAAGGCTCATTACTTCTGTCAACAAACAAAGGGTTGCTCGCCCTTTACATCCCCAAAACACCCTGAGGTTTTGCACACAGATGTAAGATAAATGCTCATTTCAGCTGGCTGCACGATGCCCAAGCACCTTTGGTTGGGGAGGGTTTGCCTTGCTGTCCCACTGACTGCTGCTGGAGGTCAAACCAGATGGCTATACACATAGAGAAAGCAGCAGTAAGGAAAAGGTTCTGGGGGTGTTGATGGGCGGGAAGCTGGACATGAGCAGGCAGTGTGAGTTTGCAGCACAGAAGGCAAATCACATCAAAAGATGCATTGTCAGCAGATTCAGAGAGGTGATTCTGCCACTTTGCTCTGGTGAGACATCACCTGCAGTACTGTGTACAGCTCTGGAGCCCTCAACATAGGAAGGACACGGACCTAATGGAGAGGGTCCAGAAGAGGGCCTCAAAAATGATCAGAGGGTTGGAACAGCTCTGTTATAAGGCCAGGCTGAGGGAGCTGGGGGTGTTCAGCCTGGAGAAGAGGAGGCTCCAGGAAGACCTAATAGCAGCCTCCAGTACCTGAAGGGGGCTACAGGAAGGAGAGAGAGGCTGTTTACAAAAGCCTGCAGTGACAGGACAAGGGGCAATGGCTTCAAACTAGAAAAGGGCAGATTTAGATTGGATATCAGGAAGAAGTTCTTCACTATGAGGGTGGTGGAACACTGGAACAGGTTGTCCAGGGAGGTGGCTGAGGTCCCTTCCCTGGAGATATTCAAGGTGAGGCTCGATGAGGCCCTGGGCAACCTGATCTAGTTGGGGATGTCCCTGCTGACTGCAGGGAGGTTGGACTGGATGACCTTTGGAAGTCCCTTCTGGCCTGAACTATTCTATGATTCTATGCAGAGCAAACTTGCACACACCAAAGTGTGGGAAGCTGGGTGAGAGCAGGAGGGAGAGGGGAGAGCAATTTTGCAGCATTGATGTCGTGTGTGGTGTCACAACTGAAAAAGATGAGCAGTGATGTCCACATTTCCCATGCAGCTGAGTTTTACCCAACCCTCACTGAGTCAAAACTGGACTGTTTGCAACTTGGAAGATAAAATTGCTGTGATTGGGAATCTCTCTTCTAATAGTAAAACACACAGAGGGGAAGATGTTTCCTGACTATTTTGCTGGGTGCAGGATAAGAACATCCAACTTGGGGCTATGGTTTAGGGGTGAACCTTGTAGAATAGGGTTATCAGTTGGACTTGGTGATCCCAAAGGTCTTTTCCAACCTGAATGTTTCTGTGATTCTGTGATCTCCAAAAATGCTTTTGTGTTTCTTTCTGCTCCCACACAAAGACTGAGCCTTGTAACTTGTTCACTTTTCTCAGCACACAGTTTTGTACAATACAAATGGTTGAGGAGGTTACACAATTTAGTTATAAATCAGTAGAAAAGTTTCAAAACACATTTTGGATCCACTCACAATCTGTATTTGGCACTATAGCCCTTTCATGTCAATGGATTTCAAGGAGCTTTTAGCTTAGAATAGGTTGCCCAGGGAGGTGGTGGAAGCCTCATCCCTGGAAGCTTTTAAGGCCAGGCTGGATGTGGCTGTGAGCAACCTGATCTAGTGTGAGGTGTCCCTGCCCATTGCAGGGGGGTTGGAACTGGATGATCCTCAAGGTCCCTTCCAACCCTAACAATTCTGTGATTCTATAAACCCCATGTGCAGCACAAACAGATGATATTCCTTCTCTTGCCACTTTGAGGTTCAGAGACATGGCCATAAATTTGGCTAGCAACACCCAGAGGCCTCCTGGCTACACAGTTCCTATTCAGAAACTGCCATGTAGTGAATCATAGAAGCACAGAATGGTTTGGAGTGGAAGGCACCTCCAAAGGTCATCCAGTCCAAGCCTCTCTGCAGTAAGCAGAGGTATCCTCAACTATAACACGTTGCTCAGATCCCTATCAAGCCTCACCTTAATTATCTCCAGGGATGGGGCTTCAACTACTTCTCTGGACAACCTGATCTAGTGGTGGTGGCCTGCCCAAGCTCTCTGTGAGCTCCTAGGGAGAGAAGGAGCTTTGAATCATTTCAAACTGAGCTGATACCACCTTGTCACGTTATAGTTTTTCATCACTCTGTCCTGCCCTGTAAAAGTCTTACTCAAGTTTCTTTGTTTCTCCCAAATGAGTGATGTTGAGCTACACAGAATGCTTGGAAAGCAGCTCTGGATGGAGAACAAGACATCATCAAAACTGTGCTCTGCATGGTCCAAACCTCTGAACCGTGGGGGCAGAACAAATAATCCCTTCTCTTACATAAGCACCAAGTTCAGTCATCTGTTGAGGCCTCATAAAAGCCACAAGACTGCTGGCTACAAGGCATTTTCTTGGCCCTCTGTGTCTATGATGGGGAGAAGCCCATGGAAATCAAACAGAAACTCTGAAGAGTTTCCCATGAGGTCATTTCAGAGCTGTCCTGACTGAAGCAGGAGGGTGTATGAACCCAAACACTGCCAGCATGTGCCAGTTCAAGCTGAACATGGAACATCCTTATCCCTTTCAGGTAAATGGATGCTTCTGCTCTGGGCAGTGAAGGAGTGGATGTGCCTGACTGCTGTCACTGCAAGAGGGCCAAGTATTCTGGGGTTTGCCATAGCAATCGTGCTTCTGCCATGGATTGTTCAGAGGCAGATTTGGTCATTACCAGAAAAAGAAGAGGCTGAAAGTACATTGCCAGAGCTGCAGTAGAATTAAGCTCAAAAGTTGGGAAGAAAATGTGAATGAAGCAGGCAAACACTTAATAATCTAGAGCAGCACAGGTGTGGACCATGTCTCAAACCATCACGTCCTGAAGCCTGCTGAACAAAACCATTGCTCTATCAGGTTGGCCCTGAGGGGGAGAAGGGACAACCTAAGTACATTAACACAAGGTGAATGACTTTTAACATCAGATATCTCCATATTTCAGGCATCTAAAGAAGGGAAAGGGCTTGAACCTAAGTAAATTCCTGAGCAACCTACACAGCTTGTTGAGTCCTAAAAGGAGTACCTGTCCACATCCAGAAGTTTGGTGGTGGAGGGGAGCAGACCACAGTCACCACCCAGCACAGCTCCTGCAGCCCAACTTACATCAGCCTGAAACCTTCCCAGCCTGGAACTGGAGTTACTCAGTCTGAAGCAGAGGCAATGAGTGCAGACAGCTGGTTGGACTTCAGGACAAAAGCTGGCTCCTGTTCCTTTGGACCACCCCTTACCCATTGCTTCACTTGTGTGCTTCCAAGTCATTCTCCAGCTTTGGCCCTTTTACTGTGTCCTGCTCTAGAGGATTTTAAAAGATATTGACCCAAAGAGGCACCCAGTGCCAGGAAAAAAGCAAACTGATGGTAAAAATGGAGCTGTCAATGCAGAGAAGAAAAGAAAGAACCAAGGAAAACAAAAGAAAGCACTGTGACCAAAGCCAAAGTCCTTCATACACTTTTGGGATACATTCAGCCTTCCCTTTTCTGAGACCCGGGAGGATTCTGGATTGTCCAAACTAAAAGTGCAAATTACATCTACCGTTTCTGGACCACCCCCATGGGCATTCCCCAGACCTACCTGACTCTCTGCAGCTCTTCTCAGGTCCTGTCATTCTAGGAAGGTTTATCAAGTTGGCCACAAGGCTGCACACTTGGGGAAGGTGCTCCTGGGTGCTCCTGGGTGCAGGCTCCCTCTGGAAGCCGTGGTGTTGGAAGTGGGCAGTGCCAGTCCTGGTCTGCTCAGTTCT
>NW_027142359.1:2633920-2763966 GCF_026170545.1 Melanerpes formicivorus | reverse complement strand
GCTATTAAACACTTTCAAGGCTTTAAAGCAACAGTTGAAGGGAAGGGTAAAGACCTAAGTGTCCATGGGAACTGGGATTTGCCAAAGACAAAGACTCATTTCATCTGGCTGCTTTGCTAGATTTCCCAGAGGACACCCAGTGAGTCCAACTGATCTGGACTCCAGTAAAGTTTGTCATACAGGGCCACATGGAAAAGGGCTCTTCCCAGGGAAAAGCCAGGAATTTGCACAAGATCTGAAAAGTGTTGATTTGTATGAAAGGAAACACATTATGTGAAAAGGAAATTCTTCCACCAAAGGGAATGACTCATGAAGGGCTTCAGTGCTGGGCCTTAGGAATTTGTCTTGCCAGGTATTCTCATTAAGGACCATTGCACGACACGGAAGGAACTTGTTGATGAACCAACTTCAGAGATACTGTAAGCAGAGAGGAGAATAAGAAGGTTAACAAGAAGGGCTGACCTGGAGAGAAGAAGTCAGTGGAAATACACAGAAGTTGGTAGTGCAAGGTGTGAGACAAACACATCACAGTCACCACACTGAAGTGGAAAGGCCTGGGAGCGCTGAGCAACCCTTCCAGTATCCAGAGAAAAATGAGAACACTGTGGTGCTGGAGTGCTGTGCCCAGGGGTGTGCAAGGAAGGCAGACCCACAGGACAACACATGAAAGGGAGGACTCTGGAAGGCTGAGAGATCTGGGGCTGTTTAGTCTGGAGAGAAGGTGGTTAAGAAGGGATCTGATCAACCTCTACAAATATATGAGGGTTGGGTGCCAAGGTGAAGGTGCCAGGCTCTTTGTGGTGGTGCCCAGTGATAGGACAAGGAACAATGGGTACAAGCTAGAACACAGGAGGTGCTACCTCAACATGAGGAGACGCTTCTTTACAGTGAGGGTGACAGAGCCCTGGAACAGGCTGCCCAGAGGGGCTGTGGAGCCTCCTTCTCTGGAGACTTTCCAAACCCTCCTGGATGCGTTACTGTGTGCCCTGCCCTAGGTGATCCTGCTCTGGCAGTGGAGTTGGATTCGATGATCTCTGGAGGTGCCTTCCAACCCCTAACATTCTGTGATTCTGTGAAGCACTTTCAGGAGCAGAAACCAGAAGGGGGTGGCCTGCTTAGCAGCAGAGCAAAGACACCTATTAGCTGTGATCTTCACACTTCTCCAGTGACAGGAAAGTGAATAAGCTAAAAACCAGCACTGGTACATGGGGATCCGTATGGGCTGGGAGGAAATTTGGGCTGTAAATTAGAAGGTTCAGTGACAGCCTTGCACAAAGAGCACAGACTCACAGCCCTTACCTGATTTCAGCATGGAGCTTGCAGAAGTTAGTGACTGTAGGATTTAATTCTGGAATGAATGGGTGAGGGACTGGGGGGAATGGAAAAAAACCAGAACTGGCTAGATTCAGATTGGATGTTAGGAAGAAGTTCTTGCCCATGAGGGGGGTGAGACACTGGAGCAGGTTGCCCAGGGACATAGTGGAAGCCTCATCCCTGAAGGTTTTTCAGGCCAGGCTGGATGTGGCTATGAGCAACCTGATCTAGTGTGAGGTGTCGCTGCCCATGGCAGGGGGGTTGGAACTGGATGATCCTCGAGGTCCCTTCCAACCCTAACAATCAATGTTTCTATAAAGACAGCAGTGCTGTGGCCTGCTAACTGCTTTGCAACAGTTCTGTGCCCAGTTCAAGTACTCAAATTTCCCCAAATGAAGTGGTTTTCCCTTTCTTACTTAGTTTTCTCTTCTCCAAACCAGACCTCCAAAAGAGAGGAAAGGCCTCCCTCCCAGGCTGAGACCAGCTGAGCATTGTACCTCTGGAGCCCAACACCCCTAATGACCAATGCAATAAAACCAGCAGGCAAGTTCCAGAGGCAGAGGAAAGAGTAGTCAGCCACAATTGCTCCTCCTGGGTACTGAAGGATGACTGATGACATTTTGTACCCCAAATCAAATGTCCTCTAAATGAAAGAGTGGGCTTCAAGTACACAGGCCCATGCTCAGTCCAGAAAGAGTCTCTACAAAGAATCACAGAATCACAGGATGGTGGGGTTGGAAGGGACCTCTGGAGATCATCCAGTCCAGCCCCTCTGCCAGAGCAGGGTCACCTAGAGCAGGTTACACAGGACAGCATCCAGGCATGCTTGAGTATATCAAGCCTCATGCTCTGCCTGGAAATAAGAAAGCAAAAACTCTAGCAGGTGGCTAAACTTCAAGGCATTTGTTTTGACCATCAGCCGGTCAGTGAAGAACCAGGCTCTCCTCCCACAGACACCAGAATCACTGATGGCATTTGCATGGTCACTTAACCCAGGCATTAGACCTGCACACTTTGCTGTTAGAAGTGTCCCAGGCTTTGAAGGTGAGTGGCAGCTCTGGGGTAGGGCAAGCAGCCCATGGAGTGGATGAGCAGGCTGGGAAGGGGGAGATGTTGCAGACCTGGCTCCTAAAAGGCCCTGCAAACAGATCATGAGAGGTCCCAACATCAGGGAACATGATGAGGCTCTGTGTCTGCAGGCAGGTTCATGAAGCTGTCCAAACAGAGCAAGGGAGAGTGGTAGCAAACATAAAATGCCCCTCAAAAGCCATAGAATATACAACAAGGAAACAAGGCTCTGTGGACACCTAATAATGACCTTCCGGTACCTGCAGGGGTCTACAAGAAGGATGGAGAGAGACTGTTTGCAAAGGCCTGCAGTGGCAGGACAAAGGGCAGTGGCTTCAAACTAGAGAAGAGCAGATTTAGATTGGATGTTAGGAAGAAGTTCTGCACCGTGAGGGTGGTGGAACACTGCAACAGGGAGATAGCTGAGGTCCCATCTCTGGAAATATCCAAGGTGAGGCTCAACAGGGCTCTGGGCAATCTAGTGAACGATGTCCCTGTGAGTGCATGGGTTTGGATTAGGTGAGCTTTGGAGGCCCCTTCCAACCCAAACCATTCTGTGATTCTATGATTTTAAGATGTTAAAACTAAAAGTGAGCAGCACCCTGAAAGGAAGTGGCGAGAAGCTAAAGCTGGGCAAGGTTTCTATGTACAGAACAAGTCCAAATCCCCATCTTGCCATGATTTGACATCTTAGAGGGAAACAGACACACACACACACCCTGCTTTTAAAGAAAAAAACATTCCCTGAAGTGAACACAGCCCAAATATCCCAGCATCCTGTTATTGTATCCAGGCCAGGAAGCAAAACCAATGCCCAGCTCTGTAATTGGGGCCACATGAATGTCCCTGAGCTCGTGCTGAAATGCTCTGCCTTCACCGGCACAACCATGCAGCTCCGGGTGAGAGTCAAGCTGAGGTACCTCAGCTGCTATGCAAGTCCTTCACTGTGACCTCAGGGGAGTGATGCTGACACCTGCTCACAGCTCCCTATCTGCATGAGCAGGGTAACCATCCAGCTCCTGTCTGCTCAGAAGCTCATCAAGGCAGGGAAAGTCTCTGGGGTGCACGTCAGAAAGAACAGTATGGGTTGGGGACTGACCTGTTGGAGAACAGTGAAGAAGAAAAGGATCTGGGGGTCCTAGTGGATGGGAGGTAGACCATGAGCCAGCAATGTGCTCTGGTGGCCAAGAAGGCCAATGGGGTGGATCAGAAGGGCTGTGGCTAGTAGGTCAAGAGAGGTTCTCCTCCCCCTCTAGTCAGCCCTGCCGAGGCTGCATCTGGAATATTGTGCCCAGTTCTAGGCCCCTCAGTTCAAGACAGACCTCAGGGAATTGCTTGAAAGAGTCCAGCACAGAGCCACAAAAATGGTTAGGGGAGTGGAACATCTTCCTTATGAGGAGTGACTGAGGGAGCTGGGAATCTGTATCTGGGAGAGGATGGAGCCTGATGGGTGACCTCATTCATGTTTATAAAGATGTGCAGGGTGAGTGCCAAGAGGATGGAGCCAGGCTCTGCTGGGTGATGCCCAATGACAGCACAAGGGGCAATGGTGGAAGCTGAGGAATAGGAAGTTCCATGGTAACAGGAGGAAACATTTTTTCACTGAGAGGGTGATGGAACAGTGGAACAGGCTGCCCAAGGGGGTTGTGGAGTCTCCTTCTCTGGAGATATTCAAAACCCACCTGGATGTGTTCCTGGGTGATCTGCTCTAGGTGATCCTGCTCTGGCAGGGGGGTTGGACTGGATGATCTCTCAAGGTTCCTTCCAGCCCCTAACATTGTGTGATTCTGTGAAGTCTTCTCTGGGTGAGTGTGCAAGAGGACTCCAGCTTTGGCTGAGTGCTACAGGAACTAGACAGAGAACGGAAACAGAGTCACAGGACAGAGACTATTCTGAGCAAGGCTCAGTGGCTGCTCTCCTGAAAACTCCCAGGGCTTCAGAGCTTGCATGGTTTTGGTTTTGGAGCAGACTAATCACTTGCACATCATAAACAAATCAGGGTTTTAATAGATTCCACCTTTGGGGGGCTTTGACAGCTAACATGCAGCAAAGCTCTTGCCCTCCACAGGCTCTTGCTCCCTTTTTTTTCCCCCTCACTTTTGTCTTTCCTGGTTTTTTCTTTTCCTTGTGCTTTTTTTCTCCCCCCCCCCCCTTATTATTTTTTATTTTTTTTTTCACTTTTCTTCTTTTTTTTTCTGTTTTTCCATTTCTTTGTTTTTTCTTATGTTTGTCCTTTTTCATTTTCTTTTCCTTCATGATTTTTTTCCCTTTTCTCCTTCTTTTTCATTGTTTTTGGCTTTTTCTTTCCCTTAATTATTTTTATTTTTCCTTTTTTTTTCTTTCTTCATTTTTCCTTTTTTCTTTTTTTCTTTGTCTTTTTTATTGTTTTTATTGGGTTTTTTCATCTTTCCCCCCCCTATTTTTTTTCATCCTTCTTTTATTTTTCCCCTTCTTTTCCTTCCATGTAGTTTCTACTTCTCTTCTTTCTTTACCTTTTATTTTTTTTTCTTCTTTTTTTCCTCTTTTTTGTCTTTTTTTTCCTTCTTTTCATTTTCTTCCCTGTTGTTTCTTCTTCTTTTCTGCTTTATTTTTTTATCTAGAGGAATTTTCTTCTTTTTTTCTTTTTTTCCCTTTTTTTCCCTTTTTTCTTTTTTTCCTTTTTTTCTTTTTTTTTTCTTTTCTTTCCTTTTTTCCCTTCTTTCCTTCTCTTCATTTTCTTCCACATTGTTGCTTTTTTTCTTCTTTTTTTAAGAGGTATTTTTCTTCCTTTTCTTTTTCCCCCTTTTGATTTTTCTTTTTTTTTTTGTTTTTCATTTTTCCTTTGTCTCTGTTTCTATTTTATTTTATTTGTATTTTTCTTTGTTTTCCTTTTTTTCTCTTTTCTCTTTTTTCTTTTTTAATTTTTTCTTTTTTGTTTTTACTCTTTCTTTGTTTTTCTTATTTTCCTTTTTCTTTGTTTTTCTTTTCTTTTTCTTTTTTCTTTGTTTTCCTTTTTCCTTTTTTTTTCCATGTTTTTATTTTATTTTTCTTTTACCTTTTTTCTTTGTTTTTATTTTTCTTTTTTCCTTTATTTTTATTTTTATTTTTATTTTTATTTTTATTTTTATTTTTATTTGTTTTCCTTTTCCTTTTCTTTTTCTTTTTTATCTTATTTTTTTTCTCTTTTTTCTTCTTAATTTTTAATGAAATGCCAAAGCAATATTGGGTAGCAAATTAAGTGTGATTCACATGGCACGTTGCATGAAGGCACTGTGGATGTGGCCCTATGAAACAAGCTTTGTTAGAATTCTGTAGCCCTTATGTTCCACTTTTTTTGTGCTTGTAATTCTAAATGTGGTCTTGCTGCAATTTGATGTAAGGGACAACAGGGGAGCCTTTCTCTGTCTCTTGTAACACCTCTGAATTACCATCAATGGAAGCAGCAGATGGGGAGGAGTCAGGTGCTGCCCTGCCCTCCACACGGGCGCTGTGCCTGCTCGAGGGCAGAGTAAGTGAGAGCAGAAGTCAGCCCGTGTTGGAACGTGAAATCTTCAACTCCTCATGAACTTTTAGGACTCATTAATTAATGTCTGCTCTCCCTGCCCTTCCCTGCTGGGTTCATACCCATCCTGGTGTCAGGAAGCAGCTGAAAGCAGCTGCCAAGTGTGTGGGAGGCAGCAATGATCATTGGTGGGATGAAGCTTGGGCAATTCCTGCAGCTGAGGTGGCATCGTTCTGTGCAAGCTCAGCACTACCACTGAACTCCCCTAGGGCTTCTACTGTAGTCAGTATCTCTGCAGCTGTTTGGGAAAGCCAGCTCTCTGCAGAATGGCTCAGCTTAATGAGACTCAGTATCTCTGCAGCTGTTTCAAAAGCCAGCTCTCTGCAGAAAGGCTCATCTTAGTGAGACTCGGTATCTAGTGGAGACTCTACCTAGTGGAGTCCCTCAGGGGTCAGTACTGGGGCCAGTACTGTTCAGTATATTCATCAATGACCTGAAGGAAGGCACAGGGAGCACTGTAATCAAGTTTGCTGACAAAACCAAACTGGGAGGAGTAGCTGAGGGTTGTGCTGCCCCTCAGCCAGACTGAGACAGGCTGGAGAGCTGGGCAGGGAGAAATGGAATGAAATTCAACAAGGGCAAGTGTAGAGTCTTGCACGTGGGAAAGAACAACCCCATGGAGCAGTATGGGTTGGGGACTGACCTGTTGGAGAACAGTGAAGGGGAAGAGGATCTGGGGGTCCTAGTGGATGGGAGGTAGACCATGAGCCAGCAATGTGCTCTTGTGGCCAAGAAGGCCAATGGCATCCTGGGGTGGATTAGAAGGGCTGTGGTTAGTAGGGCAAGAGAGGTTCTCATCCCCCCTCTATTCAGCCCTGCTGAGGCTGCATCCAGAATATTGTGTCCAGTTCTGGACCCTCAGTTCAAGAAGGACCTTGGGGAATTGCTTGAAAGAGTCCAGCACAGAGCCACAAAAATGATTAAGGGAGTGGAACATCTTCCTTATGAGGAGAGACTGAGTGAGCTGAGGGCTCTGTAGCTTGGAGAGGAGGAGACTGAGAGGTGACCTTATTCATGCTGATAAAGATGTAAAGGATGAGTGCTGAGAGGATGGAGCCAGGCTCTGCTTGGTGATGGTCAATGGCAGGACAAGGGGCAGTGGGTGGAAATTGAAGCATAGGAAGTTCCATGGAAACAGGAGGAAGATTTTTTTTCAGTGCGAGGGTGACAGAACAGTGGAACAGGCTGCCCAGGGGGGTTGTGGAGTCTCCCTCTCTGGAGATATTCAAAACCCACCTGGATGTGTTCCTGGGTGATCTGCTCTAGGTGATGCTGCTCTGGCAGGGGGGTTGGACTGGATGATCTTTCAAGGTCCCTTCCAGCCCCTAACATTCTGTGATTCCTTGATTCTGTGGTCTCTGTAGCTGTTTAAAAACACCAGCTCTCTGCAGAAAGGCTCACCCTAGTGAGACTCAAGCCAGAGAAAGCCTCTGTTGGCTTATCAAGCCCAGAAATCCCAGCTACAGAACCTTTGCTGCTGTATTAAACCCCAGCTCTTTGTAGGAGCCTAACCTAAAGCACACTGACATGGTCTGAGAGGCCCTCGGAAAGGTAGTGGAGACAAGATTAATGGTTTGAACTGGGAGTGAAATCCAGCAATTAAGTAGTGACCCATGACACTTGAGAAGCAGTAAGAGTTTGTTGACCACAAGAGTGATTGCTCAGAGAGCTTTTTGAATGTTGTAAATGTGAAAATGATTTACAGCATGACCAACAGGGGGGA
Organism: Melanerpes formicivorus; assembly: GCF_026170545.1. Lineage (NCBI taxonomy): Eukaryota > Metazoa > Chordata > Aves > Piciformes > Picidae > Melanerpes > Melanerpes formicivorus. Next base: position 2,756,320 of record NW_027142359.1, on the reverse strand, counting down.
AAAAAAAGCAAGCTAGCAAGCAGCCACGACTGACACCAGTAATTGTTCCTGACTGCAGACATGTGTGGAGGTAAGGAGGCAGAAATACTTTTGGTGTGTAGCATGGTAGCAATATATCAAAGTTCCTAACAGCACAGAGCTGAGATGATTAAACAGAGTGCAAACACCACTCAGGGCACTGAAACAAACAGGGCTGGAAGGCATGAAGGCTCTGCTTCGATGTTCAGCAGAGCTTGTTTGCCTTCAATCCAGAGCTGTGAGCACCAGAAACTTGCAGACAGAGTTCAAAACAAATCATTAATAGCCAGAGCAAGTCTCAGGTCTCCATGCACAAGCTGCTGCTCTGCTTCTGAAGAAGAAGTGGGAAGACTGAGCATCTGAAAGCATGAGGGGGTTCAGATTATACAATAAGGAGACCTCACTGGAAGTCAACAGAGTAAAAGCAAAGTGTTTCAGAAGCATGATGCTTGTCCTCCATTGAACTTTGCTTGCTGGCACACTGAGGATGGTCAATTCCAGCCTTTCAGTGGCAGCTTTCGTGGTCCTGAGAGAAGATATGAACATCAGGATATCCCTGCTTCCTCTTGGCTTGTAAAACAGGAAGACAGTCAAGTTTTTGTCTTCCCCTGGTCCTCAGCCAGCCTCACTGGGACTTCACCAGGGCAAGGATGGTCTCCTACTGCATGGCCCAGTGCCTGACAAGCTCACAGAGCAGGATGAAGGCTTCTCTTTTGTCCCATTGCTTTGTGATGCTGCCAGAGGCAAGAAAGTATTTGTGCTGCTGACTCTAAAGTGCCAGAGATCTGCTCCGTGCTGTTTTCAAAGTGCTCCCCTTTTGTTGTCAGAGAAATGGCCCTGCAGCCTGTAAGAGGCCTTGGCACAGTGGTGATGTTTTCTTCATGCAAGCACCTGGAGGGTTGGAGAAGTCTCCTTTCCAGCCATTTTTTTGCTGTCTGAACCCCAGCTTTGCTTTCCTTCTGTGAATGATGACAACTTGGTGGGTCAAGGAAAAGAGGCTTTCTGAATAGACCAGGACTATTCAGTACACACTGGGGAGACACCAAGCATCCCAGCCACACCCAGACACCTCCAGCTTTGGGATGGCTCACCCAGATCCTGTGCAAAAAGAGACATCATCACATCTGGCTTGAAAAGCAAAGTACAAAGACCCTCAAAACTGACTGGAGTTTTCATTCAGCCCCTAGGCTGGTCATTAGGACCAACATCAGCTGATGACAAAGGCACACTGGCAGAAAAGAAACAGGGTCTCTTTTGCAGCCAGCTGCCATGCCTTGCATTTCTTGTGCCTTGCAGTGCTGAGACTTCTTCTTCCCTGTGCTTCCCTTCTCCTCTCTCCTGATTTAAAAGCAATGGAGAAGATGAGGACATCAGAAGGGGTCATAATGAGTCTGAGCAGGAGAAAGAGCAGGGCCTGGTTTCAAATATAGTCATTTTCAGGCTTGGCTTGTTCAGCATCACTTAAGGCCACCATCTCCTGTGCAAAGCTGCTAAGTTTTGGGGCACTTTTTAATCTGGTCATAACCCCATTTTCTGTAGAAGGGGAAATGCTGGCTCTCAGTGGATTTCTTGTATGGCTCTTCTTGGTGATGCCCAAGGACAGGACAAGGGGCAATGGGTGGCAGTTGAGGCATAGGAAGTTCCATGGAAACAGGAGGAAGAATTTTTTTCCCTGTGAGGGTGACAGAGCACTGGAACAGGCTGCCCAGGGAGGTTGTGGAGTCTCCCTCTCTGGAGATACTCAACACCTGCCTGGATGTGTTCCTGTGTGATCTGCTCCAGGTGATCCTGCTCTGGCAGGGGGGTTGGCCTGGATGATCTCTCGAGATCCCTTCCAGCCCCTAAGATTCTGTGATGCTGTGATTTTCACACTGCTGTCATTCAAACATGATGGCTCAACTTGATGGCTGCAGTGGGGCTTGTGGGAATCAAGTTTAAACTTTATTGGTGGAGTAGCAGCAAATATCACAGAGAGCCCTGATAAAGGCCAGCAGTGGCCAGGCTGGCTGACTGAGCCCAGCAAGGATGCTTCTTACCCCAGGTAGAAGCCATCTGGCCAGGTGAGACACCCAAAATGCTAAGATGCAGTCATGTAAAGGTCCTCAAGCACACACAGAGCCTGAAACCAAGCCAACCCCACTCCCACTGCCATGTACAAGAAGAAAGTGGAGGTACGAAGCCTCTGTGCTACTTTCCTAGCACCCTGGAAGCTGGCTTTGTGCCACCCCAAAGCTACTGTGAACTCTGCTCCAATACTAAGAGTCAATGTTTCATTCCAGCAAGGACAAGAAGCATTTAAAGTCTGGGTTTGATCACAACTAGAGGAATAAGGACAACCACAACTTCAAGAATTAAGGTTGAGGAGAAAAGTGGTGAATAAAAAACAGGGTGTCTTGGAAGCACAGGATGTGTGCCACCGCATTTGTGCCTGTTTGCAGCCAGTGCTTGTCTTTGTGTGGGCTGTATGGACATCCCTGGACACACATACATCTCAGAGGCAGGGCTGGTAGCACAGCCCAGGATGAAATTTGCCAAACATTTCCAACTACAAAGCCCTGCTTTCAATTGCTAATCACTTTATGAAACCACTTGGGCTGCAATCTCCCAGGCCAAGTTGGGCTGAAGTTTTATGTTATGCCTTCTTGCTTTGCAGCCATCAGCCAAAACCAAAGGTTCAGCTGTTTCAGAGAAGATGGCTAGGGATAAAACAGGGGGCTTGCAATGCAGAACCATCCTAGCAACCTTGTTTAGCAAAGGTCTGGAGTCCTCCTCCTGCTCTAGAGAAAGGAAAGTTGGTGAGACACTGGAACAGGTTCCACGGAACAGTGTGAGGTGTCCCTGCCCATGGCAGGGGGTTGGAACTAGATGATCCTTGAGGTCCCTTCCAACCCTGACAATTCTATGATTCTATGATTGGAAATGTGCACATAGTGAAAAATCTTGTCAAGCTTGACAGAACAAAATTGCTCTAAAACTCCTCTTTATAGCCAAGCAACATCTCTTACATCTTTGTGACTCCATCCTTCCCAGGCACGCTTAAGCCTTTCACCCTCCTGACTGTGGCAGGAGTGTTTGGGACCACTCCATCACAGCCCAGCTGCACTCAGATGAAGGGGCAGAGAACCTGGTTTTCTTTCAACCCAACTCTGCTACCAGCCATCAGCTGTCCCTTCCCAAAGGCAGCCAACCTTGCTCTAAAGGATTTGGAGGTGCTGATGGATGAGAAGCTGGACATGAGCAGGCAGTGTGAGCTTGCAGCCCAGAAGGCAAATCACAGCCTGGGCTGCATCAAAAGCAGCATTGCCAGCAGATCCAGAGAGGTGATTCTGCCACTTTGCTCTGCTCTGCTGAGACCTCACCTGGAGTACTGTGTGCAGCTCTGGAGCCCTCAATACAGAAAGGACATGGAGCTGATGGAGAGGGTCCAGAGGAGGACCAAGAAAATGATCAGGGGGTTGGAGCACCTCTGCTAGGAGGACAGGCTGAGGGAGCTGGGGGTGTTCAGCCTGGAGAAGAGGAGGCTCCAGGAAGATCTAATAGCAGCCTGCCAGAACCTGAAGAGGGCTACAGGAAGGCTGGAGAGAGACTGTTTGCAAAGGCCTGCAGGGACAGGACAAGGGACAATGGCTTCAAACTAGAGAAAGGCAGATTTAGACTGAATATCAGGAAGAAGTTCTTCACTATGTGGGTTGTGGAACACTGGAACAGGTTGCCCAGGGAGGTGGTTGAGGTCCCTTCCCTGGAGATATTCAAGGTGAGGCTCAACAGGGTCCTGGGCAGCCTGATCTGGTGGAGGATGTCCCTGCTGACTGCAGAGGGGCTTGGACTAGATGACTTTTGGAGGTCCCTTCCAACTCACACCATTCTGCAATTCTGTGAGATCTGCAGTGGGGCCAGAAGCTGGTAGATAAGAAGAGGTAGTGCATACAGAGTGGCTTCCAGCAAGGTAGGCATGTTCTTATCAGTGAAGAATAACATATCAGTGGACCAAAAGCCTGATAGAGAAATGCAGGTGCTACCACACTGCAACAGGGATAAAATGCCAAAGCTTATTCTGCTTTCTGGGGAAAATGCATCCCCCCATGAGGTACAAAACTTACAAGTTCCCCTGGAGTAGTTATTTTGAGAGGCACCACCACCTCCCCCAACACCCCACCCCGAGGACAATGCCGTTTAATTGTTGAGAAGATAAACTCTATGCTAGGGGAAAGCAAAGCAAAGAAAAGCCCAGAAGCATGTTTTCTGGGGAAAAAACAAACAAACAAACAAAACCAAACCACCAAAAAAAAAACCCAAACCACCAAAACATCTACCTTTTGGAGCAAAAGCATCTGCTCAGAGCCTGTTCCCCCAGCAAGGGATACACAACCCCCAACACAGTAGCAGCGGAACTGAGACCAAGGCAAAGCTGTCAGCTCCCACCTCATACATCCAAGAGGCCCAGAGGGAAGCCCACAGCAGGTTAAGACACTGAAATATTGTTTGAAAAAGAGGGTTTCATTTTTTTTCCCCCTTCAAGCTGAAAGCTGTTCTGCCTCCAGACAAGGTGTGCTCAGAGGCAGCCAGCAGGCTTCATGACAGAGAGCAGCTCCAGCGATGCTGTGAACATGGATTTCTGGTTGCAGGCTGGGGGCCAGAGCTTGCACCCTTGCTAGAGCAGCTCAGCTTGTGGGCAGCCCAGCAGCTGAACTGGAATTTCTTGGAGAAGCTCCTTGCTTTTCCAAACTCAGGTTTACACAGATAACAGCAAATAGACCTAAATTCCCCACTACTCACCTTTGGAGTTGACCAAACACAAGCCAAAACTAACCCAGAACTCTTAAGGCCATCACACCTTGGACACTCTCAGTTGACCATCTCCGGTCAGACAAAGCTACAGATAGGTTCACTTCCCCCAGCTGATCAGTAAAGAAGTTGTGCTGATCCCTATTTTATAATCCCAAAGGGTGTAATTGGAAATCAGGGAGAGCTGCCATTCCCCCCCAAGACATTTCACCTGGAGACCAGCAGAGACTGAAGCAAGCCCCCAGAGCCCAGCTGGCTCTGCGAGGAGGAGCTAGCACTGAGGGCCCTGGAGCAGGGCAGTGTGATGCGCATGGATGCTGCCACCTAAGCCATGTGCTCTGCAGCAGCGTGATCCCAGGGACAGCATGGCCCATGAGGGGTGGCCTGTTGGGGCTGCTGCAGACAGGAGTCTGTGCCTTACAGAATCCCAGAAACATTTAGGGTGGAACAGACCCTCAGGATCACCGAGTCCCACCCAGAACCCTACTCTACAAGGGTCACCCCTAAACCACAGCCCCAAGCACCACATCCAAACCACCTTTAAACACATCCACCACCTCCCTGGGCAGCACATTCCAATCCCTGACCACTCTTGCTGGGAAAAAATTCTTCCTACTGTCCAGTCTGCACCTTCCCAGTTGCAGCTTGAGTCTGTTCCTTCTTGTTCTATCACTAATGACCTGTGAGAAGAGACCAGCACCAGCCTCTCCACAACCTCCTTCCAGGTAGTTGTAGAGAGCCATGAGGTCTCCCCTCAGCCTCCTCTTTTCCAAACTAACCATCCCCAGCTCCTTCAGCTGTTCCTCATCAGATTTATTCTCCAGGCCCTTCCTCAGCTTCCTTGCCCTCCTCTGCACTGGCTCCAGCACCTCCACATCTCTCTTGTACTGAGGTACCCAAAACTGGACACAACACTCAAGGTGTGGCCTCCCCAGAGCTGAGCACAAGGGGACAATCACCTCCCTGCTCCTGCTGGACACAGCATTTCTAATCCCAGCCAGGATGCCATTGGCTTTCTTGGCCACCTGGGCACACTGCTGGCTCCTGTTCAGCTGCTTGTCCATTAGAACCCCCAGGTCCCTTTCTGCCGTGAGTAAGAATTTAACCCAGCTCCCTCATCCTTCAAATTCCAGGTGGGAGGTTTGACCTTGAGCAGCAGAGTTAGGTAGGGACCATCCCAGGGTGCAGACACACGTGTTCACACACAGAGGAAGATGAAATGCTTTGGGTTGTGACTTGAGGCCAAATGGCAAAGCCCCAGTCAGCTGGGGTATTCCAGCATCCACTTAGGGTTTGTGAGCTGTCCTCTGGGTAGGATTTCCAGGCAGGTAGTGTCAGATCTCTCACACTTCTGGAGCAAGGCTATAAATTATGGCCAGAGCCCCTGAAATTTCAGCCTGCTTGCTCCGCACTCCTGGTGCCTGCTGGGTTCTTGTCCTTGTTGTTACAGCTCCAGCCCCAAATGGGCAGCCTGTGATGTATGGCTGGGAAGGGACCTTCCTAACTGGTCACCAAGAGGAAGAAAGTGCAGCTTCCTACAATAGTTAGCATTATACAGGCCCTCAGCAGTGCCACACTTTTACTTCTTCATTTCTAGCGTCCCCCTTTGAGAGCTCTACCCTACTTCATCATCATAAACATGTCAACAATCAGTCCCTGTGGAGGGCTCTGCTGTTTGTTCTCTGGCTCACATGGAGAAAGCATGTCCCTGCTGCAGCCCCTAGCACACATTTCTCTATGCTCAAAGGGGCTGGAGCTGGAACGTGGCCATCCTGTGGCTCCCGGACCTTGATATTTAAGGAACAAGAGAAGGGGAAAAAAAAGAAAGGAAAAAAAAAAAAAAGAAGCAAAAAGCAAGGAACATGAACTTGATAAATATGATCAGCTGCTGGGAACGTGCCTGAAGCCTCCTGCTGCTGTTGTTGACATCAGAAAGCTGCAGAGCCTGGGAGATGGGGAGGAAGTTTTATTGTCTCGCTCCTACCAGGAGCACGCGATTGCCGCTCCAGCTGCCTGCCGCTACCCGCTGCTTCCCTCCAGCCTGTCACCAAGCAAACAGGACATCAGTTCTCACCTCCCAGGCCCAGCAGACAGGGTGAGGCTTCCCACTGCCTCTCCCAAAGCCCCAGAACTTTTCTCTGGAAGCCAGTGCTGGTGTGACATTTCCCCAGACTCATTTCTCATGACACCTGAGCCTTTCCCCATCAGCCACTTGACAGCTCTCTGGTCTGCCAGGGCTGCAGGCTGGCCAGACAGGGAGCAACCCAGCACAGGGGCAGGTGGTCCTGCTGCAGAATCCATTTGTGGCCACATTGGAATCATAGAATCATAGAATTGTTAGGGTTGGAAGGGAATTCAAGGATCATCTAGTTCCAACCCCCTGCCATGGGCAGGGACACCTCACACTACATCAGGTTGCTCACAGCCACATCCAGCCTGGCCTTAAAAACCTCCAGAGATGAGGCTTCCACCACGGAATGTTAGGGGCTGGAAGGGACCTCAAGAGATCATCCACTCAACCCCCTTGCCAGAGCAGGATCACATGGACCAGATCACACAGGAACTCATCCAGGCAGGTCTCAAATATCTCCAGAGAGAAAAACACCCCTGGGCACCACCCCTGATGGTGCTTTCCCAACAGTGGCTCCAGCCAGTGGAGCAGGACAGCCCCAGCTGAAAGGTATTTAATGGTTTAGGAGAAGAGAGGATGCAAAATGTGATCAGCTGGGTCAGTTGAATCTGTGTTCCTCCATCTGAGCTCAGCGAGGAAGTTGAGGCTTCCCCATGCTTCGCTAGCACAACAAGTTGGTCCACCAAAAGACCAGGAGTGAACTTCATCAAGTGATGGAGAAGCAAGCAAGCCCATTCCAGTTAATAAATGCATTATCTGAAGCACAGAATCATAGAATTGTCAGAGTTGGAAGAGACCTCAAGGATCAGCCAGTTCCAACCCCCCTGCCATGGGCAGGGACACCTCACACTACAGCAGTGGTTGCTCACAGCCACATCCAGACTGGCCTGAAAAACCTCCAGGGATGAGGCTTTCACCACCTCCCTGGGCAACCTGTGCCAGTGTCTCACCACCCTCATGGGGAAGAACTTCTTCCTGACATCCAATCTCAATCTACCCATTTCTAGTTTTGCTCCATTCCCCCCCCCCAGTCCTATCACTCCCTGACACCCTCAAAAGTCCCTCCCCAGCTTTCTTGTAGCCCCCTTCAGGTATTGGAAGGCCACAAGAAGGTCTCCTGGGAGCCTTCTGCAGACTGAACAGCCACAACTCTCAGTCTGTCTCCATAGCAGAGGAACTCCAGCCCTCTGATCATCCTTGTGGCCCTTCCCTGGACACCTTCCAGCACCTTCAGATCCTTCCTGTAATAGGGGCTCCAGAATTGGATGCAGTACTCCAGGTAGGGTCTCACCAGAGCAAAGTGGAGGGGGAGAATCACCTCCCTCAACCTGCTGGCCACACTTCTCTTGATGCAGCCCAGGCTCTGGTTGGCTTTCTGGGCTGCAAGTGCACACTGGTGGCTCATGTTGAGCTTCTCATCCCCCAGCACCTCCAAATCCTTTTCTTCAGGGCTGCTCTCAAGCCAGTCCCTGCCCAGCCTGTATCTGTACTTGGGATCGCCTTGACACAGCTGCAGGACCTTGCACTTGGTCTTGTTTAACCTGAATGTTAATTCAAGCAACTGAGCTGAAAAGAGCTGAAAAGTCCTTTGGGGAGAAGGGACTCTGAAGCAGAGCACTACTTTAGCAGGGGCATGATGACTAATTTTGCAGTGACAAGTCATGGCTGCAGGAGTTGAGGACAGAAATACCTGAGGAGATCCTACACAAATGACTTTTTCAGAGCTTTTTCATCCTTTTACTTTCTTCCAGTGTGCAACATTCCTCCAATCTTTCAGGTCCATGGCATAAGGTATAGGACAGGAGGGAATTCTTTTGTTCCACAGAGAGAGTTTAGACCCCCTGAAAAGGGGCTGGCTGGACAGTTATGAAGATATAAGCACTCTGTGTATACCCAGAACAAACTTCCCCAGTGCTTTGCTAAAAAATATGGTGCAATGCTTGGCTGGAGGAAGCATGGTGAAAGCTCAGTTTTCATGGCTCATTTAAGCCTGGGACTTGTTCTTCAGGGACAGCCAGCAAAGAGCACTGATTTTGTTCACTTTCCTCTTATGTGGACAAAATTATTCTGGGATTTGAGCTGTGAGTGGCTCAGTTGCCAGGGCTTTTAAGAGGGGCTTCAAAGCAGTCACCTGGAAAAGCCAGTTTCCAACTCTGCCTCACTGCAAGGCAGCCAAACCCTTTCTCACATGAACTTAGGGCAGCAATGCATTTGGAGAAAGGAAAACATCCATTTCTTTCATTGCTTGTCATTCAGCTAGGGCTGCAAGGGAACGGCTCCTCACCTCGGGTTTCTAAGCCTTTGGTGAAAGTGTTCAGATCTCTCTTCAAAGTCACAGAAAATTGTTTTATAAAAGAGGAGTTTCTGGGTTGTTGGTGTTTTTTTCCCTTTGAAAAAAATCCCCTTTGCAGCAATTTGGCAGAGTCTGACAGTTCCTCATGAACACTGCGGGGGTTACGTGAAGGGCAAGGAGGCTGGAGCCAGGCTCTGCTCAGGGATGTCCAATGACAGGACAAGGGGCAGTGGGTACAAGCTGCAACACAAGGAGGTTCCACAGGAACAGAAGGGAAAACTTTACCCCTGTGAGGGTACCACAGCCCTGAACAGGCTGCCCAGAGAGGTTGTGGAGTCTCCTACTCTGAAGACATTCCAAACCCACCTGGATGTGTCTCTGTGTGACCTGCCCTGGGTGCTCCTGTTCTGGCAGGGGGGTTGGACTGGATGATCTTTCAATGCCCCTTCCAAACCCTAACATTCTGTGCTTCTGTGTGAGCAGAGCCCTGTTGCAGCAGTGTTCCCATGCTCAAGCAGCCATGGTTTAGGAATGTGTGAAGGTACAGAGAGAACTGTAAATATCTGGATCAAGAGACAGAAAGAAAACATTAAACAAAACTTTCCTGAGGAACTCAAGGGGCTCTTCTCTTCCAAAATCACTAGAAAGCCTTCGGTACAAACTCCTCCTCCTCCTTCATTACCCAGAGACAGATTTAAATAGCACTCTGCTTTGCTAAAGAGTTGTAAAGAGCCCTAGAGCCAGCCAAGTGAGATAAAAGGCCACAGCTGAGTGTTTCTGTAAAGACAACAGTTGCACCACCAGTGGCAGAGATTTTGCTCTATGGCTACACCACGAGGTTCTGCAAAGGGAAGAAAAGATGTCTTTGTGCACTCTGCCATGGCTTTTCCCCTGACTCTGCAGCATGCAGGGCTCCCCATGTAGGCCATATGTCTTTGTGCACCCTGCCATGGCTCCTCTCTCATCTCTGCAGCATTCAGGGCTCCCCATGGGCTCCCCATGTAGAACACATCTTGGTGCACCCTGCCATGGCTCTCCTTCTGCCTCTGCAACATGCAGGCTCCCCCTGGGCTCCTCAGGTAGGACATGTTGCTATCTGGGGCAGGCAGGAAAACAAAAGGCACAACAACCAACAAACCTAAGGAGGTTTAAGCATACAGCCCCTGCAGTTCTGCATATTTACTACAAGAAGGACACTGAGGTGCTGCAGTGTGCCCAAGGAAGGGCAAAGAAGCTGGTGAGGGGCCTAGAGGACCTGGGAGGAGTAGCTCAGTGAAATAGAGTTGTTCAGCCTGGAGAAAAGGAAGCTCAGGAGAGACCTTCTTGCTCTCTACAACCCTCTGAAAGGAGGCTGGAGTGAGGTGGAACTCGGTCTCTTCTCCCAAGTTACAAGTGACAAGAGAAGAAACAGCCTCAAGTTGCACCAGGGGAGGTTTAGGTTGGACATTAGGAACTATTTCTTCACTGAAAGGGTTGTCAAGGCTTGGAACAGGCTGCCTGTTCCACAGCTAAGTGGTGGAGTCGCCATCCCTAGAGGGGTTTAAAAGACATGTGGAAATGGTGCTGAGGGACATGGGGCAGCAGTGACTTGGCACTGTTAGGTTAACCATTGGGCTTGAAGACCTTTTCCAACCAAAGCAATTTTCTGACATGGCCCTACAGAAATCTGCACCCAGAGCTACATCCACTCACACCTATCAGGTCCCTAAATCCCCTCCTACAGCTCCTGAAACAACCTTTCCTGGCAATATGAGACTGGAGGAAAATAAACTTTCATGAGCATTTTTATTATCCCATTTAAAAAGTGTTTACCCTGTGTTTCATTTCCAGGTTCAGCTGTGCCATTAATTTGGACTCAGGCTAACCCCTCCTTTGCCATCAAACTGTTGCACTTAGATCAACCAAGACATGGGGTCTTTTATTTTTCATTCACCTAGGTAAATCCACTTTCTTCTCTGGGCTACCCACAATTCTTGACCCAACAAAGATGCTTAAGAGAGAAGGAGATTCATAACCTTTTTGATTCTAGCCAAATTCAGTTCTGAGAAAACAATCCAGCTTCAAATGTCTGTCAGATTGCTGTGAGTCTGGGGAGCCCCACAGAAGAGGAAGGGAAGGCTGAGGGGAGATCTTATTGCTCTCCTCAGCTACCTGAAAGGAGCTTGGAGTGAGGCTGGTGTTGGCCTCTTCTCCCAAGTAACCAGCAGTAGGATGAGAGGAAATGGGTTGAAGTTCTGCCAGGGGAGGTTTAGGTTGGACACTGGGAAAAAATTCTTTGCTGAGAGAGTGGTGAGGGGTTGGAACAGGCTGCCCAGGGAGGTGGTAGAGTCATCATCCCTGGCTGTGTTCAAGAAGCTGTAGCTGTGGTGTTTCAGGACATGGTTTAGTGGCCATGGCTGGACTCCATGATCCTGGGGGTCTTTTCCAGCCTTAGTGACCCTGTGAAGAAGCTGTGGTTTTAAACTGCAGAAACTGTTGATCTCCTGCACTGCTCAGGCTTTTGCAATCAGCTCTGTGTTGCAGTTAATAAGAAGAAGGCAGTTGCAGTTACTCAACATCTTTTATATTCAGGGCAGCAAGCAGAGCAGCTCGCAGAGGCACCAGCCAAATGCCTCCAGTAAAGCCTGGCTAAATGAAATCACAGGCAGCCTCTCTCCTCAGCCTGACAAGAAGTGCTTCTCTCTCACCAGTCCTATCATTAAACCTGAGATCCAGATCCTGTTATTTTAATCCACCTTGCAGCAGCTCAGTCCCTGTTTAATTGCACCCCAGTACAAGCTGACATTTTTTGCTTCAGCCCAGACCAAGGGAACCCAAATTCCACCTCCAAACTGTCAGCAGAAAGATACAGAGTAAGTATTCTTCAGCCCCATCTGATACACAGCTCTGTGTTCCACGTAGGAGACTCTAAGCTTGCATGATGCTGTAAGGGTTTAAGGTCTCACTGGTTATAGGTCTATTTACTCCCTGGGAAGGTGAGGTGATTCTCCCTCTCTACTCTGCTCTGGTGAGACCCCACCTGGAGTACTGTGTCCAGTTCTGGAGACCCTAGTACAGGAAGGATCTGGAGGTGCTGGAAGGTGTCCAGAGAAAGGCCACAAGGATGATCAGAGGGCTGGAACTCCTCTGCTATGGAGACAGACTGAGAGAGTTGGGGCTGTTCAGTCTGGAGAAGAGAAGGCTTCAAGGAGACCTTCTTCTGGCCTTCCAGTATCTGAAGGGGCCTACAAGAAAGCTGGGGAGGGACTTTTGAGGGTGTCAGGGAGTGACAGGACTGGGGGGAATGGAAGAAAACTAGAAATGGGTAGATTCAGATTGGATGTTAGGAAGAAGTTCTTCCCCATGAGGGTGGTGAGACACTGGAACAGGTTGCCCAGGGAGGTGGTGGAAGCCTCATCCCTGGAGGTTTTTCAGGCCAGTCTGGATGTGGCTGTGAGCAACCTGCTGTAGTGTGAGGTGTCCTTGCCCATGGCAGGTGACTTGGAACTGGACGATCCTTGAGGTCCCTTCCAACCCTAACAATTCTATGATTCTGTGATTCTAAGTCACAGGCAGGGCAGTATTTCAGTGGTCTGTCAACACAAAGCTTCAGCCTGGCTGGGGTTGTGCCATGCCAGGCATCTATTAATGAATCACTCCAACAGAAGCTTGTAGCATCTTAATGCAGCCATCCTTTTACAGACTCAAGCAGGGTTCAAAGGCAACCACAGAGGCAGTGAATGAATGCATTGTGAAGAGGTTTCTGATTAGAGCTTTGAAAATTAAAAGGATCAGCCTGAGGATCAGAGACACACACACCACAACATCATCCAAAGAAGATGAGGAGCAGATTTTGGAGCCCTTGCTCCTGAGAGAGATAAATCACTACTTATAGTTTGTGAGTGTGGCAGAATTTGCTCTTTGATAGACAGAAAATGTTCTTAACTGATCTGGAGTCCCTGGAGCCAATTAGTGCTTTGGTGTCTGCCCTGTGAGAAGTCTCTGGTAGCAGGAGAGCTGCCCTGAAGAGAAGTTTGTCTCCTGTCACTGAGCAGGATGTGTCAGGGTGACTTTCAGCACACCACCAGCACGGTGACAAGTGGCCAGATGCTGCAGCGCATCCACCTCTAATCACTAGAAGCAGAGAAAGTATTTTACAGTGCACTGCTCCCACTGAGAGAAGGGATTACTTATGCTGCCTGGTGGCTCCAGTTTAGTGCTTTCATGTCACAAAACTCCTCACACTAAATTTAATGGAATCCTAGAATGGCTCAGGTTGGAAGGGACCTCAGAGATCATCTGCTGCAACCTCCCCATCATGGGCAGGGACACCTCTCAACTAGACTCAGCTGCCTCATTCAGCCTGGCCTTGAGCACCCCCAGGGAGGAGGCATACACAGTCTCCCTGGGCAGCTTATTCCAGAGTCCTGGCAATGTGGCACATCCTGTTTGTGGCAAGAATCTTAAACATCAACATGATTTTTGTTTCCAATCACACTAAAAGTGAGTTAAGATAGTTCAGACCTGTAGGCACTTCAGCTTGATCAAACTCTTAAATATTAGGAAAACTTTCTTCACCAAAAGGGTGTCAAAACCTGGGACAGGCTGCCCAGGGAAGTGGTGGAGTCACCACCCCTGGAAGGGACTTTCTGCTGTGAGGATAGGCTGAGGGAGCTGGGGTTGTTCAGCCTGGAGAAGAGAAGACTTTGGGGAGACCTTAGAGCTGCCTTCCAACAGCTGAAGGGATCCTACAGGAAGGCTGCAGAAGGACTTTTCATCAGGGTGTCTAGAGACAGGACAAGGGGGATTGGTTTGAAGCTGAGGGAGAGCAAAGTTAGACTGAATCTTAGGAAGAAGTACTTCAGTAGGAGGGTGGTGAGACTCTGGAGTAGGCTGCCCAGAAGAGTTGTGGCTGCCTCCTCCCTGGGGCTGTTCAAGTCAGGTTGGATGTGGCCTTGAGGGGCCAAGTCTAGTTGAGAGGTGTCCCTGCCCATGATTGGGAGGTTGGAGGAGATGATCTCTGAGGTCTCTTTCAACCTGAGCTGTTCTCTGATGTGATGCTGAGGGCCATGGCTTAGTGGTGGACTGGGCAATGCTGGGTTAATGACTGAACTCCATCTGAAAGATCTTTTCCAACCAAAATGATTCTATGATTCACCCACCCAGAATCCCTGCTGAAACTTCGTTTTCCTCTTTACCTACCAAACTTCCCATTTCTATCTTGATCTCTCCTAAAATTTACCTCTTCTTCAGATCTGCAGATAAAAGAATTGAGCCTCAGCTACAGCCTTTGGATCTGAGCCTGGCTGTGCACTATCAGAGCTGCACACAGAGCCATGGAACTGTCCTCTGGAGTTACAAAGAGTCAGCAATCCCAGCATGGCTTCTGCAGCGAACAGAGCCCTACACCCAGCTGCTGGTTTGCAGATTACAGCTCAATTACAGTCAACTTCCCATTTCCAGGCTACCCAAAAGCCCCAGCAATTAATCCCCTTTGCAATGTGCTTCTGCTGGTTAAACACACACTTGAAGAAGCCACCAGAAGGTTTTTTTCTGTATTTACTGCACATTTAAGTGTTGTATTTATAAGTGACAGAGCAAAACAAAACCAAAACCAACAAAAAAGAGCTTCTCTGCTGAGAATTTATGTGGCAAGCTTTGCCCCAGAGTGTGTTTTTATTGCCTGGTTATAAACCCCTGGAAACAGAAGGGTATATAATGGAAACCTTGACAGGTCCTCACCTAGGATATTGCAAATGAGCACGCCATAAAAATGACTAATTACAGATATTGTAAAACTCAGCCTGCAGGCTCAGCTGCTTGAGCTGCAGGGGGAAGATGAAGGCAGTGATAACAGAGGGCTTGGCCTCTGCTCCTCCTGACTTTGCCTACATACAGATGAGGAGCTTCTAGGTTTGACCCTTCTTTGATGGCCATGCCCACAACAGAAACAGAATCATAGACTTAGAATACAGAATTAACCAGGTTGAAAAGACCTTTGAGATCATCAAGTCCAACCTATCACCCAACACCATCTAATCAACCAAACCATGGCTCCAAGCACCCCATCCAGTCTCTTCCTAAACACTTCCAGTGATGGTGACTCCACCACCTCTGGTGACTCCACCACCAATGGCCAACACTTTTAATGAGCTTAATGGGCAATAGGAGCGTTTGAAGGTTACCTGGCCTGAAAACAAACAACAAAACCCAAACAAAGAAAGAAAAAAACCCACCACAACAGCAACAACAACCTGCCTTTCTTCACTGTCTGCAACAAGTCTCTAGGATACATCCACTTATAAAGTACCCAGCAACTTTGAGCTTAGTAGACCTTATCTGTCTGCTTCAGAGAATCATAGAATTGTCAGGGTTGGAAGGGACCTCAAGGATCAGCCAGTTCCAACCCCCCACCATGGGCAGGGACACCTCACACTACAGCAGGTTGCTCAGAGCCACAATGGTGCTTGAGGATGTTTTAGACCATCTACCATTCCTCTAAGTGGCTCTGTCTACTTTGTGAAGGAGTCCCTCAGAAGCTCTGAAGAGCAGCACAGTAGGACAAGGTAAGGAGGAAGGAGCTCCCTGGATGGTGTCTGTCCACATGAGAGCACACAGGAATTAGGTAATTATAGCACTGAGGCTGGCCCCACCAAAAAGAAAAGAAAAGAGCCAAAGCAGGTGGAGACTTGGTGACACCAAGCATCAGCTGGGCAGAGTTAATTTGCTCTACATATTACAAGGAATGCACCTGCTGCAAACAACAGTGCCTGCATGGCAGTGCACATGGTCTGCATGCCATGGAAGGGGTCTGCGTGTCAAGAAAGGAGTTTGCATGGTATGGAAGGGGTCTGCATGCCATGGAAGAGGCCTGCATGCCATGGAAGGGGTTTGCATGCCATGGAAGAGGTCTGCATGCCAGGGAAGAGGTCTGCATGTGAAGAAAGGAGTTTGCATGCCATGGAAGAGGCCTGCATGCCAGGGAAGGGGTCTGTATGTCAAGAAAGGAGTTTGCATGGCATGGAAGGGATCTGCATGCCATGGAAGGGGTCTGCACAGCTATTGCCTGCTAACGTGGGAAATGCTTAGGGCCAGATTCTGCCACTCCAGAATTGTCCTGCAAGCTGATGTGCCCTGGGAGCTGCTTCTTCACAGATGCTGAGGAAGAGCCTTGCATGCTTACCAGTGATACCAGAAACCTAATGTCAGCTTGCAAAGCAGCAGATTTGGGGCTTGGGGGAGATCTCATAGTAAGACAACATCCAGCATTCTCATTCCTCTCTGCCCTCATCTCCTTTGGTGGGGAAAAAAATCCCCTTGGAAGTGATGGTACCTCCACTGCCTTCCTAATCTGGGTACATCACCGGAACACTGCCTTCGGTGCCTGCTTGGGCTGCACATTGTGTCTCCAATGCTTGCAGAAACAGCATCCCTAGGGTCACAGCAAGTTGATCTACCCAAGGAAGTGGCAGTTGTACCCATCACAGTATCACTAAGGTTGGAAGAGACCTCAAAGATCATCGAGTCCAACCTGTCACCACAGACCTCATGACTAGACCATGGCACCAAGTGCCACGTCCAATCCCCTCTTGAACACCTCCAAGGACGGTGACTCCACCACCTCCCTGGGCAGCACATTCCAATGACTAATGACTCTCTCAGTGAAGAACTTTCTCCTCACCTCAAGCCTAAACTTCCCCTGGCACAGCCTGAGACTGTGTCCTCTTGTTCTGGTGCTGGTTGCCTGGGAGAAGAGACCAACCCCTTCCTGGCTACAACCACCTTTCAGGTAGTTGTAGAGAGCAATGAGGTCACCCCTGAGCCTCCTCTTCTCCAGGCTAAACAATCCCAGCTCCCTCAGCCTCTCCTCACAGGGCTGTGCTCAAGGCCTCTCCCCAGCTTTGTTACCCTTCTCTGGACATGTTCAAGAGTCTCAATGTCCTTCTTAAACTGAGGGGCCCAGAACTGGACACAGGACTCAAGGTGTGGCCTAACCAATGCAGGGCACAGGGACACAATGACTTCCCTGCTCCTGCTGGCCACATTATTCCTGATCCAGGCCAGGATGCCATTGGCTCTCTTGGCCACCTGGGCACACTGCTGGCTCATGTTTAGGCGGCTGTCAATCAGCACCCCCAGGTCCCTCTCTGTTTGGCAGCTCTCCAGCCACTCTGACCCCAGCCTGTAGCTCTGCATGGGATTGCCGTGGCCAAAGTGCAGCACCTGGCACTTGGACTTGTTGAAACACACAGGAACCCTGTGTGGAGCCAGTCAGCTTTCCAAGGGATGGTTGAATTGCCCCTGCATCGGAGGGCCTGCTGCTACAATAAAGGCTTCAGCAACAACAAGGGGACAGGCGCTGGCCACGGACACCCCGAAGGCCAAAGATAAAGGCTCAGATTACACAAAGCAGCCTCTCATTATCCACTGCTTGATACTGGTGGGTAACTTTGTTTTTCAAGGAATCCCTTAATTAGGTTTTGCAGTGCATAGGTTAGGCATTTTCCAGCAAGAGCTTTCTTGTAATGGGTTGCACATGTTCTCATACTGTACACCCAAATGAAACTTAGCTACAGGGCATTTCCTTCCCTTGCTCTTGCTGGGGAGCAGCTTTAACCTCTCTGCAGACACAAAGCCATATTTCACTCCTGAGAGGCCACAGCACTTCCCCACTCCCAATCATTTGGGTCATTTCAGCTCTTAACTGTGTGGCCAGCTCACAAATGCGCTGCAGGGAGCAATCCTGAGGGGGTAGGGACACCTCACACTACAGCAGGGTGCTCACAGCCACATCCAGCCTGCCCTGAAAAACCTCCAGGGTTTCCACCACCTCCCTGGGCAACCTCTTCAGGCATCTCAACACCCTCATGCTGAAGAACTTCTTCCTCACATCCAATCTGAATCTACCCATTTCTAGTTTTGTTCCATTCCCCCAGTCCTAGCACTACCTGACACCTTAAAAAGTGTCTCCTCAGCTTTTCTGTAGGCCACTTTCAGCTACTGGAAGGCCACAATAAGGTCTCCTTGGACCAGGAGTCTCCCAAGGAGGAGCCCACAGGCCTTGGCTGTGCAGCCATATCACCATTGCTAGACTGCTAGGGGAATCAGAGGATCATGGGATGGTTTGGTTTAGACCTTTGAAAGTCATCTATTGTAGGGCTAGCTTCAACTAGATCAGGTTACTGTTACTCAGAGCTCTGCCCAACCTGACCTGGAATGTTTCCAGGAATGGGGCATCTGCCACCTCGCTGGGCAACCTGTGCCAGTGTTTCACCACTCTCATCTGGGAAACCTCCTCCAGCAGTGCTGTATTTCTGTGCCACAGTTCAGTGCACTAAAGTTAGGAATGGTTTGGAAAAAGAGAAGAAAAAGGTTTAATGGGAATGAAAACAGGATAGGTTAAAGATAAAAAGTGAGGTGGGGATAGGATTTGGCTGCAGTCACCAACTATGCTAAAATGTTCTCCCCACCCTGGACTCTAGAGATGGGTTACTCAGAGGCACCTGAGCTACTTCTTGGACTGGAGGTGGTTTTTTTTTCAGCTGAAGATTGTTGTGAGACTGAAGAAATGAAAACTCTGTTGGGGAGTATGAAGAGGTCACAGAAGTTACTCATGGATTTCACAGCTCAGCCCACCCAGCTGTTGATACAAAATGAGCATAAGAAAAACATCTGAGGCTGAGAGGGGATCTTATCAACAGCCACAAATGTCTGAGGGGTGGGTGTCGAAGTGAAGGTGCCAGGCTCTTTTTAGTGGTGCCCATGGATAGGACATGGAACAAGAGGTATAAGTTGGAACACAGGAGGTTCCACCTCAACATGAGGAGACACTTCCTCATAGTGAGGGTGACAGAGCCCTGGAGCAGGCTGCCCAGAGAGGTTGTGGAGTCTCCTTCTCTGAAGACTTTCCAAACCCACCTGGATGTGTTTCTGTGTGACCTGCCCTAGGTGATCCTGTTCTGGCAGGGGGGTTGAACTGGACAATCTTTCAGAGTCCCTTCCAAACCCTAACATTCTGTGATCCTGTGATCTTCAGCTATGTCTTAATTGTTCAGAATTTAAACTAGACTTTATGAAGTAGCACAAAGTTTGAAGACTTGTGTCGGTCTTTCAGTTTGAAAGCAGAGAGCAGCCCTGAAGAAAAGGACTTGGGGATGCTGGGGGATGAGAAGCTCAACATGAGCCAGCAGTGTGCACTTGCAGCCCAGAAAGCCAACCAGATCTCTTGATGGGCTGCATCAAGAGAAGTGTGGCCAGCAGGGCAAGGGAGGTGATTCTCCCCCTCTGCTCTGGTGAGACCCCACCTGGAGTACTTCATAGTTCTGGAAGCCCTATTACAGGAAGGATCTGGAGGTGCTGGAAGGTGTCCAGAGGAGGACCATGAGGATGATCAGAGGGCTGGAGCTCTTCTGCTATGGAGACAGACTGAGGGAGTTGTGGATGTTCAGTCTGGAGAAGAGAAGGCTCTGAGGAGATCTTCTTGTGACCTTCCAGTATCTGAAGGGGGCTACAAGAAAGCTGGGGAGGGACTTTGTAGGTTGTCAGGGAGTGATAGGACTGGGGGAAGTGGAGCAAAACTAGAAATGGATAGATTGAGACTGGATGTTAGGAAGAAGTTCTTCCTCATGAGGGACCCTGGAACAGGTTGCCCAGGGAGGTGGTGGAAGCCTCAGCCCTGGAGATTTTTCAGGGCAGGCTGGATGTGGCTGTGAACAACCTGATGTAGTGTGAGGCACTGGAACTGGATGATCCTTGAATTCCCTTCCAACCCTAACAATTCTATGATATCACAGGGTGGCTTCCATGTGGCAGAGTCAGATCAAACAGGGACAGCTCAGCGTACAACTTGAAGGGAAGCCACAGGATGATGTAGGAAAAACGTTTGCATGGGTTCAAAGGGCAAGTGGACAAGTTCTTGGAAGAAAAAGATCCTTCAAGGTACCTTTAATACCTAACTAGCCACAGTGTGCTTCATTTCCCTACAAACCTGTTGCATTGTTTGCATAGTTGAGCAGAAACAGAAACAGCTTCTCTGATAGGGCCTCTGAGAAGAGGCTGGCAACCTGCACAGCTCAGCACATCTCTGCCCTGCCTGAAAAGCATGGGCAGGAAGGCTTGATTAGGCAGCTCACAGAAACTTCAGCCTGCAGCAGAGGACTCTGCTTACTGGCCCAGCAACTTGAGCTGTCCTACCCTTAAAACTGCTGCTGAAAGATTAAACCTCAGACCTGCAAAGAGTCAGGGACGTGACAGCTCTGGGCACCCCAGGAGCCTGCCTGGATCGAGACCTGCATGTTTCTAGGAGCAGGAATCTGCAGCTGGCCTTTCCATGGTGCTTGCTCCTGTTTGCTCTTGGACCTTTGAAAATCAGACTATCAGAAGGGAATTTATGTTGTCTTTATGATTTAAGCCTCAATCTGTCCTGAGGGAACAGTAGCAGCAAACCCAGCCATTTATTTTTAATAGACACCAGTGTTGTTACTTAGGGCTACTGAGCTTAAAGGATTGAGAGGTGAGTGATAACATCAAGGAAGTCTTTCCTTTCTTTACTTTTTTTTTCCATTCAGCTAAGAAAAAAATTCATCCTGCATAGGAATGCAACACAAGAACCTTGCTACAGTTTGTAAACCCTTCCTCTCAGGACTGCAGACCTCCTTTACCTCGCTTTCTGTCCCCTCCCCAATGCACAAACTGCCTTTCTTGTGCTGTCCCAGGGTCACAGAATCACAGAATCAGAGTCACAGAATCACAGTCACTGAATCAGAGAGACACAGAATCACAGAATCACAGAATCACAGAATCACAGTCACTGAATCAGAGAGTCACAGAATCACAGTCACTGAATCAGAGAGACACAGAATCACAGAATCACAGAATCACAGTCACTGAATCAGAGAGTCACAGAGACACAGAATCACAGAATCACAGTCACAGAATCACAGAGTCACAGAATCACAGTCACTGAATCAGAGTCACAGAGACACAGAATCACAGAATCACATTCACAGAATCACACAGTCACAGAATCACAGATTCACAGAATCACAGTCACTGAATCAGAGAGTCACAGAGTCACAGAGACACAGAATCACAGAGTCACAGAATCACAGTCACTGAATCAGAGAGTCACAGAGACACAGAATCACAGAATCACAGTCACAGAATCACAGAATGTTAGGGGCTGGAAGGACCTCAAAAGATCTTCCAGCCCAACCCCCCTGCCAGAGCAGGATCACCTCTACCAGATCACACAGGAATACATCCAGGTGGGTTTTGAATATCTCCAGAGAGGGTCAGGTACCTCCTGCCCACTCTCTGCCTTCAGCACACACATCAAGAAATGAACCAGATGAAGGCAGAGACACCTGCAAACCCCAACATCCCTCTCTCCCCAAGTGATAGAGAATCCCTTGTGAGCACAGGACAAGTCAGGATTCATCTGCAGCAGCAGCCCCCAAGGCCAGGCTGGCAGCAGGGAGCAGGGCCCCCCACTCTGAGACACCTTGAGGTCACCACAGGCTGGCCACAGCACCTTGACTTGGCTCTGACCTTGCCAGAGCCCTTGCAAATCACATCTGGAAAGTGTTTCAGCTTCAAGAGCAATAAATGCAAACACTGAACACAACAGGGGCAGGGCAGGGTTGTTTGAAAGCAAAGGTAATGTTTGGCCCTGCTCTGGCCCGTGACTTGTCTGGTCATTCCACCAAGAGCTGGGGAAGCCTGGCTTGGGATGGGCAAAGGATAACAAGCAGTTCTGCCATGAAATAAAACAATTCATGTCAAGCTTCAGTGGCACCCAAGAACGGGAAATGTGACTTCCCCCATGCTCTAAGCCACTCCCTTGGTCTCCAGATAGCCAACAAGCAAAGGAGAGCTGCAGAGGGTTGCCTCAGAAACAATTGAGATCAGACAAGTTCAGGCCATTTTTCAAGGGGTTTGGTGAATCCTGATTGCAGAGGAATTAGCAAGTGCCTGGTTTAATTTACAAACTGTCACCAAATGGAAACCCAACTGACAGAGACAGCATCACCACAGAATGGCATACGGTCTCCCAGGCATTTCTGACTCACTTGTCGCTGTCAAAGCCATAGGAGTGATTTCAGCACCCTGCTTCCTAAAACAAGAGGAGTCCCTTGGGCAGGATGCAGTAGGGCAGGCTTCAGGGATCATAGAATCCTAGAATGGCTCAGCTTGGAAGGGACCTCAGAGATCATCTGTTTCAACCTCCCCACCATGGGCAGCGACACCTCTCATCCAACCTGGCTTTCAACACCCCCACAAAGGAGGCATCCACAACCTCCCTGGGCAGCCTATTCCAGAGTCTCACCACCCTCCTACTGAAGAACTTATTCCTAAGATCCAGTCTAACCCTGCTCTCCCTCAGCTTCAAACCATTCCCCCTTGTCCTGTCTCCAGACACCCTGATGAAAAGTCCCTTCAGCAGCTGAGTCTAGTTGAGAGGTGTCCCTGCCCATGGTGGGGAGGTTGCAGTAGAAGGTCTCTGAGGTCCTTTCCAGTCTGAGGCATTCTAGGGTTCTGTGACTCCCTCTACCAGTGATGGAGAGATTTTAACTCAGAACATATTATTGCTGTGGCTGTCTCTCTAAGAGCAGGGAGGAGGAGAAGACAGACATGGGAACAAGCAGCTGAAGTGTGGCACTGGAGCCACCAAGGCACCATCCAGCTGCAGGGGAGAATCCCTGTCACCACTTGTCCCAGGCTGTGAGTGCAGGAGGTTGCCAGGAAAGTGATAGCCTAGCATTACAGGTTTTGCTTCTCCCTGGGTAGCTCTGGGTAGCCATGGGCCCCTGGGTAGCCATGTATTTCCACATATCACCCCCACCATGTGGCTGGGTAGGTTCACAGCCACACAGTCCTCCTCACTCCATTCCTGCTGGAATTTCATCACATCAAGAGAAGCATAGCCAGCAGGTTGAGGGAGGTGATTCTCCCCATCTACTCGGCTCTGGTGAGACCCCACCTGGAGTACTGTGTCTACTTCTGGAGCCCCTATTACAGGAAGGATCTGAAGGTGCTGGAATGTGTCCAGAGAAGGGCCACGAGGATGATCAGAGGGCTGGAGCTCCTCTCCTATGGAGACAGAATGAGAAAGTTTGGGCTGTTCAGTCTGGAGAAGAGAAGGCTCCAAGGAGACCTTCTTATGGCCTTCCAGTATCTGAAGGGGGCTACAAGAAAGCTGGGGAGGGACTTCTTAGGGTGACAGGGAGTGACAGTACTTGGGGGATGAAACAAAACTAGAAATGGGTAGATTGAGATTGGATGTCAGGAAGCTTGAGATTGGATGTCAGAAAGAAGTTCTTCCCCATGAGGGTGGTGAGACACTGGCACAGGTTGCCCAGGGAGGAGGTTTTTCAGGGCAGGCTGGATGTGGCTGTGAGCAGCCTGCTGTAGTGTGAGGTGTCCCTGCACATGGCAGGGGGGGTGGAACTGGCTGATCCTTCCAACCCTGCCAATTCTATGACATCCAGGTTGTAGTGCTGTGTCTGTTCCATTATTTTCTGAAAAGATTTTTATGCCTTCCCTTCCAAAGCCTTGTTTGTTAATCCGTGTGGGGATGGGAGGGAGGAGAAAAATGAGTTGAGAGAGGCTGCAGAGCACACACAGCAGACTTCCAAGCAGCCAGCTCCTCGTGTTTATTGCAGCAGTTTCAGGCAGCATCAGACTGGCTTTTGCTGCCTGATTTTTACATTAGAAAAGAAAAAAAACAACCCAGCCTGACCACCCCTTGCTGAATAACTGGCTTACAGCAAGCTGTCACTTCTTCTCCACAGGGACTGAGAAACAGGGGCCTTCAATAGCTTCTTTGTGTAATTTTCTTTCACAGCTTCCAGCCCAAGACAGCATCTCCTCAGCCGTGAGGATATGCTGCCCTCTTCCAGCCTGGGACGCTGCAGCTCCTCACCAGTGTCATGGAGACACATCTCCAGGGATCTGCAGGATTACCCCAGGGAAACCACTTCCAGGGGTCTGGTTTCTCTTAGCAGTTAGGGAATGGGGTAGGCAAAATGCATCCAAAGTGTAAGGCATCAGGACTGTGCTCTTCCTGACCTCACATCCCTT
Source organism: Melanerpes formicivorus (assembly GCF_026170545.1). Lineage (NCBI taxonomy): Eukaryota > Metazoa > Chordata > Aves > Piciformes > Picidae > Melanerpes > Melanerpes formicivorus. The sequence continues at coordinate 2,732,033 of NW_027142359.1, read as the reverse complement.
GGCTGCCCTCCCTCTTGCCCCATTTACCATCCTGAGCCCCTTCACCGCTACACACTAGCCCCTGACATCATAGTATCATAGTATCAGTCAGGGTTGGAAGGGACCACAAGGATCATCTAGTTCCAGCCCCCCTGCCATGGGCAGGGATACCCCACACTAGATCAGGCTGGACAGAGCCTCATCCAGCCTGGGCTTAAACACCTCCAGGGACGGGGCCTCGACCACCTCCCTGGACAACCCATTCCAGGGCTTCACCACTCTCACAATGAAGAACTTCCTCCTCACATCCAGCCTGATCTCCCCACCTCCACCTTCATTCCATTCCCATCTGTCTCCTCACCTTCCCCATCATTCAACAAAGTACCTGGGGTTCCTCCTTACACACCTAAAGAGTCCTATAAAGAACAAGAAAATCCTCAAATACTTTTTCCTGCAATGTCATGATAGAGGAAGCTCTGCTAGGAACTGAGTTTTGGGGAGAAGACAAGAGGAATGAATGAGCAGGAGCCAGCACCAGGAGCCTGCCTTACCCAGACAAGGGCTCCTAGCCTTTCACAGGATCACAGGGTGTTAGGGGTTGGAAGATCATCAAGCCCAACTCCCCTGCCAGAGCAGGACCATAGAATCCAGCACAGGTCACACAGGAACACATCCAGATGAGGCTTGAAAGTCTCCAGAGAGGGAGACTCCACAGTCCCTCTGGGGAGCCGGTTCCAGTGCTCTTTTTCCCCTGCTTTGTGCAAGATGTGGAGTTTCCAACCCCAAGTGGGTCTGGGTTGTCACACCTGCTGCTCTCACAGGTGCCTGTATGCTGGAAGATGCCCTCCAGCAATTTCCCTGTGACTGCTCTTATCAGCTGCTGAAGATTAGAGGCACCTTGGAATAGAAACTTCAAGGAAGAAGGGAAGGGGAGAATTGCATTTCAAAGGATTTGCTTGAAAGCAACCTTTGAAGGACCCTATTCAAAGGTTCATGACTTGCTGTAACCATGTAAGAAAAAAAGGGGGAAAAAAAGATCCAAATTCCTGTTTGGATTTGGGGCTGGCTCTCACCCCAGCAGGACAGAAAACATCCCTCCCCCCTGCCCTTTTTCTCTGTATGAACACAGTCCCAGCACAACACAGGAGATGAGATCCATCTGATAACATCTTGCTTTGCTTCCAACCTACTAAGTCCAAAGGTAACACATGAAGGTAAGACCTACTCTCACATCTGCATGAATCACTTCCCTTAGAAGGGCTGAGCTTGTGCCCAGAAACTTTTAGGCAGCAGAAAGAGAGCTAAATGTGTGCAGGCCTGGCTGAGTTGCTGGAACGTGTCTAGAGAAGGGTAACAACGCTGGGGAGGGGTCTGGAGGACAGCCCTGTGAGGAGAGGCTGAGGGAGCTGGGGGTGTTTAGCCTGGAGAAGAGGAGGCTCAGGGGAGACCTTCTTGCTGTCTACAACTACCTGAAGGGAGGTGGTAGCCAGGTGGGGGTTGGTCTCTTCTCCCAGGCAACCAGCACCAGAACAAGAGGACACAGTCTCAAGCTGTGCCAGGGGAGGTTTAGGCTGGATGTGAGGAAGAAATTCTTCCTAGAAAGAGAGATTGGCCATTGGAATGTGCTGCCCAGGGAGGTGGTGGAGTCATCATCACTGGAAGTGTTTAAAGAGAGACTGGATGAGGCACTTAGTGCCATGGTTTAGTTGTTTAGATGGTGTTGGGTGATATGGATTGGACTTGATGAGGTCTTTTCCAACCTGGTTAATTCTGTATTCTGGGTGTCAGGTAGCCTACTGAAAAATCACAGTCAACCTTTACCACCCCAGGATTAAGTCATGGTAGTCACTTCCCAGACAGCATGGCAGCTAAATCAAATGACCATGCTGAAATGAAGCCCCAACTTGGTACACAGTAAAGTCCTGCACATGGAGAAGGATAATCCCATGCACATGGGTTAGGGGTTGGTCTGCTGGAAAGCAGCTCTGCAGAGGAGGACCTGGAAGTCCTAGTGGACAACAAGGTGACCATGAGCCAGCTGTCAGCTCTTGTGGTAAAGAAGGCCAATGGTATCTCAGTGTGACAGCAGGTCAAGGGAGGTTCCCCTCTCCCTGTACTCTGCTTTAGTGAAGCCACATCTAGAGTACTGTGTCCAGTTCTGGGCTCCCAGTTCAAGAGAAACAAGGAACTACTGGAGAGAGTCCAGCGGAAGATGATGAGGGGCCTGGAGCATCTCTCTGACAAGGAGAGGCTGAGGGACCTGGGGCTGTTTAGCCTGGAGAAGAGCAGCCTGAGAAGGGAGCTTCTCAATGCTTATCAATATCTACCTTATTTGGAGAATAAATCTGATGAAGATCAACTGAAGGAGCTGGGCTGTTAAGTGTGAAAGAGAAGAGGCTGAAGGGAGACCTCATGGCTCTCTACAAATACCTGAAAGGACATTGTGGAGAGCCTGCTGCTGGTCTCTTCTCACAGGTAACTAGTGATAGAACAAGAAGGAACAGCCTCAAGCTGCCACTGGGTAGGCTTAGACTGGACATTAGGAAACATTTTTTATGGTAAGAGTGGTCAGGCATTGGAATGTGCTGCCCAGGGAGGTGGTTGAGTCACCAACCCTGGATGTGTTTAAAGGTGGTTTGGGTGTGATGTTTGGGGATATGGTTTAGGGGTGAACCTTGTAGGGTAGGGTTCTTGATTGGACTGGGTGATCCTGGGTGTCAAGAGGGAGGGGACAGGCTCCTCTCAGTTGCACCCTGTGATAGGACAAGGGGCAGTAGATATAAACTACAGCACAGAAGGTTCCACCTCAACATGAGGAGCGACTTCTTCACTGTGAGGGTCCCATACCAACTGGAACAGGCTGCTCAGAGAGGTTGTGGAGTCTCCTTTTCTGGAGACTTTCAAGACCCATTTGGATGCCTTCCTGTGTGATCTGTGCTAGATTCTCTGGTCCTGCTCTAGCAGGGGGAAATGATCTCACAGGTATCTTCCAACCTGGTCTGGTCTATTCTATTCTATTCTATTCTATTCTAGTCCATCTCCAGAGCTTCCTTCCAAACCCTAACATCCTGTGATCCTATGACTCTTTTCAGTTGTGCCCAGTCATAGGACAAGGGGCAATGGGCACAAACTGGAATACAGAAGATTCCATCTGAACTTCCAGAGGTCCCTTCCAACCTCCACCATTCTGTGATTCCACTGGCCTCTGATAGGGTCCAGTCCTCTCCACTCAACCCACCCCTTCTAGCAGTAGCACTGCCACACAAAAGCCACCAGGCCTGACAACACCAAGATGCCTTTGGCCTGGCAAATGGCTATAAATGGGTGAAATCAGTTCATGAGCACAAACATACCCTGTCTGCCTAATTTCCTGAGACACTGTTTCTTGGTGCAATTTGTCCTTATGGTTGAAATTTGATTTCTCTTGTTAACTAACTAATTTCTAGCTGTAGTGAGGAAACAGCTGATCTTATCTATTCCACCACAGTGAACGATGCACAGCCCTCCACTGACACAAGCCCTGGTTCAGCTAAGCCCTCACACCCTGCACAGCATGCTGGGTGTGTTTAATGGGATTCACCAGGATGTATTTTTAAGGATATACTGACACAGGGTCAGGGCTCTTACCACTGCCACTCTCAGCCCCTTCTTCCTTTTTGCATCATAACTACAGTTTGGCCATATCTGACCCTGCATGGGGAGACCTTCCCCCTCACCCTTTCACTTTCCCCAGCAACAGCCTCTTATCCTGGCTGTGACCTTTTCCTGTTCCTGCAGTTCCTGTAGGCAAACATTGGAGTGCCCCAAGGATGCTGGGCAGTGACCCCACAGAGAGGAGGTGGTTTGCATATGCTGCACATGATAAAGAACCACAGAATGGCAGGGGTTGGAAGGGACCTCAGAAGATCATCTAGTCCAATTCCCTTGCTCAAGCAGGTTTACCTAGAGCAGGTTGCCCAGGATCATGTCCAGTCAGGCTGTGAAAATCTCCATTGAAGGAAACTTCACAACCTCTCTGGGCAAGCCTGTTCCACTGCTCTGGCACCCTCACAGGAAAGAAGCTTTTCCTCCTGTTTAGATGGAACTTTCTGTGTTTTGCCCCTTAATTGTTGCTGGGCAGCACTGAAAAGAGTCTGGCCCTGCCCTCTGGACACTCACCTCTTAGATCTGGATAAACAGATCCTGTATGGATCTGTTCTTCCCCAAGCTAACCTGCCCCAGGTCTCAGCCTTTCATTGTAAGACTCTGAACTCCCAGTTCCAACCTTCAGAGTCAAGGCAGCTGAAGGAGCAACACCAATGCCTAGATGCTGGTAGCAAATTCCCCTTCAGGAGCATGGTGACAGCACCAAGCAAGGGGTGCAGGCTGCCTCGGTAGGGGTGCAGGAACTGGCTGCAGTGTGAAAGAGTGGACAGTGAGTGGTGGTTCAGCCTCTCCCCTGCAGCACCAGCATCTCCCAGGGCTGCACAAGTAGAGAAATGGGCAGGAAGCCAGGAAATCTTGAGTTATATTCCTGATGCTGCCATTAATTTCTTACATGGCCTTGGGCAACTTATATCACCTGCCAGTTTGGGTTTTTCCTTAGATAAAGTAGGAAAAATGCTTAATGTGGTGGATTTAGAGAGTTTAAAGCTCTACAAAGAAGATTCTGCTCTGGTTTCTCTATATCAGAAAACCCCTTTAATTTCCATCAGTTGAGCCTGAATCAGGGCCAATTGCTTGTGTTTGACCAATATATATCTCTCCATCTCTTACAGAAGAACAATTTATCTTCATCTGAAACATCAAGAGATGGAGACAAGCCAGCACTTCCCTTGGTATTTTCCCTCCCTGTGATTAATTCCCATCTCTATTAAGCATTCAGGCTTCCCTTCCCATCTGAATTTTTGGGGGTCCTTCTTTCAGCCACCGCTTCCAGCCCTGCTTTTTGCTGCTCAGTGAAAGTGTTCACATGCTTGGGCACGACTCCCACTGGCTTATCCACTCCTTTCAGTGGGTTAAGGGCACTAAGGGCAAAGAGAATTAAAATCTGCCCAGTGCTTTGGAATATAAAGCTCATCTCCAAGGCCCATTATCCTGCTCAGGATGTACCACTGACTACTACTTGATTTCAGCCTTTCAGGCAGCTTGCAGCTGCCAGAGAAAACCAAGAGTGGAAAAGTACTATCCCTTCAGAAAAAAAAAAACACAAAACAAAGCAAAACAGATGTTGCAGCTTCAATTTGTATGCTGCCAAGACAAAGGAGATGCACTAAATTGATCTTTTCTAAAGGATTTTGCTTGGCTTCCAAGATTAATATCACAACAAAGTGGGAGGCACCTTTCCTCAGGGTGCAAGGCTGTATTGCAGCACTGAGCCTAGATACCCATGCTGAGCATAATTCACTTAGTCTGAAACTATGTCTGCAGAGAGGGTGAGCAACTTTTTCCACCCAGTAGCATGTTATCTAAATAATCTAGCTCAGTGTACAAAGGCTGACCACTCAGCTTCAAAGCCAGGCAATAGCTTCTAGGCTTAATGCTGCTCATCATGGAATGCCAGTGGTGGTCCTCAGAGGCCTCACTGGTGGCCTTCATGGGGCCGCTTGGTCACACAAAAGGAATGAAGGGATGAAGGGATGGAAATGATGACCTGGGCCATCCTGTGAGATAGTTGGAGGGCTCTGAGTGGAGCCAAATATTTTGGCTGGACAGAAAACATCATCTAGGCTGGGCAGGGACTGGCTTGAGAGCAGCCCTGAAGAAAAGGACTTGAGGGTGCTAGGGGATGTAAAGCTCAACATGAGCCAGCAGTGTGCACTTGCAGAGAAAACTGTGGCCAGCAGGTCGAGGGAGGGTGATTCTCCCCATCTACTCCACTCTGGTGAGACCACACCTGGAGTACTGTGTGCAGTTCTGGAGCCCCTATACAGGAAGGATCTGGAGGTGCTGGAAGGTGTCCAAAGAAGGACCATAATGATGATCAGAGGGCTGGAGCTCCTCTCCCGTGGAGACAGACCAAGAGAGTTGTGGTTGTTCATTTTGGAGAGGAGAGAGCTCTGAGGAGACCTTCTTGCGGCCTTCCAGTATCTGAAGCGGGCTACAAGAAAGCTGGGGAGGGACTTTTGAGGATGTCAGGGAGTGATAGGACTGGGGGAATGGAGCAAAACTAGAAATGGGTAGATTCAGATTGGATGTTAGGAAGAAGTTCATACCCATGAGGGTGGTGAGACACTGGAACAGGTTGCCCAGGCAGGTGGTGGAAGCCTCATCCCTGGAGGTTTTTCAGGCCAGGCTGGATGTGGCTGTGAGCAACCTGCTGTAGTGTGAGGTGTCCCTGCCCATGGCAGGGGAGTTGGAACTGGCTGATCCTTGAGGTCCCTTCCAACCCTGACAATTCTATGATTCTGTGATCTCAGATCTTGCAACTGGGTAAAGGACATTTGATGTCCCCATAAGCTCCAGCTTACGTGGAATGTGACTTCTTGACTCCTTACAGGGAAAGATCATGCTCTTTATCCACAGACCAGAAACACTGCAGCTTTTATGCTAGTTTTTCAACCTAGGATCATATTTGCCCATTATATCTGATGTGTGGCATTTTTTCCCCCTTGCACAGAGTGACAGACCCTTTCCCACACATACCACTCTCAGATGTGGTTATTCTTCCCCTGCTGATATGAACCATTAGAGGTCTTCACCAGCTATTTCTGCACTTCTCCTCAGTAGTATTATCACTGCAGCAAGAGGACGGGCTGCAGCCAAAGCAGCATGGCCAGCAGATGGAGAGGTGATTCTGCCCCTCAGCTCTGCTATGGTGAGACTTCACCTAGTGTAGCGCATTCAGCTCTGGAGTCCTCAACACAGGAAGGACATGGACCTGATGGAGATAGGTACAGAGGAGGGCCATGAAAATGTTCAGGGGGTTGGATCACCTCTGCTATGAGGACAGGCTGAGGGAGCTGGGGGTGTTCAACCCGGAGAAGAGGAGGCTCCAAGGAGACCTAACAGTGACCTTCCAGTACATGAAGGGGGCTACAAGAAGGCTGCAGAAAGACTGCTTGCAAAGGCCTGCAGTGACAGGACGAGGCAACGGTTTGGAATGAGAGAAGAGCAGATTTAGGTTGGCTGTTAGGAACAAGTTCTGCACCAGGAGGGTGGTGAAACACTGGAACAGGTTGCCTGGGGAGGTGATTTGGGCTCCATCCCTGGAGAGATTCAAAATGAGGCTTGACAAGGCTCTGAGCAATCCGATCTAGTGAAGGTTTCCAAGCTCAGTGCAGGGAGATTGGACTAGATGACCTTTGGAGATCCCTTCCAATACAAACCATTCTATGATTCTATGATTAACAATCCCTTCCTCTACAGATGTTAAACCCTTTGATTCAACTCTCCTTACAACAACAAACTGGTCCTGATTTTTTCACATGGCATATCCAATCAACAGCTTGAAACAAGCACAACCATCTAGCTATGATACTCCCTTGCCATGCTGCTTCATCTGCCTGAGTAACTGCAAATAAATTCCTTGTGCTCATTTCAGCAGCACCCCAATCTCTACACCAAGGCAATTTGTGAGCAAGGTCCATAGACACACAAGCCCCAAGGTAAAAAGGGCTCAAGGAAACTGTTTGGACAAAACAGAGCATTTGGGGTTGCTTTTTTTTCTCTGCACTGTGGGAAGTCTTTTACAAGGGCGGAAAGCACAGGGAGTGTTCTACCTCAAGACAACAGCAACTCTCACTGGAGCATGGAAGTGTTCCTGAAGAGAGCTGAGCCCTTTTCTGCTGGGGCCAGTCTACACAAGGCAGTTCTGCAAGCCTAATTATGTCAGCTAGGAGTGTGAAAAAACAAATACATCATCCCTACAAGAGAGAGAGCCAGGCCAACAAAAAGCCCTGCTGTGGATGCACTGCTACAAAAGGAGGGATTTATTTATTGTTTTTTCTTTCTAGTATAGCTAATTTTGTTTGGGTAGCTCTGATAAACTACACCAGCAAAAGAAACCTCTTGGCTCCCGTGTCTGTGTTTCTAGGGTAGGCTGCCAGTCCAGCGATATCTGTGTTGTCAGCACATTCCTCCTGCTGGAGAAGAGAGCTCTAGTGTTGAATTCTCTCAAGTCTTTACCTGGGATAAAGGAAGGCTAAAACAAGGCTCAGATATTCAACCCTAGAATGGTTTGGTTTGGAAAGGACCTTAAAGATCATCCAGTTCCAACCCTGCTGCCATGGGCAGGGACACCTCACACTAAAAGGACATCAAGAGACAATGCGGTGAAGGGCAAAGCTCTGTTGTGAGCCACAAGCTGCTCTGTCAGAAGGCACATTCCTGCCTGACACACGACCTCTCAGCTGCAAAGTGAATTTCTTCTCAGCCAAAGTGTTGCTCTCTGATAACATGCAGCTATTCCTGGGCTTCTGGAGTACTGTGTCCAGTTCTGGAGCCCCTATTACAGGAAGGATCTGGAGGTGCTGGGAAGTGTCCAGACAAGGCCCATGAGGATGATCAGAGGGCTCTCCCATGGAGACAGACTGAGGGAATTGGGGCTGTTCAGTCTGGAGAAGAGAAGGCTCCAAGGAGAACTTGTTGTGGCCTTCCAGTACCTGAAGGGGGCCTACAAGAAAGCTGGAGAGGGACTTTGTAGGGTGTCAGGGAGTGATAGGACCGGGGGAAATGGAGCAAAACTAGAAATGGGTAGATTGAGATTGGATGTCAGGAAGAAGTTCTTCCCCATGAGGGTGGTGAGACACTGGCACAGGTTGCCCAGGCAGGTGGTAGAAGCCTCATTCCTGGAGGTTTCTCAGGCCAGGCTGGATGTGGTTGAGAGCAACCTGCTGTAGTGTGAGGTGTCCCTGCCCATGGCAGGGGGGTTGGAACTGGCTGATCCTTGAGGTCCCTTCCAACCCTGACAATTCTATGATTCTGGCATGGCCCAACATCCACATCAATGGCAAGCTCCTGCTGCACACTGGGGTTTAGAGCTGGACTTCAAGTGTTTTGGTCCTACTTGTTGTGGGCACAGCAGGGTTGTGAGATGGGTACCCAAGGTCATAGCTACACCATGCTCTGGGGATGTGGTGGCAGAAAGTGTTTGTTTTAACCCAGAATCAAAATAGGGTCTCTCTGGTTTTACCTGGAGGCTGCAGACAAGGTAACACTGCCCATACTCTGGCTGTGGGATTTACCTTTTCCTCCCACTGCTGCTGAACCTGATGTTTGCCCAATGTGAGCTTAATGTAGTCTCAGAGTACGGCTTCCACCTGCTGTACTCATTTGCCTGACTGCAGCATGGTCAGAGCTAGAGCCAGAGCTATCTTACAGGGGAGGTTCATCTGAATGACCCCACACCAGGGACCTGCTCCCACTCACTGCAAATGGGCACCTGTTGGGGCAGGATGTGTTCTTCTCCCCTTCCCTCTTCTGCAGCCTTCTGTGAGTAACCTGCAAGAACCTTCAGGCAGGGTGTCTACAACTACCTGGGGGTTGGTCTCTTCAGAGGCAACCAGCAACAGAACAAGAGGGCACAGTCTCAAGCTGCACAGCGGGAAGTTTCACTTTGATCTTCACAGAGAGAGAGATTGGCCATTGGCATAGGCTGCCCAGGGAGGTTTTTTGGGTTAAGGTCCCTGGAGGTGTTTAAGAAAATCCTGGATGAGCCACTCAGTGCCATGGTCTGGTTAATTAGATAGGTCTGGGTGATCAGCTGGACTTGCTGATACTGGAAGTCTCTTCTGACCTGGCTGATGCTGTGATTCTGTGGTCTCAGACCTTCTCCATTCTTCCTGTTCTGCTCACTGCACTCCTCTCTAACACATCAGGGCCATTTCAGCTCTCTGTTTAACAGGGTTTCAAGGCTGTGGCCAGGGCCCCTTCCTTCGCATCCTCTGGAGCAGCGAGTCCCACCTTTTCCTTCTTGCAGAGCTGCATTGGCTCATTGCCCTCACTAATCCTGGGGGGGTTGTTTGTTGGCCTTTTCTTCCTTAATCAACCCACAGAAATGAGCTTGCATGGGGCTTTGTGTTTCTGAGGAGAGAATTCCACAAGCAAGGTGTAAAAGTAATTAATGCGTTGGGCTTGAGCCTTCTGACACTGCAATCAAGGAGCTGTCCCCAGGCAGCCGCTTGCACAATGCAAGTGCAGCAAGTGTGAGGAGGAGAGGAGGGGATCTCAAATCAGTGGCTTTTAGAAAGCCAAAGCATTTCTTGGTCCAGCTCTCCAGGGGCCAACAGATAAACAGCACTGCCCCAAGGAATTTCCTTCCTCCAAAGGTGGGAACTGGCCGAGCAGCCACAGCCTCCCATCCTCCAATGACATCAGCTTCCTCGGGCGTGGGGCGAGGGCACTTCAAAGGAGGAGTTAATGGAAAAAGCCCTCCTGTGAGAACCAAGAAGGTCTCTTCCTGGCCTGAAGGCCATGTGGCAGAGCCCAGTTGCCAGTAGTTCACCCCAGCATGCCCCAGAGAGACAATAAAAAGGGGAAGGAAAGCACAGCAGAGGCAGCCACGCACAAGTGGCTACACAACCAGTGAGAAGCTGTCACTTCAGTCAGCCCAGCCACATGGTCCCAACACAGCCCCATCTCTGCCCACATCTGAGCTAACCTGTGGACCTGCCTTGCCAGATGGCCACCAGTTTCCCAAGGCTTGTGCCTCCTGGGTTGAGCTCACTGGGGATTTTTGGATGACAAATGAGGTTAACCATCCATGCCAGTCCATGGTGCTACATGCATTTCTCCACAGACTTCCTCTAGCCTTACATCTTGAACAACTGTAGCATCTATAGTAACTGTAGTATCTGTAGTAACTGTAGTATCTGTAGGTTAGGAGGTGATCTGCTAGAGAGCAGCCCTGTGGAGAAGGACCTGGGAGTTCTAGTGGACAACAAGTTCTCCATGGGTCAGCAATGTGCCCTTGTGGCCAAGAAGGCCAATGGGATCCTGGGGTGCATTAAGAGGAGTGTGTCCAGCAGATCCAGGGAGGTTCTCCTTCTCCTCCCCCTCTACTCTGCCCTGGTGAGACCTCACCTGGAATATTGCATCCAGTTCTGGGCTCCCCAGTTCAGGACAGGAATCTACTTGAGAGAGTACAACAGATGGCTACAAGGATGATGAAGGGACTGGAGCACTGCTTTGTGAGGACATGCTGAGAGTCCTGGGGCTGTTTAGTCTGGAGAGGAGAGGACTGAGAGGGGATCTAATCAATGTCTGTGGGTGTCAGGAAGGAAGGGACAGGCTGTGCTCACTTGCACCCTGTGGTAGGACAAGGGGCAATGGATGTAAACTACAGCACAGGAAGTTCCACCTCAACATGAGGAAGAACTTCTTCAGTGTGAGGGTCCCAGAGCACTGGAACAGGCTCCCCAGAGAGGTTGTGGAGTCTCCTTCTCTGGAGACTTTCCAGCCCTGTCTGGATTCAGTCCTATGTGACCTGCCCTAGATTCTCTGGTCTGCTGTGGCAAGGGGGTTGGACTTGAAGATCTCCAGAGGTCCCTTCCAACCCCTAACATCCTGTGATCTTTTCAGTCCTCAGCCCTGTCCTAAGTTTTGTTGAAATTTGGCCAAGAGCTTCCTGGGGGAAGAGGAAAGAGAAGGGCCTGGCAGGCAGACTCGGTGACACTCTGTTCACATAAGCTTCATTTCCTTAGGAAACCAGGCTAAAAATAATAAGTCAGAAACATCGGGGCAACTGCCTTCCACTCAACATCTCTCTCTAGACAGGAAGCAAGGAAGGAATTAGCAGGCTGCAGGTTATATTTCAAGGTTTGCCTCCCTGATTTGAAGCACAGAAATTAGAAATGAAATTAAGAAGAATTATTAGGCCGCCCTGCCCCTGCCGGGGGGAGCAGACCCACAGCTGTTTCCCTCAGCAGATTTTTTCTACTGAAGCAAGCAGCTCAGTTTCAAATGACCCAAATGATGGAGCTGCCATCAGTTTTCAACAGGGACCCATTCCTTTCCTTTGCCTTTCCTTTTCTATATTATCTAAAAAGCAGTTTCTTTTCTCTTCCCCCCTCCCCCCCCCCCCATCCGTGTTTCATCTCATCCTTCCCAGCTCACCTCTTAATTGTTTGATCAGCTCGCTAGAGTAGAAAGGTAAACAGAAGTGTCTACACATGCCACCTACATACTTCAAATAGCATCACAGGGTTCATTTCATGCTTTTGGCTGACTGAGCAGCTCTTATTCAACACAGATTAATGTTTTTTACTGTGTTTTTCCTGAAGGAAAAAAAAAAAAAAGGGGCTTTGATTAATAAATTCCACATTGGTTTTTTTTTCCTTTTTGGTCTAAATCTTTCAGACTTCCCACCCTGGCCCCCTTTCAGCTCAAATTTGAAAAGGCCCAACCTACTCTACACATCTTCTAGAGGTGTGTTTTTTTTCTCACTCCCCTTGACTTTCCTACTTCAGTTTTCTGTTACCTAACTAAATATTATTGAAAGGGAAGGGTTACTTGACACGAGATCATTGCAAGCAAGCAGCTCTCCTGGCCTAACCACACAGCTTCCATCGTACAACAGATTGCTGTTTCTCAGCAGAGTGGGCCCTGTAGATCCAGTGACAATGATCTCATCCTGCACACACAAGTCCTCAAAGGATCAGGGTCTCAGCCTTTGTGTTGGCCACCAGTGCTTTCTGGAAACACAGATTTCTCAGGGATAAGCTCCGCTCCAGACCTACTCATCAACCACTGAAGTTAAGGTAGAGAAGAAACCACTTTGCTTTGCTGCAAAATACACTACAGCACAGAGTGTCCAGCACTGCATTTCTCCCCAACACTGCCCATCACTCACACAGTCAGAAGACTTGAATGTCCCTCTTCTGTGGTCAGATGAAACAGAGCAATGGTCCCACAGCACCATCTGCTGCCCCCCACCCCTGCCAGACAGTGCAGGCAGCAGGCAAAACCCCACACATGGCAGCTGGACAACGTCAAAGGCCTGAAGGGAGCTAGGACCTAGGCTGGAGAACGGGGATGTGGGCAAATCACTCACCTAGCTGTAGGACAGCAAGTTAGAATAACAACTTCTAGCCAAGCTATGTGTTTGGAGCAGGTCTGAAACTGAGAGCAAAGCTCCAGCTGCTGCCCAAGTCCAAGAGTGAGGAGGTACCCAAGGATGGATTAGTGTTGTCCCATGCACTTGGCAGATAAATACATTTCTTTTTGCTACTTTCAGCCATATAACATGAAACAGAAATGCTGAGAGGTATCATCAGCTTCAGCTTCTCCAACCTTAGCACAAACACACAGAGGATCTGGCCAACCCCTCCCCTCTTTGCCATGCCTGTTCCATGTTCAGAAGCAGAAGAAGTGAAGACGTGGAGCAGAGGCAGTTTTCTTGGCCATGCTGTACTGGGCAGGGGCCAGGTTCAGAGGATTTTATGAAAACAAGATTCCCCATCTCAAAGTCATCTAACTCAGAAGATTTCTGAGGTTGGTTGCTGGTATTCTCACACCTCCCAGAGGGAAAGCTGCACATCCACAGCCTGCCAGCAAACACAGTGAGGAAACGTGCACGTAGTTGGGATTCATCCCTCAGCAACTTCTGGCTTCCTCCTGCACCTCGCATGAAACACCAGAGCACCATTTCTGTGCTTCATCCCTCACTCACAAATGTCTCCTGTAGCTGGGAACTGCTAGGAAGGCAGAGAAAGGCTAGCTATGTAGGTGGGTTGAGGACCCATCCTAGGTTCCTTTCCCAGAGCCTCCACAACCCTGCAGCGTACAAATCCCATAGGGCCATATCCACACTTCTGATTCTGGCAGGGACTGGCTTGAGAGCAGCCCTGAAGAGAAGCACTTGGGGGTGCCAGGGGATGAGATGCTCAACATGAGCCACCAGTGTGCACTTGCAGCCCAGAAAGCAAATCACATCCTGGACTGCATCAATAGAAACAAAGCCAGCAGGTCCAGGGAGGTGATTCTCCCCATCTGCTCCACTCTGCTGAGACCCCACCTGGAGTACTGTGTCCAGTGCTGGAGCATCTATTACAGGAAGGATCTGGAGGTGCTGAAAGGTGTCCAGAGAAGGGCCACAAGGATGGTCAGAGGGATGGAGATCCTCTTCTTTGAGGACAGACTGAGAGAGTTGGGGCTGTTCCGTCTGGAGAAGGGAAGGCTCTGAGGAGACCTTCTTGTGGCCTTCCAGTATCTGAAGGGGGCTACAAGAAAGCTGGGGAGGGACTTTTGAGGGTGTCAGGGAGTGATAGGACTGGGGGAAGTGGAACAAAACTAGAAATGGGTAGATTCAGCTTGGATGTTAGGAAGAAGTTCTTCCCCATGAGGATGGTGAGACACTGGAACAGGTTGCCCAGGGAGGTGGTAGAAGCCTCATGCCTGGAGGATTTTCAGGCCAGGCTGGATGTGGCTCTGAACAACCTGCTCTAGTGTGAGAGGTCCTGCCCATGGCAGGGGAGTTGGAAGTGACTGATCCTTGAAGTCCTTTCCAACCCTGACAATTCTATGATTCACAACTAACTCCACTGTCATCCTGAGCCTCCTGCTTCACCAAGCCGACCACCACGCACAGTTTCCATAAAACAACGCAGATTCAGGGCCATATTAGGCACAGTAAGAGGTTAGGACTTCCATGGAGGTTCCAAGAAGTCTGAGCCCTTTCCTGAGCAGTGCCAGCTCCGTCTGAATCAGCCTCTGCTGGGCTTTGCTGAGTCACTGCATCCCAAAGTAGAGGAAGCAACAAGGGAGCACAGCCAGGAGAAGGTATGTGGCAGGAGCAGAGGGCACTAGCTTGGACCTCATCCCAGCTCTTCAGATATTTGTGGTGCTGGTGGGAAAATTAGTGTGAAAATACAGCTTTGGTGAGGGTCAGTGACTGGAGAGAGAAGGATCACAGTACCCAAACCCAAGCAGGATGCTTGGAGAGCAGCAGTGTTGTACCAGAGAGAAGGAACTGTTGGCCTCTCTACTCCACTCTGGTGAGACCCCATCTGGAGCATTGCACCCAGTTCTGGAGCCCCTGTTGTGTGTGTCAACACAAACACATGGCTGTGGATGTCCTGACAAGATTCAGGGTCACACCAAGACAGCTCTTCTGAAGGGTAGAAGCAGAAAACTCAGGGTGAATTCTTGACATCTACTCCCGGACACATGGTGAATTTGCCTCCCCTTGGCTTTTATTATTCAATTCAAATGACAATCCCTGAGGTGGACCAAATGTCAATCAAGTGATTGGGGTGATTCTCCCCCTCTACTCCGCACTAGTGAGACCCCACCTGGAGTACTGTGTCTAGTTCTGGAGCCCCTAGTACAGGAAGGATCTGGAGGTGCTGGAACATGTCCAGAGAAGGGCCACAAGGATGAGCAGAGGGCTGGAGCTCCTCTCCTATGGAGACAGACTGAGAGAGTTGGGGCTGCTCAGTCTGGAGAAGAGAAGGCTCCAAGGAGACCTGATTGTGGCCTTCCAGTATCTGAAGGGGGCTACAAGAAAGCTGGGGAGGGACTTCTTAGCGTGTCAGGGAGTGATAGGACTGGGGGGGATGCATCTGAGGTAGAGGACAAAAGATTAAGTTCAGATGTTAGGAAGAAGTTCTTGCCCATGAGGGTGGTGAGACACTGGCACAGGTTGCCCAGGGAGGTGGTGGAAGCCTCATCCCTGGAGATTTTGAAGGCCAGGCTGAATGTACCTCTGGGCAACCTGATCTAGTGGAAAGTGCCCATGCCCATGGCAGGGGGCCTAGAACTGGATGATCCTTGGGGTTCCTTCCAACCCTGACAATTGTGTGATTCTGTGACTCTATTTCTGGGGTGGGGTTGTGCCAGAACGTGTGTGTGTGTGAGAGAGAGCATGTGTGCACGTGTGTCCATGAGCAGAGCCACACATGGTTTTGCTTGGACAAGGCATTTTGGCAAAGTCAGAGAGATCTAATTGCAAACAAACTGCCTTTCTAGGCAGCCTCCAAAATCAGCTGCTTCCAAATATGCACCAGCAGGGGTTAAAAGCATCACTGGCTGTTGCCTATTTCGGATGCTAAACCTTCTGCTCCACCACCGGGCTGAGCCCTGAGTTAGGAGAGGAAGAGCCTGACCGAGGTGATCAGTGAGGTACTGAGAGTCTGCCCAGCTCAAGGCTCAGCACCACTCTTCAGGAGCACTACATAAATTCAGAAGTTGCCTGAAATAACAAATAGCTGTGACAGGTACAGAAACAAGGCCTGGAGCTCTTGGGCTGGTGTTTCCTCCTCCTGAGAGGTATTTGTTCCCTTGTGTCTGCAGGACAGAACATTCCAGCCGTGTTTCAGCACTGATGGGCCCTCAAGCCTCAAGCCAGGAGAAAAGTCAGCTTTCTGGCACAAACCCCTGACTAGCTCCTGGAACTGAGTGAAAAAAAGGAGAAAAGATGAAATACTTTGTTTACCATCTCATGACATCACCATCATCACTGGAGAAAAATGTAAGTTCATCTTCCTTCCCTGGGATGGCCTCCGTGACCTGAGCCATCAGCACCGCTGGAAACGCAGTGGTGTCCTTCCCCCTGCACACAGAGCTCTGGGGCTGCAGAACAGGCAGCAGCACACGCAGATGTGCCTGACCTCATGGCCACCAACTTCACCAGGGTACAGATCCAACTTAGAAAGCTGCCAGCCCTGAATTTCCTTTGCAAGACGTGAGCCCAACAGTGCTGTTTCTCCCCTCAGGTTGGGCTCGAGCACGCACACAGGGCTGCCGAGAGGCTTTGCGGCAAGCGCTGCCCTCAGCCAGGACACTGCACGGGCTCCATGGAGGCAGGAAGGGATTTCTGCCCACAAGGGGTTTGTGCTGTCCACTGCTGCAATCAGGAGCATGTGCTGGCACACAGAGCAGAGAAGAATGTACCAAGGCCTTTACAGAAAGTAAACAATTCCCTCCAGAGGAAACAGCCCCTTCGACTGGCATCAGTCACTCAGGTTGCACACAGGAGTTGGGGCTCTCTGGACAAAAATCTGCCTGCAAGGAAACACCTGGAATATTGTGTCCAGTTTGAGCTCTCCAGTTCAAGAAGGACAGGGATCTACTTGAGAGAGTCCAGCAGAGGGCTACCAGGATGATGAAGGGACTGGAGCACTGCCCTGTGAGGAGATGCTGAGAGCCCTGGGGCTGTTTAGTGTGGAGAGAAGACTGAGAGGAGATTTAATCCATGTCTATAAATATCCAAGGGCTGGGTGTCAAGAAGGAGGGGACAGGCTCTGCTCACTTGCACCCACTGACAGGACCAGGGGCAATGGATATAAACTACAGCACAGGAGGTTCCACCTCAACATGAGGAGCAACTTCTTCACTGAGGGTCCCATACGAACTGGAACAGGCTGCTCAGAGAGGTTGTGGAGTCTCCTTCTCTGGAGACTTTCAAGACCCATCTGGATGCCTTCCTGTGTGACCTGTGCTAGATTCTCTGGTCCTGCTCTGGCAGGGGGTTTAGACTGGATGATCTTTGGAGGTCCCTTCCAACCCCTAACCTCCTGTGATCTGGCTTGATCCAAACACATCTAGGCAGCAGAGCCTTTTTTGCAGGTGGTTTCATCTCCCTCCTCCTTGCACTTTCGTTCTGCCCCAGTGCCCCCAGACTCCACTGTGATTTGTTGGTGCTCTGCTATTTTCTGTATCTCTCTGCTCTCTGTTTAAGATTTCACGGACTGGTAAAGCCAGGGTCCCCCAGGACACCACATTTTAGCTTTTGCTATTTTTTCCTCCTTTTCCTCCCATTGCCTCCTGCCAGATTATGTCCATCCAAACTAGTTTTAAGCTTCATGACAAAAAGCTTGGTTAAAAGGGAAAGGTTTTGTACCACAAAGAAGGGCTCCATTTCAGGGCTGAAAACTGTCTGGAAGCTTGCAGAACTCCATGGCTCTGACAACCAGAAATGTAGGGAAAGCACAGCAGGGAATGGCAATGCAGGGAGCTGAGACATCCCTACAGTAAGGCCTTCCTCCACCTAACTGGGACTCTGATTGAGTTGTCAGAGAGCTCCAGTAAATCTTTGTACTCACATAAGACCAGAGTCAGGGGAGTGCTTTACTGCCCTGAGATGGGTTGGAAAATCAGAGCTTCCAAATCCTTGCAAAGGGATCAGCTCAGGAGGTGAAATGGCATGGATCAGCTGCAACGCTCATTCTGGTTTTAACGCTACAGACGACAGCAAAGCAAGACAAAACTGTTAAAAACCACCCAGATCTCATGCTTTCCACTTTTGAAACCACATGGAAATGATTTCAGGACTTGGAGATTTACTGAACTGACCTTAGGACATGCAAACACAGACAAGTTTTCCTAGATGACCACCTTCTGATTACCAAAGCACAGGTAGAAAATCCACGAGCAGACACTGCACATCATTACAGCTGCAAGAAAGTGTCAAATCACAGCAAAAGGCCAAAATCCTGCCAGATTGCCACCTGAACCTAAATTAATGCTTTCAAACCTTCATTTGTTATGACATTGCTTCTGTGGAAGTCAGAGGTCACCCATTTCAAAGCACTGGTAGGAACCCAGGCTAGAACGTATTCATAGAATCATAGAATCAACAAGGTTGGAAAAGACCTCAAAGATCATCAAGTCCAACTTGACACCACAGACCTCATGACTACTAAACCATGGCACCAAGTGCCACATTCAATCCCCTCTTGAACACCTCCAGGGATGGTGACTCCACCACCTCCCTGGGCAGCATATTCCAATGGCTAACAACTCTCTCAGGGAAGAACTTTCTCCTCCTTGAGCCTAAACTTCCCCCACCTCAGCTTGAGACTGTGTCCTCTTGTTCTGGTGCTGGTTGTCTGGGAGAGGAGACCAACCCCTTCTTGGCTACAACCACCCTTCAGGTAGAAGAGCTTGCAGCACAAAGATATCCCATCCCTAAAACACGTGTGCCAGATGGACTAAAGATCATTTGCTCTCAGCAGCTTTTTTTTTGGGTGATAATCTGGAGTATAGAACCTCTCCTCCCACTCTCCTATGCTGAGATTTGTCCTGGAACGGAACAGAGCACCCAGCACTGGAAACACTCAAGGGATCTCAGGAGGCACTGCTGCACACCCTTCCTGTCCACAGCCCCCCAGCTCTCTGAAATAACAGAATCACAGAATTGTCAGGCTTGGAAGGGACCTCAAGTATCATCTAGTTCCAGCCCCACTGCCACAAGCACCCCCTGGGGCTGCTCTCAAGGTAGTCCCTGCCCAGCCTATATCAGTGCCTGGGGTTGCCCCAACCCAGATGCAGGACCTTGCCCTTGGTCTTGTTGAACCTCATGAGGTTGTCATGGGCTAACCCCTCCAGCCTGTCAAGGTCCCTCTGGATGGATCCCTTCCCTCCAGCCTGTCAGCAGCACCACAGAGCTTGGTGCTGAGGGTGCACTCAGTGCCACTGTCCAGGTCACCAACAAAGTTGTTAAACCAGATTGGTCCCAGCACTGATCCCTGAGGGACTGCACTTGTCACTGGCCTCCAATTGGCCATGGACCCATTGACAGCCAGCCTTTGGGTGTGCCCATTAAGCCAGTTCTGTATCCACTGAATCACAGAATGTTAGGGGCTGGAAGGGACCTTGAAAGCTCATCCAGTCCAACCCCCCTGCCAGAGCAGGATCTCCTACACAGGATCACACAGGAACACATCCAGATGGGTCTTGAGTATCTCCAGAGAGGGAGACTCCACAACCCCCCTGGGCAGCCTGTTCCAGTGCTCTGTCACCCTCACAGGGAAATAATTCTTCCTCTTGTTTCCATGTAGCTTCTTATCCACCAAGTGGTCCACCTACTAAACCCATACTTTTCCAGCTTGGAGACCAGGATGTCATGTGGGAGAATGACAAAGGCTTTGCTCAGGTCCACATAAATGACATCACTTGCTCTCCCCTTGTCTATTGATGTTGTGACCTTGTCATAGAAGGCCCACCAGGTTTGTCAGGCAGGATTTGCCCTTGGTGAAGCCATGTTGATTGTACTCAATCACCTCTTTGATATTCTTCTGCCTCAGCAGTGTCTTGGGGAGGTTTTGCTCCATGATCTTACCAAGCACAGAGGTGAGACCGACTGGCCTATAGTAAGTTATAGTTATAGTGATAGTCATAGCTCTAGTTGTTATAAGCTGAGCCTGTGCATGCAGACAGGCAGAAGAATTGAGAAACACCGGCTGAAAAGATTGTTCTTTGGTGGGAATTCAAGGGGAGCTCATTCCCTCCAAGAGAAAGTAATTCATCTGAATGTCAGCTTGGAGATGCCATTATGGGCCCCTCCTTCACAACTGCTTGTGGAGTCATTTTGGCCTCAACAGTTTCTTCAATTGAACCTGATTTAGATGGGAGTCCCCCAGCACTTCATTTGTATTTTATTTTCATGATTCAATTCAGCATTTCGCCGCAGTTGCAACCTGATTTTATGATAGTTGCTGCCAGCAGGAAATGTATCCACCTATTCCTGACACTCCATAAATTCAGCTGCTGTCTTGAGGGACATTCTCACACCTATGAGCACCAACATTTCATACAGAATGTGCCTGCTTGTTGATAAGCCTTGCTGCATAACTCAGTGCCATGACCTTTCCAGAGGAAGTGTTGTGTCAGTGCCGAACGTGTCACAGAGGCAAAGAAATGCAACCTTCCCAGGGCTATAAGGCAGGGCATGGCTGTGCTGTGTCCTCAGAGAGGTGGAGATGACTCCACCATGTGCTGCACACTTGCTCTAGAAGGAGTGTGGATTGGAGAATAGATTCCTTCACCAAGGAATTGGTATTCACATGTCATCAGGACTTGTTTCACCTGAGTAAAGGGCTCTCCTTCACAGATCTCTATTGCAGATACTGAAAACAGGCTTGCACCCTCCCAGTGCAGCTATGAGCACTTGAGGCACAGAAGGCAAACCACATCCTGAGCTTCACCAAAAGCAGTGTGGCCAGCAGATGGAGGGAAGTGATTCTGCCACTTTGCTCTGGTGAGACCTCACTTGGAGTACTGTGTCCAGCTCTGGGGCCCTCAACACAGGAAGGACATGGACCTGTTGGAGCAGGTCCAGAGGAGGACCACGAAAATGATCAGGGGGTTGGAGCACCTCTGCTGTGAGGACAGTCTGAGGGAGATGGGGGTGTTCAGCTTGGAGAAGAGCAGGCTCCAGGGAGACCTAATAGCAGCCTGCCAGTACCTGAAGGGGTCTACAAGAAAGCTGGGCAGGGACTATTTACAAGGGTATCAACAGGACAAGGGCCAATGGTCTTAAACTAGAGCAGGGTAGATTTAGATTGATTGTTAAGAACAAGTTCTGCACCATGAGGGTGTTGGAACACTGCAACAAGTTGCCCAAGGAGGTGCTGGAGGCCCCATCCCTGGAGCTGTTCAAAGTGAGGCTTGATGGGGTTCTGAGTTGTGGATGACCCTGCTTACTGCAGGGGAGCTGGACCACATGAACTCCAGAATCCCCTTCTAACCCAAAGCATTCTATGATGCTATTTGCTGGCAGTCAGAAGAAACACATTTCCAGAAGAGCTCAGCATTCATGCTGCAGTATCAGTGCAACCACTGTAGATTCAGTAAGTAACCTGAAGCCAAAGAGGCTGTGATTATACCTTGGAAGAAGCTTCCCAGGCAGTGAGATAGTACAGGAGTGGATCAGGCAGGCTGGGTAGGCTGCACTGTCCCCACCACCAGCTGTAAGCCAGGACTGATGTGGGCAGAGCTGGTCTAGCTCCACAGCTAAGAGAAGGATGAGGGGACTTTTTAGAAGGGCTTTTCTAGCCCTGTGATTTTACACTCCACCTAGGGGTTGAGCTTTGGGATCTGCCTGCAGGGAGCATGAGTTACCAGCCACATCTACATTGCTGCATGCCCAGAGCTAAACTACAGCAGTTCCTCTGTCACCCAGTGACCCCTCCCCAGCAGCAAGGGGGATCAGGAAATGGAGAGGAGATCTGCAGGTTGAAATGGAAGTGGATTTAATGAAACTGCCATAATGATACCAACACCAATGAGACCTGTACAGAGTTATACACAGCCCAGAGAGTCTGCAGTGGCCACAATAAACAGGAGGGCCATCCTCAGGTGCAAGAGGAGACCATGTCCAAAGAGGAGTACAAACACAAGCCCAAGTAGAAAGCCAAATGGAGAAGCCCTTGTCCTCAGCAAACTTCTCCCTTCATATTGAGCATAACATTTCATGGTCTGGGAAACATCTGTGGCCAACTCAGGTCAGCTGTCCTGACTCCAAACTGCTAATAGCCTTGGCTGGCTCAGGATTCTGTCCCAGCAAAACCAGGACAAGTATCCAACCACAAATACTGCATGAGCTGCCTTACCTGATGCTGTGTCTGCTCTTCCATGCCACAGCAAGCTTCACCCTAGCATCTGCTGCACAACTGCCTGGTTTCCAATCAGATTCCCTGCAATAGAAGCCAAGTAGATCAGTCCAGACTGAAAGGCCTGCAAGAAGATCAGTTTTGAACACAATCAAATTTAGAAGAAATTTCTTTTCCTTTTCCTTTTCCCTTTCCTTTCCCTTTTTCCTTTCCTCCTTTCCTTTCCTTTCCTTTCCTTTCCTTTCCTTTCCTTTCCTTTCCTTTCCTTTCCTTTCCTTTCCTTTCCTTTCCTTTCCTTTCCTTTCCTTTCCTTTCCTTTCCTTTCCTTTCCTTTCCTTTCCTTTCTTTTCCCTTCCCTTCCCTTCCCTTCCCTTCCCTTCCCTTCCCTTTCTTCTTTCATTTTTTTTCTGATCTAAGATAAGAGGTTTTGCAACATCTGAAACTCTTATCAGAATTGATAATGGTGCAAATACCATCCTGCCAGCTCCAAGAGTGCTAGCAAACAATCTTTCATCAACCAAATGAACTCTTACAGGCAGGGTGAGATATAAACACCCATATGTAATGCACATTCTCTGGACTGGGTCCACCACTAGCAAAAACCTCCTGCTTCCCTGGAACCGGCAACACAAACTCCCTTTATATGTCTTAAGTGTCCACAGTGCAAACAATAACACATTAGCATGCTCTTGACACTGCTGTCAAAATAAACAGCTATTTATGAACACCCTATAAGGCATGATTTTCAAAGGACTCAATTGAGCAAGAATGTCAGGAAAGAATCTATCTATCCCTCTGGCCCAGCAAACAGCATCTCCTTTCTACTTCTGACAACATCTGGTCCAGATAACAGCTGCCAAGTGCAAGAGCTAAGAGGCACAATGCTTGCTGCTGCTTGGTGGTTGCTCATGTATTTCTGAGAATAGGTCTGCTCTGTGCTGTCCCTGCCAACTCTTCCCTGGGATCCCAGGAGGTCAGTGAATTCTCTTGCTGCTCTTACTGTGCAAATGGAATAAAGGCTGAATGTGATGCTTGCCCTTACCAAGCTGCACTACATATATATTTAATTGAGAAAAAAAGGTACTGAAAGCTGCCTCCCCCTCTCTCTTTCCGAGGTGAAAAGCTCCCCATCTTCACACAGGGAGACTTCTGCTGCCTTTTGTTCCTGTGGCCAAAGTGAATTTAAAGATACCAAGGAACCTCTTGAGAAAAGCAAGAGAGGAAGCTTGAATGCAAAGTGAACTTGCAAACAAAAAGCTATTTTTAGTGTTGGGGGGAAGCACTTAGCATCGGGCAAACAATACAAGGAAGTTTCAGACACTGACTGCAGGGGAGAGCTAATATCCCCTTGTCGCTGCCCCACCTAGTCTGGATACAGGAATGCTGCTGTATTCTCACAAGCCCCAAACCAGCCACCTTCCCCTTAGCCTGGTGCAAAAGTTCAGGGCTTAGGCCAAGAGCCACCTGGTTGGCTCATGCACACAGCCTCACCCTTCTGCTGGCAGAGGTGATCTGAGGTCACATCACGGCCCTCGTGGGACAGAGGGCTCCATGCTGGTGGTGGGGATGGGTGGTGGGACTCCCATTTGCAGCACCACCAGGAGCTGTAGCAGAGCACAACTGGAAGCACTCTCAGGGCTGAGGCCAAGGAGCAGAGGAAGAGTCCTGTGTACCCCTGGCACAGAATTAGGATGGAGCAGCTGGGCAGAAACAGAAGGGATGATGTGAACGGCCTTGGGACAACCTAGAAAGGATCCTCCTCAAATCAGAGCTGTGCTTCTGCCCATCAGACATTGCCAGGCCCCAAGATGTTGTCACAGTGGTGCTCAGCAGCTGGGGAACCAGCTGTAGATTCAGGACACAGCAACAACACTTAGGCAGTGCTCACTGCCCCTTGTTTTCCTCCCAGCAGTTCAGCTTTCCACCCCTCAAGCAGAAGAAATGCATTATTCAAGCAGTCTCACCATGGAGGCTCTTTGGGGTGGGAAGCTTTCGCAGGGGTCTTTGCCAGCCTACTCACTTCTTGCTCTGGCTGCATTGCTCTTTACTCATTTGCAACTGGAGTGAGTGGTGGCAAGCAAAGTGGTCAAAAATAGTCTCTGCCAAGATCAGTGAAACCAGATTCCATGTGGAGGACACTGCTTCCCTTCAGACTTCTCCCTGGAACCACTGCTTGCATAACAGAAGGTCTTGAGAAAGCAACCACAGAATCATAGAATTGTCAGGGTTGGAAGGAAATTCAAGGATGATCCTGTTCCAACCCTCCTGCCATGGGCAGGGACACCTCACACTGCATCAGGCTGCTCACAGCCACATCCAGCCTGGCCTGAAAAACCTCCAGGGATGAGGCTTCCACCACCTCCCTGGGCAACCTGTTCCAGTGTCTCACCACCCTCATGGGGAAGAACTTCTTCCTAACATCCAATCTGAATCTACCCATTTCTAGTTTGGTTCCAGTCCCCCAATCCTATCACTCCCTGACACCCTGGAAAGTCCCTCCCCAGCTTTCTTGTAGCCCCCTTCAGATACTGGAAAGTCACAAGAAGGTCTCCTGGGAGCCTTCTCCTCTGCAGACTGAACAGCCCCAACTCCCTCAGTCTGTCCTCGCGGGAGAGGTGCTCTCCAGCGCCACAGAGCAGACACATTTCTACTTTTGCTGCTGCTTTTGCTGTGAGCTTACAAACATTTAAAGCAAGGTTTTGACTGCCAACCAGAAACTGGATGCAAGGTGGAACTGTTGAAAAATAGAACCTATATAGGGATTGCTCAAGTCCTTATCTGGCCCTGTTGCCTAGACTCAGGAGAGTTAGTCAGGGACATGCTGTAGTTCTGCCTGCCAGGGGCAGAGGAGATTTATGACACTGCAACAAGCTGAGCCTCAGTCAGCAATGTGGCCTTGTAGGGACAAAGTCCAGCCCTAGTCTGGCCTGCACCAGCAGGAATGTAACCAGGAGGCTGAAGCAAATGGTTCTTCCCCCTGTTCAGCACTTGGAAGCATCCAGCTTTGGGCTCCCCAGGGCATGATGCTGGCAGTGAGGCAGTAAGCCTGGTCTGGAGACCAAAGCACATGGTATGGGACAAGAGAAGTGGGCTGCTTCAGGCTGAGGCACAGACTGTGATGGGGAATTGCAACTTCCAGTACATAACCAAAGAATCACAAAATGGGAAGGGTTGGAAGGAACCTCTGGAGACCATCTAGTCCAAACTGCTAAAGTATGTTGCACAGGATCACATCTCTAGGATCTCTAGAGAAGGAGGCACCACAACCTCCCTGGGCAGCCTGGTCCCTCTGCCATCCTCACAGGAATGTTTCCTTGTGCTTAGGTGGAACTTCCTGGAGGTGTTTAAGAAAATCCTGGATGAGACACTTAGTGCCATGGTCTGGTTGATTAGATAAGGTTGGGTGATCAGTTGGACTTGATGATCTTGGAGGTCTCTTCCAAACTGGGATCCAGAACTGGACGCAGTACAGTGGGGTCTCACCAGAGCAGAGCAGAGCAGAGCAGAGGGGGAGAATCACCTCCCTCGACCTGCTGGCTATGCCCAGGATATGGTTGGCTCTCTGGGCTCGTGTTGAGCTTCTCATCCCTCAGTACCCCAAAGTCCTTTTCTTCAGGGCTGCTCTCAAGCCAGTCCCTGCCCAGCCTATATCGATGCCTGCAATTGCCCCAACCCAGCTGCAGGACCTTGCATTCGGCCTTGTTGAGCCCCATGAGCTTGGCTTGGGCTCAGCTCTCGAGCCTGTCAAGGTCCCTCTGGATGGATTCCTTCCCTGCAGCGTGTCTGCTGCACCACACAGCTTGGTGTCATCAGCAAACCTGCTGAGGGTGCCTCAGTGCCACTGTCCATGTCGCCAACAAAGATGTTGAACAAGACTGGTCCCAGTACTGATCCCTGGGGGACTCCACTTGTCACTGGCCTCCACTTGGCCATGGACCCATTGACAGCCACCCTTTAGGTGTGGCCATCAAACCAGTTTTTTATCCAGTGAATGGTCCATCCATGGAACCCATCCTGCACCAGCCTGGAGACCCATCAAGCACTCAACTCTCTTTGACCTGCTATGGGACACTGGAAGATGCAGGGTCTAGCCTGCTCCAGAAGGCCTGCTCATGTTTTCAAGTGGCACTGACACCACTGCAGCACTCAATTTTCAAAGAGAGACACCTTTAATTTTGGATTCTGAGCCTCTCCTCCAGGCTTTTGCAAATCACAGGTATTTTGCCCCTTCCCTGCTAAATATCCCCTAGGTAAAAGGAGAGAGCCATTGGTTGTTGCTTCTGCCTAAATAATGCCCACATGTTTTTTGGTGGGTTGGGAAGCACCCACTGCAAAAAGCCCTTCCAAGGAAAAGTAGGAAGAGTTTGTTTCTGCTCTGCCTCTTGGTTCCAGCACAGGGCTGGTCTGTGCCTGCAAAGGGTTAAGGATTAGCTGATGGAAAACATTTGAGAAGCTCTGATAACAGAGCAGAGGCAAACAGTGGGATCAGGTCACAGCACTCCTGGTTGTACACTGCACTCATCAGCTTCTGCACAGCCAGTGCCAGCCTCACACCCTGAACAACATTCCTGCTGCTGGGCTGCACTGGCTCGTGCTCACCTGGCACTCCCAAGGATATTTGGGGATCTCTTTCTCCACCCACACCCCAATGCTCCCCCAAACTTCTGTCCACTGATAGCACACAAACCAGGGCTCTGCTGTTCCAGAGCAAACTCTCAGAAGCCCAGCACAGTCAGGATGTTTAATGGACACTGTGCACTTGGCTCAGAAATGCTTGGGCTGCAGATTTGTTCAGTTTCTGGAGAAGACCAATTGCTTGATAGGGCAGCATGAGTGAGCTCTCTGAGTGTGCCAGGGAGTGCTGTGTGATCACAGGCAAGCACCAAGATTCTGCAGCCCAAAATCTCAAAGACACCAGGGAAGCCACAACTTCTGCCCACTGTTCCCTGCCCAGGTCCAGGGGTCTGGCATGTAGCCCTGGCTTGAGACTTCAGGAAGAAGTTCATGGCTATGAGGGTGGTGGATCACTGGAACAGGTTGCCCAGGGAGGTGGTTGAGGCCCCTTCCCTGGAGATACTCAAGTTTATAACCTTTTGTCAGCCTGTCCCAAGGATGTCAGTTCTCAAATATTTAGGTCAAATGGGGCACACCCTGTGCTGCACAGAAAGGGAGAAGAGGAAAACCCAGGGCTCTGGCTCTTGGATGCCATACTCTGGGTGCTAGATAAGACAAACTAGTGACAGCCACTTGCTGGCTCAGCCCAGGAGCTAAAGGTGGCTCAGGACATGAGTGAAGTGTCACACAAACCCCCCTGTAATGAATCAAATTAAAAGCAAGGATAAAGTTAAGCTGAACAATGCAGCTCCCTGCAGAGGTTTGGAAGCTCAATCCAGTTTTAGAGAGGATTCACCAAACTGAAAGCCTTTCCTCATAGAGTTGTTAGGGTTGGAAGGGACCTCAAGGATCATCCAGCTCCAACCCCCCTACCATGGGCAGGGACACCTCACACTACAGCAGGTTGCTCACAGCCACATCCAGCCTGGCTGCAAAAACCTCCAGGGGTGAGGCCTCCACCACCTCCCTGGGCAACCTGTGCCAGTGTCCCTTGCCACAAGGGAGTGCACCCACTTCAGCCACTGGTTGCCTTAAGGTCATGGAGAAGTTGTGCACAAGGGGAGGTTGAGGTTGGGTACTGGGAGAGGTTTCATGTCTGAAAGGGTGGTCAGGCATTGGAACAGGCTGCCCAGGGAGGTGGTGGAGTCACCTTTCCTGGAGGTGTTCTAGATGCTTGTAGCACTTCAGGACATGGTTTAATGACCATGGTGGTGTTGGGTTGATGATTGGACTGGATGATTGGGTTATGATTGGACTGGATTATCTTAGAGGGCTTTTTCAACTGAAACAATTCTATGATTCACAGAATCACCAAGGTTGGAAGAGACCTCAAAGATCATCAAGTCCAACCTGTCACCACCCGGGGTTGCTTAGCCTGGAGAAGAGGAGGCTCAGGGGAAACCTTCTTGCTGTCTACAACTACCTGAAGAGAGGTGGTAGCCAGGTGGGGGTTGGTCTCTTCTCCCAGGCAAGCAGCACCAGAACAGGAGGACACAGTCTTAAGCTGTGCCAGGGGAGGTTTAGGCTGGAGGTGAGGAAGAAATTCTTCCTAGAAAGAGAGATTGGCCATTGGAATGTGCTGCCCAGGGAGGTGGTGGAGTCACCATCCCTGGAGGTGTTTAAAATAAGATTGGAGGAGGCACTTGGTGCCATGGTTTAGTTGATTAGGTGGTGTTGGGTGATAAGTTGGACTCGATGATCTCAAAGGTCTTTTCCAACCTGGTTCATTCTGTCTTCTGTCTCTCAGTAAAGTTTTTCCTCATGTCCAACCTAAATCTCCCCAGGGACAACTTCAGCCCATTTCCTCTTCTTCTCTCACTGCTTACCTCAGAGAAGAGACCAACACCAGCCTCTGGGCAGGGCAGAAACTTGCCCTTGCTCCATAGCTGGGTGTCCTGGTGGCAAAGCAGGACGGAGGAAAAAGCAGTTGAAAGCTCCTGCTCTGTCCCAGCCTGAGCGAGGGGAGAGGGAAATCTGCTCTGTGGTTTAGCACAAAAACCTCTCCCACGCTCTTGGTATCCTGGAGTGGCATCACCAATGGCATGGGAGCAAGGCAGAGATGTATCACAGCACTATAAAGGAGGCAAGGGGCAGCTCAGGAGCAGCCCTGAGAGCAGGCAGCCTTGCCCACAGCTCTTTTGCACCATCAGCTGTTAATGATTTGCCTGGCTGTGTTAATTCACACATTTCTTTGTGTCCATTGTCCCTGAGCAGGGCATTGTCCCCAGGCCACGTCTATATTTGCAGCAGGATGTCAGCCTAAGCTTCCAGCCTCCTTTGAACTGGGTACTTTTACCTTCTCTGCTGGCAACCATGCAATCCAACAGAGAAGCAGAAAAATAAACAAGTGTTTATTTAAGACAGGCTTGGGTCTATCAAAACACACCACTGGCATTCCTTCCTATTGGCTCTTCCAGTCTCCAGGCCAGGAGAGCACAGGGGTTTTTTTTTTTCATGACATAAACAAAGGATTATTTCCTAAGAAGACTGAGAGTTTCCTTCAAAGGCAAACAAAAAAAGAAAGGAGGAAGGAATCTGCAGAATAGCCCTTAGGAAGTTACAACTCTGGAGGCCCTTTAGACCCTCACCAGTCAGATGGATTTAAATATAGCCTGGCCTGCCCAGAGCACAGCCTGAGAAATGCCAGCAAAGAAACAACTCTGCAGCCAGAGCCAGATGGTGCCAGGCTTCAGGCACAGGCCTCTTCTCAGGGTCTGCAACCTAAGAACTGCATCTTTGACTTGAGCTGACTGCTTCAAAAGCTTAGGTCCTGCTTTAAATTTGCACACCCAGCCTGACTTTTCGTTTGTGCAGCAAAGCAGCCTGCAACCTGTGTCAGAACAGGCATGCAAAAGCCTTTAGTCACTGAAGGTCACCACCAGCCAACTTCAAGCCACACTTAAGACTTGAGGCACCAACCTCCTCTGCTCCTCACTCAAGAATCACCAGAATCTCTCTGTGCTCTTCACAAACAGGAGACAGCCCCAGGAGGTTTGCAAAGCTCCAACCTTATTGTCCAAGAAATGCTTTCTCCAGACTGCTCTCAGCTAGGTTCCCTCTGCTCATTTTTATCTGTTATTCTTTGGGCAGCCAGAGAACTGAGATGTTGAACCTGTGTGAATCCCCCCATTCATTGATGAGATCCTACACCCTAGCAGGTTTATCAAGTGGGTTAGAGACTCATTCCCCTCCTCAAAATACCATTTTTTTTCTTTTTTTGAGGCAAAAATATAATGTTTCACAGCCTAAATGCTATTCATGGCCCATGAGTGATGCAGCTCTGCATCACAGCCATGTTTTTTAGTGGATGAGTGTGGGAGACCTAATGCTCTGAGGAGACCTTGTTGTGGCCTTCCAGCATCTTAAGGGAACTTACAAGAAAGCTGGGGAGAGACTTTTGAGGGTGTCAGGGAATGATAGGACCAGGGGGAATGGAGCAAAACTAGAAATGGGTAGATTCAGATTGGATGTTAGGAAGAAGTTCTTCCCCATGAGGGTGGTGAGACACTGGCACAGGTTGCCCAGGGAGGTGGTGGAAGCCTCATCCCTGGAGGTTTTTCAGACCAGGCTGGATGTGGCTGTGAGCAACATGCTGTAGTGTGAGGTGTCCCTGTGCATGGCAGGGGCTTGGAAGTGGCTGATCCTTGAGGTCCCTTCCAACCCTGACATTTCTATGATTCTGTGATTTTCCATGACATGCTGTGGTCTCCTTTACCAGTGACGAGTGTGATGCACCTGTGGCATGAATGGCTGGAAGTTCACCTGGGAAGCATGGCCACCAGAAAGAACAGGGATATGTTCTGTCAGGACTAGAAGACCCATGAGTGGGAATTTCAGAACACAAATGTGGCACTTGGTGCCATGGTTTAGTCATGGGGTCTGTGGTGACAGGTTGGATTTGATGATCTTTGAGGTCTCTTCCAACCTTGGTGACTCTGTGATTACAAGGGAGAGTTTTGGTTGGGGATATTCCACTTCACAGAATCACAGAATGTTAGAGGTTGGAAGGGGCCTCCAGAGATCATCCAGTCCAACCCCTGCCAAAGCAGGATCACCCAGGGTAGTCTGCAAAGGAATGCATCCAGGTGGATTTGGAAAGTCTCCAGAGAAGGAGACTCCACAACCTCTCTAGGCAGCCTGTTCCAGGGCTCTGTCACCCTCACTGTAAAGAAGTTTCTCCTCATGTTGAGGTGAAACCTTCTGTGTTCAAGTTTGTATCCATTGTTCCTTGCCTCATTACTCTGCACCACCCAAAAGAGTTCGGCCCCCTCCACTTGACACTCACCCCTCAGATATTGATAGACATTGATCAGATCGCCTCTCTCAGCCTTCTCTTCTCCAGACTAAACAGCCCCAGGGCTCTCAGTCTCTCTTCACAGGGGAGATGCTCAAGTCCCCTAACCATCCCTGTGGCTCTCTGTTGGATTCTCTCCAGCAGGTCTCTGTCTCTCATGAACTGGGGAGCCCAGAACTGGACACAGTATTACAGGTGTGGTCTCACCAGGGCAGAGTAGAGGGAGAGGAAAACCTCCCTAGGCCTGCTGGCAACACTTTTCTCGATGCACCCCAGGATACCATTGTCCCTCTTGGCCACAAGGGCACATTGCTGTTCTTGGGTAGAATTTACCTCCTTCCCCTTCTTCCCCCTGGAAAGCAGATCGCTTTGTGATGGTGGCACAAGCAAAACTCAATCTCCTAGGCAGGATGCAGATAGGAGTGCTCTGCTCAATGTCAGCTTGAAGCCA
This sequence comes from Melanerpes formicivorus, assembly GCF_026170545.1. Classification (NCBI taxonomy): domain Eukaryota; kingdom Metazoa; phylum Chordata; class Aves; order Piciformes; family Picidae; genus Melanerpes; species Melanerpes formicivorus. The sequence goes on along the minus strand of NW_027142359.1, from coordinate 2,700,445 downwards.
TCCCCTCTCAGCATGGCCTCCATTTGATGCTGAACCTGCCCTGCAGCTACACAGTGACTGTGCTCCAGGACACACTGACCTCTCCCCCACATGCCTTTTTTTTTTTCTAGAGCACAACCAAGAAGCTATTAACTGCAGCCATCTGGAATGAGAAGGCTGAAGTAGCTCAGGGTCTCTGGCAAGAGCCTTCTGTCGTAGCAACAGGCTTTGGCTGTGGATTTATCTGCCAGGGATCCTGCTTCCCATACAGCTCAGGGTAACTGCAGCAGGATGAACCCTAGAATGCAATAATATAAGCAGGAAGGGCTGTAATTTGAGGACCTTCCCACATCAAGTAAGTAAAACAATCTTCTCTTTCAGAATGCAACAGATTTCTTGCATGAGGGTCCTTTAAAATAATACACAGTGCTGCTGAATGGGAGCCTTGCAGGGGGGGCCCTCAGCTGGGTCTCAGATCCAGCTGATAGTTCCTCTCTGACTGCTCTGATTCATACAGCCCAGCTCCAAGGTTTCCTTTCAAGTGCAGAGAAGGCTGCACACACCACTGGCTGTTTCCTGAGCTTTTTGCAAGCAAAAAAAAAAAACCCAAACACTGACATACAAGGTCTGAGTTCACCCCTTGCTTCCGAATCAGCAGCATCCTGGTACCTCAGTTTTCACTCCCCAGCTGGCAGCAGGCTCTGCTCATGCTGCCTTTCCCACCCAGGAGGACTCTATGGGCAGCTCCCTTCAGATAGCAAAGATCAAAGTTAGAACCAGCTGTAGCTGTTATCAGGTGAGCTTCAATAAATGATAGAATCTATCTGGACAGAAATGATAATTTCCTCTTTTCACTGTGCAGGATTCCTGTTTGGCATCCAAACTTAACTCTGGATAAGGCAGAAAGCCAGCTGATATTGCTGACCTGCCAGAGTAGCTGGTATCCCTGGATTCAGGGCAAGCAGACATACTTCATGGAAGGAAACACTACTTACAGCCCTCACTGCTCTTTGCTCCCCATTTCCTACTGTCTTGAGACCTGGGCATTTTTTAGGCATCCTGCAAAACCTGGGAAGTAACAGCAGACCATGAGAAAAATAAAGGTGAATAATGGAATTATCTAGGCATGAAGACACAGCAGGCAGTAGCTCTATGTGTACCAAAAGAGGGTAGATTTGCATTAGATATAATCATAGGATCATAGAATTGTTAGGGTTGGAAGGGACCTCAAGGATCAGCCAGTTCCAACCCCCCTGCCATGGGCAGGGACACCTCACACTACAGCAGGTTGCTCACAGCCACAGGAAGGAAGTTCTTCACTGTGGGGGTGGTGAGACACTGCAGCAGGTTGTCCTGAAAAGTTATGGATGCCTCATCCCTGCAGGCATTCAAGGGCAGTTTGGATGGGGCTATGAGCAACCTGGTCTAATGGGAGGTGTCCCTGCCCAGGCAGGAGGGGTGGAACTGGATGATCTTTAAGGCCTCTTGCAACCCAAACCATTCTGTCACCCTATGATCCTATGGATCTGTATTGCAGTTACATTCCTAAGGCAAATCTAACACCAGTGCCCTGCTTCTCATTTTAGAAGGCAGCTTTCACAGTGCGAGAAGCTTTTGCTACCTCACCCTACAGACATCACTGTTGGTCTTCAGAGAGACACATTGCACAGAAATGCTTTTCTGGGTTACCTCTTACAAGAGCTATCAACATCTCCATTACAAGCACTGGGAGATGTAGCTAGCTCAGTGGCAGGGAGACAAACCTGCCTGGCTTTGCTGCCAAAGCCCTAAATATTGAGGACTTCAACATCTCTGCTATGAAGAGAGACTGAGAGCCCTGGGGCTGTTTAAGTCTGGAGAAGAGGAGGCTGAGAGGGGATCTGATCAACGTCTATAAATACCTGAGGAGTGGGTGTCAAGATGAAGGTGCCAGGCTCATGGTGGTGGTGATAGGGCAAGGAACAGTGGGTACAAGCCAGAACACAGGAGATTCCACCTCAACACAGGGACACTTCTTTATGGTGAGGGTGACAAGCCCTGGTGCAGTCAGCCCAGAGAGCTTGTGGACTTTCCAAACTCTCCTGGATGTGTTCCTGTATGACCTGCCCTGGGAGATCCAGCTCTGGCAGGGGGGTTGGACTGGATGATCCCTGGAAATCCCTTCCAACTCCTAACATTCTGTGATTCTGTGAAATATTGTTAATCTATTTCAATACTCAGAGATGCTGCAGGTCATGAGAGAAAAAGGAAGGCCCAGGGCTTTGTGAAGAGGAACATGGTGTCCAAGCAAAGCCACAAGGCACCATCCAGGTGGAGCCTTACCTTGCTAACCCCATGTAGTGTGGCTTGGGGAAGGGCTTGCCTGTTCAAGCACAGCACTGGGTTGGGAGGTGGCTTGGCTGTGCAGAGAGCCAGGTCACACACTCTAAACTGAGGTCTCTTTACAATATGCTCTCCAGCACCTCCACCCCCATGTTAGCACAAGTCAGCAAAGTGCTTTTGTTGAGGTTGACCATGAGCCAGCAAGGTGCTCTTCTGGTCAGGAAGACCAATGGCATCCCGGGGTGTATAAGAAAGGCTGTGGTTAGTAGGTTGAGAGAAGTTCTCCTTCCCCTCTACTCTGTCCTGCTGAGGCCACATCTGGAATATTGTGTCCAGTTCTGAGCCACTCAGTTCAAGAAGGACCTCAGGGAACTACTTGAAAGAGTCCAGCAGAGAGTCACAAAAATGATTAGGGGAGTGGAACAGCTTCCTTATGAGGAGAGACTGAGGGAGCTGAGGCTCTTTAGTTTGGAGAGGAGGAGACTGAGAGGTGACCTCATTCATGTTTATAAAGATGTATAGAGTGAGTGTCAAAAGGATGGAGCAAGGCTCTGCTCCATGATGCCAAATGACAGCACAAGGGGCAATGGTGGAAGTTGAAGCCTAGGAAGTTCCATGGAAACAGGAGGAAGAATTTTTTCAGTGCAAGGGTGACAGAACAGTGGAACAGGCTGCCCAGGGGGGTTGTGGAGTCTCCCTCTCTGGAGATACTCAAGACCTGCCTGGATGTATTCCTGTGTGATCAGCTCTAGATGACCCTGCTCTGGCAGGAGGGCTGGACTGAATGATCTCTAGAGGTCCCTTCCAGCCCCTGACATTCTGTGATTCTGTGAAGTCTGCACACACTAGCACCTAACCCTAATACCTTACAACCAGAAGATTGTGGGGAACCATCTCACCTATAGATCTTTAAAAGGGACTGCAGAAATCATAATTCTTGGCAGAGTCCAGGCAGCACCAGTACACTGAAACTCTCTAACAGAAACAGAGTAGAAGAAAAAGGAGCAGCAGTTCTGCAGGGCCCATATTTCATTGCTGCACACCAAGTCTGGAGGAGCAGGAACAATACAAGCTGTGCAGCAGCGATCAGTCACCACGGGCGCTCCTATTTCACCAAGTGCTTCAGAGAAATTTATGGCTCATCAGGACCATGACATTATTAACTTGCTTTGTAGCCAGCCAAGTGCAGATGTGTGCTTGCATAAACCTTTCCTTATCATCATTAAAAGGGATGTGCTGCAGTTTGTCACTGTTGGATAAACAAGCTCAGATCCAAGCTCTCCAAGCGCTGCTGTGGCCTGGTCTGATGATCTGCGCTTTCCTTGTAGGGTGGCAGAGGCAGCCACAAACGCAGCACCACAGCCCTTCTGGGCTGGGGCATCTCCTAGAAGGGGCAAAAATGTGGATTGCCCTTCACAGTACATTTTTGCTGTTTTTCTTTCCCTTTTTTGTAGTTTGAGTCTAGGCACAAAGCCCAAGCAGGGCACATATGAAATGCAAGTGAGGCGCAGTCGGTCCCCTTTAGGGTTGCCAACAGAGGCAGAAGCAAGGCAGGTAAAGAAAGTTTTGCTGATGAGGTCAAGGGTGGAGCACCTCTGCAGAGGTGTTCACAGAACCACAGAATGTCAGGAGTTGGAAGGGACCTCCAGAGATCATCCAGTCCAATCCCCTTGACAGAGCAGGAGCAGCTAGGGCAGGTCACACAGGAACACATCCAGGTGGGTTTTGGAAGTCTCCAGAGAAGGAGACTCCGCAACCTCTCTGGGCAGCCTGCTCCAGGGTCCCAGCACCCTCACCATAAAGAAGTTTTTCCTCATCTTGAGGTGAAACTTTCTATATTCACACTTGTACCCCTTGTTTCTTATTACTGTGAACCACCCAAAAGAGCTTGGCCCCCTCCACTTGACACTCACCCCTCAGATATTGCCAGACATTGATCAGATCCCCTCTCAGCCTTCTCTTTTCCTGACTAAACAGCCCCAGGGCTCTCAGTCTCTCTTCACAGGGGAGATGCTCAAGTCCCCTAATCATCCTCCTGTTCTCCAGCAGCAGGCAGATGACCACAAACCCAGGAGCTGCTGTCCAGCTCTCACATTTGAGCCCCAGAATTTCTTGCTGCCATGACCAGCCCAGTTTTCACTCCGGTGTGCAAAAGAGCAGAGCTGCAGGGGTGCAGGGCCTTGGCCTTGTTTCAGCCTACATTTGTTTTGTTCATATTTCTTCAAGCCCTTGTTTTCCCCATCCCTCATGCTTGGCTGGCCAGCAGGCTGGCTTTTCTAGGATGCTGCAGTCAATATTCCCCTTTTAGATGCAGGGAGGGGCTGGAGAGGACATCTGGCCTGGATTCTGGTTATTTTTTTCCTTCTGACAGACATAAACACGAGAAGGGAATTGGGAAAAGAAAAGGTAGCCTTTCTCAGGCCATATCCTGCAGCAGCCAGGGACCCACCTGGTCCCTAGAGAGCATTAGAAAACAGTCCATGTTTTGCTAACTCGTCATCTGCCTCCCGTGGCTCCTGAGCAAGAGAGAAGTGACAGAGCAGCGTTAATTTTAGCTACACCCTAACCCAGAGGTCTGCTCCAGGCCTAGGCAGCTGCCCAGGGCAGCCGCCAGCTTGAGGCAAGCAGCAGAAGCAGATCTCCCTTCTTCCCACTGATAAAGCTTGAACTAACCAGAGGGGAGGCAGATGGAGCACAAAGCACCTCCACTCACAGTTCATTTGATACTTAAAGAGGGCCTACAAGAAAGATGGGGACAACATGTGTAGCAGGACCTGTTGTGACAGGACAAGGGGTGATGGTTTGAAACTAAAAGAGGGGAGGCTCAGACTAGGTAGAAGAAATTTCTTCCAATGAGGGTGATGAAATACTAGATCAAGTTCTCCAAAGAGGTGGCAGATGGCTCATCCCTGGACACATTCCAGATCAGGCTGGACATGGGTCTGAGCAACTTGATCTAGTTGGGGATGTCTCTGCTCACCATTGGGCAGTTGGCCTAGGTGACCTTTAAAAGTCCCTTCCAAGCCAATCCATGCTTTGATTCATATGCTCAGAGCACAAGTTGGTGTGGACAAGGGGATCAGAGTCAGGCTCAGGAGAGCAATGTGTGTAGTCCTGGGAGGACAGGAGCTTCTGGTGTGCTAATCCCATCTAATTAAGCTTAACCCACTCTCTTGTTATCAATAAACTCTATTTTTTTGCCACAAAAAACCCAAACACAATCATCTCTTTCTGTCACCTCCAGAATGAGCTCACCCTTAGGGAGCCTGGGTCTCTTCCTACCCTTTCCTTGATAGACAAAGATCTACACTGCACAGGATGCTTTGGAAACTTTTTGTAGATGGTTTCAGAGAATCAATCCAGAACAAGTCAGTTCTGTTAGAAAAAGTTCTCTTTCCTGGAAGTTTATTCAGCTGTAACTCTGGAAGTTATGTAAGGAAATCAGACAAAATTGGAGTGTTGGATGAACCGCAGAATCACAGAATGGTGGAAGGGACATTAGAGATCATCTAGTTCCAACTCCCCTGACATGGGCAGGGACACCTTGCTCTAGACCAGATTGCTCAAGGCTTTAACCAGCCTAGCCTTGAACACCTCCAGGGAGGAGGCATCCACAACCTCCATGGGCAACCTGTTCCAGTGTCTCACCACCCTTACTGTAAAGAATTTCTTCCTGATCTCCAGTCCCAGTCTCACTCCATCCCTCTCAAAGCCACTGCCCTCATCCTGTCATCACAAGGCCCCATCAAAAGTCCCTCCCCAGCTCTCCTGCAGCACCATCAGGCACTGGAAGGCTACTCCAAGGTCTCCCCAGAGCCCTCTCCTCCCCAGGCCCCAACCCCTGAAGCTGGTCCCCATAGGGGAGGTTCTCAAGCCCTCCAACCATCTCCATAGCCTCCTCTGGACCCATTCCACCAGTAAGGCACTGCTCCTGCTCAGTGTGTAAGATGATGATAAACCCCTCAAGAACTCTTCATCTTACTACAGCATTTTGAGACTTTGGGGTCTTTTATCTATCACCTACTGGCAGAGGAAAGCTCTAAGTTGGCCTCTGGGCTGGATGCCATGGTACTTGTACTGCCAAGGAAGAAGGTCACCTAGGGTGGTAACAGTCTGGTTTCACATCCATTTGTGGCCACATTGGAATTATAGAATTGTCAGAGTTAGAAGGGACCTCAAAGATAATCTAGTTCCAACCACCCTGCCATGGGCAGAGACACCAGCAGGTTGCTCACAGCCACATGAGCCTGGTCTGAAAAGCCTCCAGGCATGAGGCTTCCACCACCTCCCTGGGCAACCTCTTCCAGTGTCTCACCACCCTCATGGGGAAGAACTTCTTCCTAACATCCAATCTGAATCTACCCAATTCTAGTTTTGTTCCATTCCCCCCAGTCCTATCACTCCCTGACACCCTAAAAAGTCCCTCTCCAGCTTTCTTGTAGCCCCCTTCAGATCCTGGAAGGCCACAATTAGGTCTCCTCGGAGCCTTCTCTTCTCTAGACTGAACAACCACAACTCTCTCAGTCTGTCTCCATAGGAGAGGTGTTCCAACCCTCTGATCCTCCTCATGGCCCTTCTCTGGACACATCCCAGCACCTCCAGATCTCTCCTGTAATAGGAGCTGCAGATCTGGAAGCAGTACTCTAGGTGGGGGACTCAGAAGAGACATTGATGGCAGTCCTCACTGTTTTACTACAGAGCAACACCAAGGTGTAAAGCCAGGTCCTGCCAGTGAGTCAGCACTGAGCTGCCAAATCGAGCTGAAATGCACAGGAAGCAAGATGTTCACTCTGCATAGTTTTGGTACCACTCAGTATATTACATAAACTCCCCATGGGCTGAAGGCTAAATTTCTTACAGCAGTAATTCTAACTTTTAAACTTCCTGACAGCTGCTGTGGACAAATATGTGATCAAAATCAAAGCCAATTACAAAGCTCATCTTCAGAGGTAGGAGATTGTGCAAGCATTTGGGTTCTGAGCCAGGTCCTGCTTTGTTGAGCATTCAGATGGTACAGAGGGCTGCAGCACCCCTTCCTCACATTCAAGTCAAACTGAAGTCACTCTGGCTTCACTCTCCAAGCTTGGCTGAACAAATTCAGAGCCTCCCATTATCTGAGCAATTGGCTGTCATGGTCTGAAACATGACTGGCCCACGACACACAGCTTGTAGGAACACACAGCTTATGGGAACAAACTATTTGAGCATCCTCAGCTTCTTCAGTCCACAGCTTCCCTCCTGCTGCTGCCTGGCATCCTCTGTCAGAGGCACAGGCTGACAGCTGAGGACAGCAGAAGCTCAGCTCCCTGCCAGGGCTTGCCTGGCAGGGCCTTTGGGTATGCTCACAACGTGCCTATTCACCTTAGGAAGAAGTAAAAGCAGCCTGTGCTGCACAGGGCCTGAGCTCACTGACACTCACTGCTGCAACCACAGGAAAAACGCTGGAGGTCATCTAACCCAACCTGCTGCTGGCAGCAAGGACAACCTGAAATCACTTCAGATGAGCTCATGATGATGCATTGTTGCAAACAGGCCTTTCACAAGGCTAGGAGAGAGACCCTGCAACTGCCACACGGATTCCTGTTGAGAAGCCAGTTTCCCTCGATGAACTGTCCCAGGGATGCCCAACAAAGAGAACACAGGATCCTAGGACGTTAGGGGTTGGTAGGGAACTCTGGAGATCTTCCAGTCTAATCCCCCTGCCAGAGCAGGACCATAGAATACAGCACAGGTTCTATAGGAATGCATTCAGATAGGTCTTGAAAGCCTCCAGAGGAGACTCCACAGCCCTTCTGGGCAGCCTGTTCCAGCGCTCTGTGACCAGCAGAGCAGCAACTGTTCACAGATGTCACAGCAGCTTTGGGATATTTGCCAGCAAGCAACCTGCCCAAAGTGCAAAACAGTAAAAGGAACCCCACACTAGAAGGAGCCTTCTTGATTTTGGAGTGTTGTGTCCCTTGTAGTTCTGGGTGACCAACTCACTTAGCAAGGTCACCTCAAACCACCTTGCTTGCTCAGAGGGAAATTTAGATCATTCCTCCCTCAAAAGTGTGGAATTTATTCAGCCAGCAGAGCTGGTCTCCACACAATCATCTGCCCATGCTTGATCTATGAAAGCAAAACAGATCCAGACAGGTGATTCTACCACCTTGCTCAGGTGAAACCTCTCCTGCAGTACTGTGTACAGGTCTGGAGCAGTCAGTACAGGAAGGACATGGAGCTGATGGAGAGAGTCCAGAGGAGGGCCACAAAAGTGATCAGGGAGAGGCTGGAGAACGTCTGCTACAAGGACAGGCTGAGGGAGCTGAGGGTGTTCTGCCCGGAGAAGAGGAAGCTCCAGGGAAACCTAATAGCAGCCTTCTGTACCTGAAACGGATTGCAAGAAGGATGGAGAGAGACTGTTTGCAAAGGCCTGCAGTGACAGGACAAGGGGCAGTGGTCTCAAACTAGAGAAGGGCAGACTTAGATTGGATATCAGGAGCAAGTTCTTTACTATGAGAGTGGTGGAACACTGGAACAGGTTGCCCAGGGAAGTGGTTGAGGTCCCTTCCCCGGAAATATTCAACATAAGACTCAACAAGGACCTGGGCAACCTGATCTAGTTGGGGATGTCCCTGCTGACTGTGGGGAGGTCAGACTGGATGACCTTTGGAGGTCCCTTCCAACCCAGCCCATTCTATGGTTCAATGATTCTATGGCAATACACATTGTTTCTACTCTCAGGGGCACATAACCCTCTGAAGATGTTCTCTGAGGAGAATGGACAGTCTCTGAAGCAGTGAGCTGTTCACAGCACCAGCTAACACACACCTCAGCTAACACACACCTCAGCTAACATACTCCTCTGCACAACCAACAGCTACTTGCAGGATATCTGTGGATGTTCTTGCCCACCTGTGCTAGATATGCCCTGTCTGAAAGAATTCAGTTCTCTTCTCAAGGTATTTTGAGTCTCACCCTGCTACAACTTCCAAGACCACATCTGTGCCTACTTTTCATGCCTATCTTAGTGATTTCTCCACATCTCTGGAGTATCTCTGCTATGAGGATAGGCTGAGGGAGCTGGGGTTGTTCAGCCTGGAGAAGAGGAGACTCTGGGAGAACCTTATAGCTGCCTTGCAGTACCTGAAGGGAACCTACAGGAAGGCTGCAGAGGGACTTTTCATCAGGGTGTCTAGAGACAGGACAGGGGGAATGGTTTGAAGCTGAGGGAGGGCAGGGTTGGACTGGATCTCAGGAAGAATGGGGGGTGGAGAGGCTCTGAAATAGGCTGCCCAGGGAGGCTGTGGATGCCTCCTCCCTGGGGATGTTGAAAGCCAGGTTGGATGAGGCCTTGAGCAGCTGAGTCTAGTTGAGAGGTGTCCCTGCCCATGGTGGGGAGGTTGGAGCAGATGACCTCTGAGGTCCCTTCCAACCTGAACTATTCTGTGATTCTATGAAAACTAAGCAAGTGCACAGCAGGAAAATCTGAATTGGGGAAGAAGTCACAGCTCAGATTCATGTAAACATAACCTAAAATCTAAACCTGACTTCAAGCTCTGCACTTGCAACATAGCTGAACAGCCAGGCCCACAGAGGAGTGTGGAACAGCAATGAATCCATTACCCAGGAGATCCCAAGAAAAGCACATATGGTTGGAAAAGCACATATTCCACCTGGGCATGGATTCAGGGAATGATTTCAGGAACTCAGCCTATGAGAGCCAATTCCCACTGACATTTATGAGAGTCTTTTGAGGGTCTGTATTGTCTGCAGGGGTAAATAAGGACTCACACGTACAAGATCTGGATATGAGTAACCGGAGGTCAGCACCACAGAGCCACTGAAATGAACAATCCAACCAATTGCTTTCATTTAAGCCCCTTCTTTGCTAACAGGAGGGCAGGGATGTCATCCAGAGGGACCTTGACAGGTTGGAGAGGTGAGTCCATGGCAACTTTATGAGGTTCAACAAGAGCAAGTGCAAGGTGCTGCGTCTGGGTTGGGATAATCCCAAGCACTGATATAGACTGGGCAGGGACTGGCTTGAGAGCAGCCCTGAAGGAAAGGACTTGGGGGTGCTGGGGGATGAGAAGCTCAACATGAGATACCAGTGAGTACTTGCAGCCCAGAAAGCCAATCACATCGTGGTGCTGCATCAAGAGAAGTGCGGCCCAGCAGGTCAAGGGAGGTGATTCTCCCCCTCTACTCAGCTCTGGTGAGACCCCACCTGGAGTACTGTGTCCAGTTCTGGAGCCCCAAGTACAGGAAGGATCTGGAGGTGCTGGAAGGTGTCCAGAGAAGCGCCAGGAGGATGATCAGAGGGCTGGAGCTCCACTCCTATGGAGACAGACTGAGAGAGTTTGGGCTGTTCAGTCTGGAGAAAGCTCCCAGGAGACCTTTTTGTGGCCTTCCAGTATTTGAAGGGGGCTACAAGAAAGCTGGGGAGGGACTTTGTAAGGTGTCAGAGAGTGATAGGACAGGGGGAAGTGGAACAAAACTAGAAATGGGTAGATTCAGCTTGGATGTTAGGAAGAAGTTCTTCCCCATGAGGGTGGTGAGACACTGGCACAGGTTGCCCAGGGGGGTGGTGGAAGCCTCATCCCTGGAGGTTTTTCAGGCCAGGCTGGATGTGGCTGTGAGCAACCTGATGCAGTGTGAGGTGTCCCAGGCCACAGCAGGGAGGTCGGAATTGGATGATCCTTGAATTGCCTTCCAAGCCTAACAATTCCCTGATTCTATAATTCTAAGCAAGTCAAGGTTATCACACTTGCTATGCCACTGCTCAAGCTAACTGGGTCTCTGCAGATAAAAGTGGTGGTTTCAAAACACGCCAGGACAAATGCACTGCTGTTGATCATCTGTGGAACTATTTTACTGTATCTGACAGAAAATGCCATTTTTTTTGGTCTGTAATTTTGTGTTACTGTGGCTGAACAGCCTGGGGAGGAGGAAAGAATTGGTCCAAGATCTTTTACAGCCCTGAGCTGCCTCATCAGTTTTCAGTACTTTTGCTAAGCTGGTTGAAAGAAAAATACACACAGTACAAAGTGCTCTGTCAGGAGAACAGGGAGGATATTGCATCCTGGAGGAGAGAAGGCTTTGAGTGATGTTGACTTCACAGTCTCCTGTGAAGCCAGGAAATTCATGGCCTCTTCCAAGCACACACTTTACCCACCTAAGCTATCAGACCATATTTTAGTTACCATCGGTTTGGTTCATTTCTTCTTCTGCTCTGGTTCTCCCCACAATGTTTGCCAACAGTGTGCCCAGGTGGCCAAGAAGGCTAATGGCATCCTGGCCTGCATCAGGAATAGTGTGGCCAGAATGAGCAGGGAGGTCATTCGGCTCTGTACTCAGCACTGGTTAGGCCACAACTTGAGTCCTGTGTCCAGTTCTGGGGCCCTCCATTCAAGAAAGATGCTGAGTTGCTAGAAGGTGTCCAGAGAAGGGCAACAAAGCAGGGGAGGGGTTTGGAGCACAGCCCTGTGAGGAGAGGCTGAGGGAGCTGGGGTTGCTTAGCCTGGAGAAGAGGAGGCTCAGGGGAGACCTTATTGCTGTCTACAACTACCTGAAGGGAGGTGGTAGCCAGGAGGGGGTTGGTATCTTCTCCCAGGCAACCAGCACCAGAACAAGAGAACACAGTCTCAAGCTGTGCCAGGGGAAGTTTAGGCTGGATGTGAGGAAGAAATTCTTCTTAGAAAGAGAGATTGGCCATTGGAATGTGCTGCCCAGGGAGGTGGTGGAGTCACCATCCCTGGAGGTGTTTAAAACGAGACTGGAGGAGGCACTTGGTGCCATGGTTTAGTTGATTAGGTGGTGTTGGGTGATAAGTTGGACTCAATGATCTCAAAGGTCTTTTCCAGCCTGCTTAATTCTGTATTCAGCTGTCCCTGCCACCTTTGTCTCCACTCAGCTTCCCAGTTTCTGAGATGTGGCCCTATTTTATCTTTGCAACATGGAATTAGCAGAACCAAATCGTACAAAGCCCCCTGAAAACCCACTGAGGCAGCTGACTTATTTCCTGCATTAGGTAGCAAAATTCCCTGCAATTTAAAGAACAAAAGTCCTTGCTGAAATGTTCGCAGTGGGAGGCCTTCTGGGACCTACTTTACTTCAGAAGCTTCTGGAGAAGCTGGACAAGATAAGCACAGTAGGTGTATTCCCTGTCTCCAGCATCCTGCATCCTCTCCAAGCTGATTTCCATCGTCCTCATTCCAACAGCACAACACTCACAAGGGTCACTGCTGATGTTTTCTTGGCCAGCTCTCCATCCTCTTCCACTTTGGCCTCTGTGCGTAAGACACCCTCACATCTTGTCTCAGCTTTCATGATCCTGTCCTCCAGTATTTCTCTCCTGAGAATGCTTTCCATATGGAACAGGCTACAGGACCCTCCTACTGGTAATTTGATTCAAACTGAATCAGGGAGGCTGGCAGAGGGGTGGGGGCTGTTACTGTGTAATACCCTCTTTGGAATCAAGCTGCCCTAGGAACTTCTAGCAGCCTATTCTGGATCATCAGGCTGAAGACAACAGGATGATCCACAGGGTCACATTCTGCATCTGCTTAAGCTGAGATGCAGAATCCAGCAGCACTGGAGATAAAGTTCAGACCTCTCTATTTGCTGTCCTTTGCCCAACTCCAGGGAGCCACCAGGTTGAGCCCCACTATTGACCAGAGGGGAAAGGCTTCAGAAGGTGAGGTTACACAGTTTGTTCTCATGAAGGGATGGAAGATTTCCCCTCACTACAGGTTCCAAAGCCCCATCTTTGAGCAAATGAGGAGGCTCAGATAGCAACCAGATAGAAAATCTTAAAGGGACTCCCAGTTACCACAAAAACTGCAAGACAAGATTGGGAAGAAACTAGATAATAGAGGAGTGATGCAGACACAGCACAGATTCACTTGTTGACCACCTCTGATTTGCAAACATTACACACCCAGACAACATCTTGATGATCTCAGAATCACAGAACAGCCCAGGATGGAAGGGACCTAAAAAGATCATCTGGTCCAGCTTTCATGGGCAAAGGAGCCCAGATGAGATGACCTAGTCACTTGTCCAGCTGGACATTGAAAGCCTCCAGTGAGGAGGACTCTACCACATCCCTGGGAAGGTCTGACTGATTATCCTGATGATTCATTGTTCTCACTGAACAAAAAGTACTGTCCTATATCAAGATGATGGGATCACCCTGCCAACTAGAAAGACTTTTTCCACTCCCTCTGACTTATTACTGACAATCATAGATCATGAACTACCAGTGTGCACTTGCAGTCCAGTAAGCCAATCACATGCTGGGCTGCATCGAGAGAAGTGTGGGCAGCAGGTCAAGGGAGGTGATGCTTCTCCTCTACTCCACTCTGGTGAGACCCCACCTGGATTACTGTGTCCAGTTCTGGAGCCCCTAGTACAAGACACACCTGGACATGCTGAAATGTGTCCAGAGAAGGGCCACAAGGATGGAGTTGGAGCTCCTCTGCTATGAGGACGGACTGAGAGAGTTGGGGTTTTTCAGTCTGGAGGAGAGAAAGCTCCCAGGAGACCTTGTTGTGGCCTTCCAGTATTTGAAGAGGGCTACAAGAAAGTTGGGCAGGGACTTTTTAGGATGTCAGGGAGCGATAAGACTAGGAGCAATGGAAAAAAATAGAAATGGGTAGATGGAGATTGGATGTTAGGAAGAAGTTCTTCCCCATGAGGGTGGTGAGACACTGGCACAGGTTGCCCAGGGAGGTGGTGGAAGACTCATTGCTGAGGGTTTTTCAGGCCAGGCTGGATGTGGCTGTGAGCAACCTGCTGTAGTGTGAGGTGTCCCTGGCCATGGCAGGGAGGTTGGAACTAGATGACCCCCGAGGTCCCTTCAAACCCTGACAATTCTGTGATTCTATGATCCTATGATCATAGAATGGTTTGGGTTGGAAGTTACCTTAAAGATCGTCTAGGTCCAACCCCCAGTGTGAGGGATTTTCTCTTTTTTCTGCTGCTTTTTCCCTACTGCCCATTTAAAGGTTGGGAAGCAAGATACCCCCAGGTGCAGATCTCTAAGAAGATCAGCTCTGGTCAGTCAGCTCCAGCTGCCGGCTGTGGTGGGATGCAGCCTTTTCCTCAGTCACAAAGCACAGCCCTTGAAATATGCTGCAGGATGGAGACAATTCCTGCTCCAGCATTTCTCTCCTGAGTTTTGTGAAGCACCAGTCATGCAATCCAAATGCAGGCCCCGTTTTTAATCCCAACCTCTAGCCTATCATTACCCTAAGAATGAGGCTGCACTCTCCCCACCCCAGAGAGAATCTGCTTCAGGCTCTCACATTATCAATCAGTCTGCTGCCAGGAAGGAGGAAAGATGCTTTCCTTCCTTCCACCTTCTATTTGGACCTTCACCTTCCCAGTGGGATCATTTTACTGGGTAAAGGAGGACAGAAAACAGGAGGAACAAAACACATCAGTGTGTGCACTGAAGAGGAATGAAACCCAAACCATAGTGAAATATCTGAAGGCACGTGGGAATTTGCTGGAAACTAGAGGAGGGAGGAAGAGAAGCAGCTCTCAGACCTTCTCCTGCTGCAGAGAGACTTAGTTATGAAAAGTTCCTTCTCCCTCTCTTACCTCTCTCCCCCTGCTCACCCTCTCCCCTGGGGAGGGGAAGGTAGCAAAGGCATCAATACAAAACAAATCACCTCGAAGAGGGTTGAAACCTGAGGGTTTGAAATCACTGCAAGAGGCAGAAGTGTCTTTGGGGGAAAGTTCAGACAGCTTCTTTTGCTTGCCAGCTGCTGGAAATATGGCAATCATTAGTTTCTCTCTCTCCAGTCCAGGGTAGCCCATTGCATTTCCACATGATGAACAACAGACTTGCACATAGGTCCAAAAGCTTGCCTCTCTTGCCAAGAATTATGGCACTAAGAAGCACATGTGCAAGGCCATGGGAGTATGGAAAGGGTTAATGTGTTGCTGGGGGTGGTACTTCTTGAGGAGAGGCAGAGGGAGGGCCAGTAGCTCAGCTGGAGAGCATACTTCACTCTCACTGAGTGACTACCAATGGGTATGGCAAGATGTGGACAACCTTCTTGCCTTCAGCTCAGGCAACTGCACTCATTTTATGGGTTTGGCAAAAGCCTGCTGGGATGCCTCTGAAAGGATGCCATCAGAGTTGGTGTGGAGGTGCAAGGATCCATGAGTCCTGCCTGACTTTGGGGGGCAAACCCTGAAAGATTCATAGAATGGTCCAGGCTGGAAGAGACCTCCAAAGGTCATCCAGTCCAACACACACACACACACACACACACACCCTCGAAGTCAGCAGGGACATCCCCAACTAGATCAGGCTGCCCAGGGCCCTGATGAGCCTCACCTTGAGTATCTCCAGGGATGGAGCCTCAACCACCTCCCTGAGCAACCTGTTCCAGTGTTCCACCACCCTCATAGTGAAGAACTTATTCCTGATATCCAGTCTAAATCTGCCTTTCTGTAGTTTGAAGCCATTGCCCCCTGTCCTGTCACTGTAGGTCTAGAGTAGAGTAGAGTAGAGTAGAGTAGAGTAGAGCAGAATAGAATAGAATAGAATAGAATAGAATAGAATAGAATAGAATAGAATAGAATAGAATAGAATAGAATAGAATAGAATAGAATAGAATAGACCAGGTTGGAAGAGACCTTCAAGTTCATCACGTCCAACCTATCATCCAACACCACCTAATCAACTAACCCATGGCACCAAGCACCCTGTCAAGTCTCCTCCTGAACACCTCCAGTGACGGCGACTCCACCACGTCCCTGGGCAGTCCATTCCAATGGGCAATCACTCTCTCTGTGTAAAACTTCCTCCTGACCTCCAGCCTGAACTTCCCCTGGCGCAGCCTGAGACTGTGTCCTCTATATAGTCAACTCCACCACCTCCCCAGGCAGCACATTCCAACAGGCAATCACTCTCTCTGTGAAGAATTTCTTCCTAACATCCAGTCTTACATGGGAATATCTCTGGTGACAACCAACACCACCTTTGCTCACCTCACACAGGGTAGGTTTCCAAAATGACAGCTCCTTTTCTACATGGACCACCTAACATTTGGGACAGTCAGCAGGGCTTTCAAGAAACCTACCACTGACAGAGGCCAGCTCTGTATCTGCATTGTCCATAAGAAGCAGCATGTTAACCATTCCTATAGAATCATAGAACATTAAAGGTTGGAAGGGACCTCTAGAGATCATCCAGTCCAATCCCCCTGCAAAAGCAAGGATCATCCAGGGTAGTCTGCAAAGGAATGCATCCAGGCTGGTTCTGGAAATCTCCACAGAAGGAGACTCCACAACCTCTCTGGGCAGCCTGTCCCAGTGGTCTGTCACCCTCACTGTAAAGAAGTTTCTCCTCATGTTGAGGTGAAACCTTCTGTGTTCAAGTTTGTATCCATTGTTCCTTGTCTCATTACTGGGCACCACCAAAAAGAGCTTGGCCCCCTCCACTTGAACACCCACCCCTCAGGTATTGATAGATATTGATCAGATCCTCTCTTAGTCTTCTCCTCTCAAGAGTAAACAGCCTCAGGGCTCTCAGACTCTTCATAGGAGAGACGCTCAAGTCTCCTAATCATCCTCCTGATCTCCAGCCTCAGACAGATCAACAGATCACCAGGAGCTGCTGTCCAACCTGAATTCATTTCCATCTTCCCTGTGCCACGTGTTTGTTCTCCACATAAACACAAAGTCCATGCCACAGAATCCCTGGTGTCCTGCTGCAATAAGCCCTGCAGCATAAAAGCAGTTTGATTTTAAGCAGAGGCTGCTGCAGAGTGTAGGAGGATGTTACCCACTCTGACTCTGCCATTGTCTTCTTGGTGACCTCAAGCAGGTAGTGTTATCTTCTCCACCTCTTTGTTAAACAGAGACACTGGTACTGACCACTCCTGTAAGTATTTTGACATCTCCTGCTGCTAAAAAGCCAGGTGCTGACATTATTTTGCAGCCAAGATTTACTCTCATCCACTTTAAAGCTCTGCCTCCTTCGTTTTCATTGCAAACCTCTTTGCTCCTCTATCATGAAACAACGAGTAGCTTTGCAAGTGCTCACAGAAGTGTAAAAGGGATGTACACAGCCTGGTGGAGAGCCCTGCTGCAGAGCAGGACTGCCAGAGCTGAAACCCTGGCTCTGTTGACCTCAGCAGGCACACTGCCAATGGGGTGACTATTTCTTGCTGATTCACCTCACATGAGAGCAGGAAAGGCATTTCAGAACGTTTTCTGATCCGCTTCTTGATGGGTTAGTCATCTCAGAAGTCACTAGGAATAAGGACAAATGGACCCCTCCTGTACAGCTCTACCCAGTTGACAACTCTGTGGGGACAGTGCCTGTGGTGGTGTTTTGCTGGTGAAGTTAACCACCACGGGCAGCCAAGCACCACACACCAGCCCAGGAACCTTTCAGAGCACTGACAGCTGATGTCTGCTGCTCATTTCACAGGGATTTTGCCCAGTGCAGTCTCTGAGGAAAGGGAAAAGGTGCCAAGACTGAAATAAGAAAGATAACATTGGTAAAGGTCAGAGCTCCATGGTGAGTGCAGAGGTCTCAAAGACTGGGGAATGCTGAACAGATGAGTCACTGGGCAGGGTTGCTGCATGTCCTGTGTTGGACAGATGGGGCACTCATTTTATCTAGGATCCTACATTTTTATGGTATTGTAGTAGCATCTAGAGGCCTTAAGAGTGAAGGGGATGGCTTTTGGGGCTGTGTGGGGTAGAAACTATCATGCAGGATGAAAGAAACCGATTTAATGTAGAACTTGGAGGCAAAAGTATGAGTATGTTGGAGCTGCTTACAAGCAGGATCTGGTTTACAGGTGCAGAAGGACACCTTACTTACTGAAAAGATATATGCTGACATAGTTATACATAATTACCAGCTCCCCATAGAAATATTAGTGTTTAACATCTCTGTTGGTGACATGGACAGTGGCATTGAGCACAGTTTCAGCAGGTTTGCTGACAACACCAAGCTGTGTGGTGCAGCAGACATGCTGGAGGGAAGGAATCCATCCAGAGGGACCTTGACAGGCTGGAGAGCTGAGCCCATGACAATCTCATGAGGCTCAACAAGACTAAGCACAAGGTCCTGCATCTGAGTCGGGGCAATCCCAGGCACTGATGTAGGCTGGGCAGGGACTGGCTTGAGAGCAGCCCTGAAAGAAAGGACATGGGGGTGCTGGGGGATGAGAAGCTCAGCATGAGCCACCAGTGTGCACTTGCAGCCCAGAGAGCCAACCAGAGCCTGGGCTGCATCAAGAGAAGTGTGGCCAGCAGGTCGAGGGAGGTGATTCTCCCTCTCTACTCCACTCTGGTGAGACCCCACCTGGAGTACTGTGTCCAGTTCTGGAGCCCCTAGTACAGGAAAGATCTGGAGATGCTGGAAGGTATCCAGAGAAGGACCATGAGGGTGATTAAAGGGCTGGAGATCCTCTGCTATGAGGACAGTCTGAGGAAGGTGGGGCTGTCAGTCTGGAGAAGAGAAGCCTCCAAGGAGACCTTGTTGTGGCCTCCCAGTATTTTAAGGGGGCTACAAGAAAGCTGGGGAGGGACTTTTTAGGGTATCAGGGAGTGATAGGACTGGGGGGAAGGGAAAAAAACTAGAAATGGGTAGATTGAGATTGGATGATGGGAAGAAGTTCTTCAGCATGAGGGTGGTGAGACACTGGCACAGGTTGCCCAGGGAGGGGGTGGAAGCCTCATCCCTGGAGGTTTTTAAGGCCAGGCTGGCTGTGGCTGTGAGCAGCCTGATCCAGTGTGAGGTGTCCCTGCCCACGGCAGGGGGGTTGGAACTGGCTGATCCTTGAGGTCCCTTCCAACTCTAACAATTCTATGATTCTATATACATCAAGCTTCTTATGGAACCTGCTACATCTCCTAATAGTTTGAGTGCTCAGAGCTTCACTGGGCAATGCAGAGGTTTTGCCTTAGTCCCATGGACAGATGTCAGAATTATTTCTGTTCAGTTCCCAAAGCAAAAAAAAAAATTGTGTGTTTTCTGGCACTGAAAGAATTATCACATTCAAAAGTAAAAACTGTGGCCAAGTGACATTTGTGTTTGAAATGCTGAAATCACAGCCTGACTTGCCTGACTTTCCCTCTGGATTTTCAGCCAAAGCCACAGACTGAGGGCAAAAGCACAGGATCAGCCCTAAATCCCACCCTGTTTTTAACTGAGCTCACTGTTCAACAAACAAAGCCACACAGCTCTAATGCAGTGATGCTCGTGCTGACACTTTCCACATCCCACTCCAGACCTTCATGTCATTTGTCCCACCACAAGCTAGTGCAGCGTACCCCACAACAGGAGGACAAGCTTGGAGTCTGCTTCTGACTGTGAATGAAAACAGCCCTGGAGTGAAATCCTGACCTTAGACAATAGGAGTTTTGCCACCAGCATAAGTGGGAGCAGTTTATTAGCTCAGGCTTTCTAACCCAGGCATTAGAGGCTTGAGTTTTTGACAGCTTTAATCCAGAAGCCCTCTGCTCACTGACATCATAGAACCATAGAATTGTCAGGGTTGGAAGGGACCTCAAGGATCAGCTAGTTCCAAGCCCCCTGCCATGGGCAGGGACATCTCACATTAGAGCAGGTTCCTCACAGCCACACCCACCCTGGCCTTCAAATCCTCCAGGGATGAGGCTTCCACCACCTCCCTGGGCAACCTGTGCCAGTGTCTCACCACCCTCATGGGGCAGAACTTCTTCCTGTCATCTAATCATCTCAATCAACCCATTTCTATTTTTTTTTCATTCCCCCTAGTTCTATCACTCTCTGACACCCTAAAATGTCCCTCCCCAGCTTTCTTGTAGGCCCTTTTCAGATACTGGAAGGCCACAATAAGGTCTCCTCAGAGCCTTCTCTTCTCTGGACTGAACCGCCCCAAATCCCACAGTCTTTCCTCACAGGAGAGGTGCTCCAGCCCTCTGATCATCCTTGTGGCCCTTCTCTGGAAGCTGATGCAATTCCATGAGTAGATAGGATAAAGCTGGAGCACTCAGGAGTATTTCTGCTCCACTTCTGCTGCCAAAAATGCGAAGCTGTCAGTCAGCTGGTCCTGTCCAGCCAACTAATTGTTCTTCTGGGGACAAAGTGCTGCGGCTCATGCGCCCCCGCGGTCTGCCATCGAACGTGCTGCTGAAGGAAGGCAAGTTTGACCAGTGGCCCCTCCCTCCTTGTGCAGTTGAAATAATAAATATTTGAGTTGTGATTTATTGGCTTGGAGACTGTTGAAAAGCTCCTCCAAACAACTGAAGTTTTAATGGTAACAAACGCCAGCCGCAGCGCATTAGAAAACATAAACAGCGGCGGAGACCCTTCGGCAGAAAACCACTTTGGGTACAGCTGACAGCGCTCAGCAATCCTCACCTCCCCAGGCCAGCACCCTCCAGACAGGGTCACAGTAAGTCCTTCCCTGCAGAAAGAAATCTCCCAAATGTCACAGTTCAGAGTCCTTTGAATACTAAGAGCTGCAAGAATCACAGAAACATTCAGCTTGGAAAAGACCCTCAGGACCACCAAGTCCAGCTGAGAACCCTACCCTACAAGGGTCACCCCTAAACCACAGCCCCAAGCACCACATCCAAACCACCTTTAAACACATCCAGGCTTGGGGACTCAGCACATTCCAATGCCTGAAGAAAGGCTCTTGGAGCAACTGGCCCAGGCTTTGGGTTATTCAGGACCAGAGGCAAGGTTTGATGAAAGGATTTCACAGCTTTACAGATTGCATTGGGCTGGAAGGGACCCTCAAAGAGTATCTTGTCCAACCCCCTGCAGTCAGCAGGGACACTTCCAACTAGATCAGGCTGCCCAGGGCCACACTGAGTCTGACCTTGAATGTCTGCATGGACAGGGCCTCAAGCACATCCCCGGACAACCTGTTCCAGTATTTCACCACTCTTATTGTAAAGAATCTCTTCCTGATGTCCAACCTAAATGTCCCCTGCTCCAGTTTAAACAATCACCACAGGCCCTTCTAAATAGTCCCTTCCCTGCCTTCCTGTAGATCCCCTTCAGATATTGAATTGCAGCTATAAGGTTTCCCCAGAGGAAACCCAGGGCAGCCCCCGCTCTCTGGGTCCTTCCCACTGCCTTCCCCTCTGCACACCACTTCTTGCTTCCCAGCCCTGTCCTGTGCTCTACTCCTAACAAACTTGCTCAGAGCCAAGCTCCATCACAGCACAGAGCACCTGTACAGCACCCAGGGCTGTCCCAAAGGCAAGCAAGGTGCCCACAATGACCCTTACAGCCAGACGGGCTGAGGAGCACATCTTTGCAGTCCAGGGTAAGCAATTCAGGTTGTTCTGTTGGGCCATGGAAGACAGATGAGCTACTTGTAGAGCAAAACTAGAAATGGGTAGATTCATATTGGATGTTAGAAAGAAATTCTTCACTGTGAGCGTGCTGAGACACTGGCACAGGTTGCCCAGGGAGGTGGTGGAAGCCTCATCCCTGGAGGTTTTTCAGGCCAAGCTGGATGTGGCTCTGGGCAGCCTGATCCAGTGTGAGGTGTCCCTGCCCATGACAGGGGGGTTGGAACTGGCTGATCCTTGAGGTCCCTTCCAACCCT
The DNA here is from genome assembly GCF_026170545.1 of Melanerpes formicivorus. NCBI lineage: Eukaryota > Metazoa > Chordata > Aves > Piciformes > Picidae > Melanerpes > Melanerpes formicivorus. Next base: position 2,678,576 of record NW_027142359.1, on the reverse strand, counting down.
AACAATTCTATGATTCTGTGATTCTATGATTCTATGCCCAGGTCACAAGTGTCAGTGCATGGCTGGGTACCACAGAACAATGTCACCCACTCCAGGAAGCACCCAGGGTGCTCACAGCCCAACTCTGCTTCCATCACACAGCTGTTTTTCCATGGGTAGAAATAAGAGATTCTGTTTGCCTGGGTTGATTCTCAGAACAAAATCACACAGAATCACAGGATGGTCTGGGTTGGAAGGGATGTCCAAAGGTCATCTAGTACAAGCCCCTCTACAGTCAGCAGGGACATCCTCAACTAGATCAGGCTGCCCAGAGCCCTCCTGAGCCTCACCCTGCCCAGGGCTCTGGACAGCCTGATCTAGTTGAGGATGTGATGGGGCCCCAAACATCCATGGTTCCTTTGCCCTCCCATCAGCCCTGCCAACACAACTGCTTGCACAATCTCTCTTAAAGAAAATGCTTTCAAAATAATCATGTCTACTACTTCTACTATAATGACTTACTGTGCTTTTTTTTGACAGTATCAGAGTAGAGAATTGAGTACCAATGCAGCTACATCTGCAGGCTTGAGGCCTGGCAGTTAGAGCTCAGGTAGATGTGACTGGGAGCCTCTTCAGTGAGCCAGAACAAGATGCTTCAGCATCCCCTAACCCTAAACAAGTATTCTGGTTACAGCCACCCCACCTTGTTGGGTGGGGAATGGATTTACATCTTTTAACAGACCATTCACAGACGAGGTTCTTTAATTCCAAGCACTGCAGGGGGGAGAAGAGAGTTTTTGACCTATGTGACCATCACAGTTGCTGCCATCACTCCCTTAGCCCTGGATTTAAGCTGAATGCCCTTGGCCTTTCTCCAGATACTGATGACAAGGCAACCTTCTTGTACCTCAGCAGCAGTTTCTAGACCAGAGGAAAGACTCAATCTCAGAAGGTGCTGTGGTCTCAACACCAACCAGCAGCACAGTGTTGCCCACCAGGAGAACCTTCTGTACTCACCAGGCTGGCACAAGGCTGAATATCCACAGGACACCCAGCAGACCTACTGCTGGCTTCCCCTTGCACTGGTGTGACCCTGGGAAGCTCTTCAATACATGGAAGCTTTACTAGGCAATAAAAGAGATTGGAAGCTCCTCTTTCAGAGACAAAACACTCTCTGCCTTCACAGCAATCACATCAAAGCCTAAGCAGGAGGGGAGTAAGAAGAGCTATCCAAAAGCACAAGTCCCTTTTGTCAAGCCTGGTCCAAGGATGTTTTGTGCTGCTCAAAGCCTAGGGTTTCATCTATCCACAGCATTTCCTTACCTCATAGATGCTACCTAAAACAGCTTTGACGAGTGCACAGCCAAGATTGCCACCTTTTATTCAAACAGGGGAAGCATGGACAAGTAATGAGTTCCAGAGGCTGGAAATCAGGATGTTTTGATTTGAGATAAAGTTCAAAACCATGTGTGAGTGACCAAAGACACCCTGCCTGAGCCTTGCAGGAAATAAGCGATTGAAGGCATTTTTCCACAAGAGCAAGAGTTTACTGTCAATAAACCCTTGTTTACTGTCTACACAAGAGCTGTGGCTACTACTTTAGTCAAACATCCCTGTTTTGTCTACTTCATCCATTCCAAGCCACTGCCAACAATTTCTCTTTCCACAGCGGTGGATGCCTGGGAAAGGGCCTTGTCTCTATAGAATCCAAACTGCACCTTGACATCCCAGCATGTCCAGGGCTCCTTCGTGCCCCTCCAGCCCTGCATGTGTGCTGACCTGGGCAGACACTGCTTCCCCTGCTCCCTTCCCCGCTCCACGGGCAGTCAGCAGGCTTCATACAGCACTCTGCCAAGGCCATGACATGAAGATACCTCAAGGATCAGTACTGGGACCAGTCCTGCTTAACATCTTTGTTAGTGATATGGACAGTGGCACTGAGTGCACTCACAGCACCAAGCTGTGTGGTGCTGCTGACACACTAGAGGGAAGGGATCCATCCAGAGAGACCTTGACAGGCTGGAGAGCTGAGCCCATGACAACGTGATTGATGAGGTTCAACAAGACCAAGTGCAAGGTCCTGCCACTGGGTTGGGCCAATCCCAGGCACTGACATAGGCTGGGCAGAGAGTGGCTTGAGAGCAGCCCTGAGGAAAAGGACCTGGGGGTGCTGGGGGATGAGAAACTCAACATGAGCCACCAGTGTGCACTTGCAGCCCAGAAAGCCAACCAGATCCTGAGCTGCATCAAGAGAAGCATAGCCAGCAAGTTGAGGGAGGTGATTCTCCCCCTCTGCTCTTCTGCTCTGCTGAGACCCCACCTGGAGTACTGTGTCCAGTTCTGGAGCCCCTAGTACAGGAAGGATTTGGAGGTGCTGGAAGGTGTCCAGAGAAGGGCCACGAGGATGATCAGAGGGCTGAAGCTCCTCTCCTCAAGGTTCTGCAGTGAACAATCCCAAGTTGGTAAAGAGCCTCACCCAAAGCCCATTGAAATCAGGGCCTCTTCACTGGCTTTGTCATCTGTGACTGCACAACAAGCACAGCTTTTCCCACTGCAGTCTGCCTGCCACCAAAGCTTTTCTGTTCCTCTCCATATTTTTCCACTGTTCCTAATAAAGCCATTTTCTTACATTATGTTAATATGTGAAGGGGAAAAAAAAACAGCAAGGGAAAAAAAAAAAGGCAAGAAAGAAAAGTAAAGAGAAACCCTTAATAAATACACAATCAACCCTGAGGTAATTTTCCTCCATTTTTTTCTTCTTTTTTTTTAAATAAAGTGTTCTCTACAAACTTCAGGCACTTCAAAATGTGCCTTTGAAACTGAAGCCTGTGGAAAAGTTAAAGGAGTGATTGCTGATAAATAGTTCCATATGATTTATTGCATATAAGCTCCTTCCTCCCCCCCACCCCAGAGTGCTTTAGCAGATCCTGAGGCATGGTCCTTTTGCCTTCTAAGAGATGTGTGTTGAGGTTGAATGTTTTTATTAATGACACAGGCAGTGGGATCGAGGGCACCATCAGCAGGTTTGCAGACGACACCCAGCTGAGTGGTGCTGTTGACAGAATAGAATAGAATTAACCAGGTTGGAAAAGACCTTTGAGATCATCAAGTCCAACCTAACACCCAACGCCATCTAATCAACTAAACCATGGCACCAAGTGCCCCTTCCAGTCTCTTCTTAAACACCTCCAGTGATGGTGACTCCACCACTTCCCTGGGCAGCACATTCCAATGGCCAAGCTCTCTGTGAAGAACTTCTTCCTAACATCCAGACTAAAGCTCCCCTGGCACAGCTTGAAACTGTTTTGCTGCGGCAAACCAGTGTGTATTCCAAATCATTCACTGCTACCTTCCTTTCCAGACAATTATTCTCTGGTTTCTGCTCAAACACTTGATTTTTCTGGCCAAAGTGTAATATCTTGCCCTTGACATTACTGAAATTCATGTTGTTGATTGTAAACCATGTGTCCAGTTTACCAAGGCCATTTGTCAACCCTTTTCTCCCAGAGTTTTTGCACTTTTTGAATTCCTTTGACCTACTTACCTGTGTCCATCTTCTCCATAAATTACATCAGCTGTTTCTGCTCCCAGTCTTGCCCAGAGCAGAGTAAATAGGGTTCTGTTCCAGAGGAATTCGATTTTGTTAGTATTATTTGGATTAATTTCAACATCAAGGTATTTGGTATAAACTTCATCTTGAGAGAGGACTCCACTGGCAACTTCATATTGATGTGCTAGAGGGGGTGGGATGTCATCCGGAAGGACCTGGACAAGCTGGAGGGGTGGGCCCAGGTGAACCTCATGAGGTGCAGAGTTATGCACCTGGGCCAGAAGACTCCTCCTCATCAATAGAGGCTGGGGGATGAGATGATAGAAAGCAGCCCTGCAGAAAAGGAATTGGGGGTGCTGATGGATGTGAAGCTGCACATGAGCCAATGGTGTGAGCTTGCAGCACAGAAGGCCAATGGCAGCCTGGACTGCATCAAGAGATGTGTGGCCAGCAGAGAGAGAGAGATGATTCCAACACTCTGGTGAGACCTCACCTGGAGTACTGTGTGCAGCTCTGGGGCCCTCAGCACAAGAAGGATGGTGCAGGTCCAGAGAAGGGCCATGAAAATGATCAGGGGGTTGGAGCAACTCTGCTATGAGGACAGGCTGAGGGAGCTGGGGGTGTTCAGCCTAGAGAAGAGGAAGCTGCAGGGAGCCCTAATAGCAGCCTGCCAGTACCTGAAGGGGGCTACAAGAAGGCTGCAGAAAGACTGTTTGCAAAGGCCTGCAGTGAAAGGATGAGGGACACTGGTTTGAGAGAAGAGCAAATTTAGCCTGGATGTTAGGAACTAGTTCTGCACCATGAGGGTGGTGGAACACTGGAACAGATTGCCCGGGGAGGTGGTTGAGGCCCCATCCCTGCAGATATTCAAGGTGAGGCTTGACAAGGCTCTGAGCAACCTGATCTAGTTAAGGATGCCCCTGCTGACTGCAGGGGGGGTGGACTGGGTGAATTTTGGAGGTTCCTTCCAACCCAAAGCATTCTATGATTCTATATTTTATATGCTAAAGAGCTTCCTCCAGTTCCAGAGCACCCAACAGCTATTCAGCATCAGCAGTGCTCCCTTAAGCAGAAACATCCTTTAGGATGAAAGCAAACTGAATTGGTGGAATTGCACAGAAATCACTTTTAGGAAACACTTGAAATGTTCCTCCCTGTTGTCAGGGCAGGAAGGATGCCCTGAGCAGGAAGGGTGCCCAGTTTTAGTTAGGCTGTGGCAACCCCCAAAGGTTTATCAGATGTTCTGATAAATTCCTGAGTGGTCTGAAGGAGAATGGAAGTTGTCATTGCCTGACAACAGCAGCAAATCTATCTGATGGCACAGCAGATGGAGAGCTTTTGATGGTAAGGCTAGAGATAGTGCTGGCTCTTGACAGCAGCTCCAAGAAACCACATCTCCCCTTCTTCAGAAGAGGTCAGATAATACTTTCCAGTATATTTCACTGGGCCTTCAAAATCTGTTAGCTGGAAAGACTCAGTGTGTAAAACAACCCCAGAAGTAGGCACCTATTCAGCTTTCCTGCTGCACCAGTTACACTACAAAGAACTTGGGAAACCTCCCAGAGTAAACTAATGCAAACTCTGGTTCAGCCCATGTACACTTCTGGCTTGCTGGGCAGGATTAGGGCTTTCTGCCAGAGATTATCCAGGTTTCAGCAGACAAAGGCAAATCCATGTGCAAAAGCCTCTGAGGGGACCTTCCTCACTTCTGTTAGGGCTAGAGATGTGCATAAAATTTTAACTTAAAGATAGATGAAGCAGGAACCCAAACTTTATGCCTGGCTTATTGCTAACTGTGTGAGGAACAAGCCAGTCATAGAGTCACAGAATGGTTTGGGCTGCAAGGCACCGTTAAAGTCCAAATCCCCTATAGAAAGCATCTGCAACTAAAGCAGAGCCCTATCCAGCCTGACCTGGAATGGGATAGGAATTGCAACCTCTCCGGGCAACTAGGGCCTGGAATGGGATGGGGCTTGACAAGAGGACAGAGTCTAAAGCTGCACCAGGGGAGGTTCAGACTTGATGCTAGGAAGAAATTCTACACAGAGAGAGTGATTGCCCATTGGAACGGGCTGCCCAGGGAGGTGGTGGAGTCACCATCACTGGAGGCGTTCAGGAGGAGACTTGAAAGGGTGCTTGGTGCCATGGGTTAGTTGATTAGGTGGTGTTGGATGATGGGTTGGACTTGATGATCTCAAAGGTCTCTTCCAACATGGTTAATTCTATTCTATTCTGGTCTAGTCTAGTCTCTCTGGGAAACTAGGGCCTGGAATGGGATGGGGCTTGTCACCTCTCTGGGCAACTAGGACCAGTGTTTCACCCACCCCTCTCATGGTGGAAAATGTCTTCCTTATAGCTAGTCTGAATCTCCCCTCTTCTACTTTCAGACCATCACCCCTTGTCCTGTCACAAGAGGCCCTGCTCAAAAGACTTTCTCCATTTTTCTTACCTCCATATATTGGAGTGTAAGGATTGCAGACTGGTTTTACCTAGAGAACATGTGAACCAATACAGGCCTGATGTAAGCTTCAGGCCAGGAGCCACCTACTATGGGAGGCAGAAGTTACGCTTCACTAAATCACGTCCAGCTCTGGAGCCCCTGTCACAGGAAGGATCTGGAGGAGATGGAAGGGGTCCAGAGAAGGGCCACAAGGATGAGCAGAGGGCTGAAGCTCCTCTCCTATGGAGACAGACTGAGAGTGTTGGGGCTGTTCAGTCTGGAGAAGAGAAGGCTTCAAGGAGACCTCATTGTGGCCTTCCAGTATCTGCAGAGGGCTACAAGAAAGCTGGGGAGGGACTTCTTAGGGTGTCAGGGAGTGATAGGACTGGGGGGATGGAGCAGAAGTAAAAATGGGTAGATTCAGATTGGATGTTAGGAAGAAGTTCTTTAGAATGAGGGTGGTGAGACACTGGCACAGGTTGCCCAGGGAGTTGGTGGAAGCCTCATCCCTGGAGGTTTTTAAGTCCAGGCTGGATGTGGCTGTGAGCAACCTGCTGTAGTGTGAGGGGTCCCTGCCCATGGCAGGGGGGTTGGAACTGGCTGATCCTTGAGGTCCCTTCCAACCCTGACAATGCTGTGATTCTATGACTCTAATCCACCCTTTTACACACTACTGGATCTGGACAGGATCCTAAACCCTGCTCAGGCAGAATGCAGGCAGCAACAGGCAAATATATCTGTACCCATTTGTCAGATGTGAACTCAGATGCCTTTAGAGTGCTTGGAAGGATGTCACAGTGCTCCTTTCCAAAATTCATAGTGAGGAAATGGCTGGGCTGAGCTCTCTGAGCTCTAAACAGGAAACAGGTTCTTCACTCTCAAGTGGCTGAAGGGAAAATATCATCTCAAAGTGGCAGCAACAATTCTGGCTGCATGGTCCTAAACTGTGCCAGAAGTTCAGGTAAGATCAGAAAGCAGCCCCAGATGCACTGAGCAGAATTCAGCAACTAAGCTTCAGGTTGCCCTTGATCAGCAGAGCTGATACCCAGCTGGTAGGACCTTGCCAAAGGGACAAAACACAGGGCCTTTAGGAGAGCCTAGAAGGAAAAGCGAGAAGGGAGGGGAAAATGCTGGAAATGCTCGCTCCAAAACTAGGAGAGGCATGAGACCTCCTTCTCTAAGAAGAAAAGATAAGATGGAGATACATTTGGATGGGGAATTGAACCAGTTTGTCTCACGATGCCACACACAGCAAGGGCACATACATGTCCCCAGAGGTCCCAGCAGACTTAACACTCTGCTACCAAATGTTCCTTCAGCTGAAAATGGACCTGAGCGGAAGACAAACAGCACTGATCCCAGAGGTGAGGAAGAAGTCAGCTGAGTACAAACATGTGGGGCTCTCTCTCCTATGTTTTGTGTTCTCTTGTTTGTTATAGGAAAGAAAGGTTGTGTGTGGGTGGGCTGGGAGCCCCCTACTCACACAATGTGGAAACAATAAATCATGGGCAGCCCTGAAGAGCCACTTGGGATTTGTCAATGTGAAAAGCCCTCTTTCTCCTCTGGAATAAACCTCCACTTTTGCCCTCCATCTTCCTCTCAGCCCAGCACAGGATTCTTGGGCAGGGTCTCACAACCCATTAAAGCTCAACTTGGGCAGACCAGACAGCGGGGAGCTGGCTGAAGCACTGAAGTCTGGTCCTGCTTGGACAGTGTGGGTTTAGTCTCAACTCCACACACACTTTGTCCATGGACTACTGCACCAGCAGGTCTTGCTTTGGCTAGCCCCAATTCCCATCTTGACTTTGCACACACAAGGAATGTGACATCTTTCAGCACACTGGTTCTGCTTCACTGACTACAACAGACTTCCTTAGAAGCAAGCCTTGTCTCACCCCTCCTGGCCACTTTTCACCCTTCTCTGCTTTTCACATTTCTCTTTCCTCCTAAGACTTCCCAGTGGGGGCTTCTGAAGGTCCTTATTGCCCAGCACTCAGCAGGGATGAGAGGCAGATGGTGGAGTTCATTGATGCCATTGTGGCCAAACACATCCCCTGCCCCCCAGACAGTGGCTTCTGCAATTCCTCAGCCACTCCTCCACCTTCTGGGAAGGGGTCACCATGGTGATTTATAAGCTTAGGAACCAAATGCCTCTCACAGAGCAGTGGGTAAACAGGCCAGCCTCCCCAGTAGCCCTGTACAGCTACATATGGCAAGCAGAGCTTCACAGAGGCTTTTGTCCACGTTTCCCATCAGTCAGACAAGTGTCTAAACCCAAACTATGGCCAAGGTTACCTTATCAGTGACCCCCAGCCTCTGGCCTTGCTTCAGTAGGCCCTAGAGATCTCAGAGTGTCCATTCCCAGCCACACACAGATACTCTCCCCTACCAGGCTCTCTGCCTCTTTCCCTGGAAAACAGAGGCTGCAGAGCATGGAATTAGCTACATTAGTCCCGGGGGCATCCCCAGAGGAAGGACATTAACCTGAAATTACACATTTGTCACTTTTTCTATGCTGTAGACTCAGATAAGCCTACCTGCCCTTTTGGTCCTGCTAGCCAAGGAGGTGAATGCCATCCTACTCTCCATCAGCAGGCACACATGGAATGCCCTGCATGCACAGCCAAATCATAGAATTGTTAGGGTTAGAAGGGACCTCAAGGATCAGCCAGTTCCAACCCCCCTGCCATAGGCAGGAACACCTCACACTACAGCAGGTTGCTCACAGCCACATCCAGCCTGGCCTGAAAAACCTCCAGGGATGAGGCTTCCACCACCTCCCTGGGCAACCTGTGCCAGTGTCTCACCACCCTCATGGGGAAGAACTTCTTCCTAACATCCAATCTGAATCTACCCATTTCTAGTTTTGTTCCATTGCCCCCAGTCCTATCACTACCTGACACCCTAAAAAGTCCCTCCTGTAGCCCTCTGCAGATACTGGAAGGCCACAATGAGGTCTCCTTAGAGCCTTCTCCTCTCCAGACTGAACAGCCCCAACTCCCTCAGTCTGTCCTCATTGGAGAGGAGCTCCAGCCCTCTGATCATCCTCATGGCCCTTCTCTGGACACCTTCCAGCACCTCCAGATCCTCCCTGTACTAGGGGCTTCAGAACTGGACACAGTACTCCAGGTGGGGTCTCACCAGAGCAGAGTAGAGGGGGAGAATCACCTCCCTTGACCTGCTGGCTATGCTTCTCTGGATGCAGCCCAGGATGTGATCCTTGTAGTGAGGGACAGGTGGCATCCATGCACAACAACCTTGACTTAGCTTTGCTGTTTCCTGCCTCAGGAGAAGTCTCCCATTGATTCCTGCTAGCAGATACAATCATTCTCTACTATCTTCAGAAATGTGCAAGTATGTGTTGCAATGGTTGCATGTGAGGAAATTCTGAGAGCCCTGGGGCTTTTTAGTCTGGAGAAGAGAAGACTGGGAGGGGATTTAATAAATGCCTATAAATATCTGAGGGCTGGGTGTCAAGAGGAAGGGGACAGGCTCTGCTCAGTTGCATCCTGTGATAGGACAAGGGGTAATGGATATAAACTATATCACAGGAGGTTGCACCTCAACACGAGGAGGAACTTCTTCACTGTGAGGGTCCCATACCAACCAGAACAGGCTGCCCAGAGAGGTTGTACTTCTCTGAAGGTATTCCAGCCTCATCTGGATGTGATCCTGTGTGACCTGTGCTGGATTCTATGGTCCTGCTCTGGCAGGGAGGTTTGACTTGATGATCTCTGGCGGTCACATCCAACCCCTAACATCCTGTGACCCAGTTATGAATGTTTAAATTAAATCTTAACTGCAGGGGGGGAAAATAGCAAATATTTGTAGTCAGATCTCCACTACCTGACTGAGCAATGAGAGTACAGATTGTGTCAGGTGTCAGAAGTTTTTGTTGTTGCTGTTGTTAACTTTTTTGACCAGGCCAAACTGAAGTCATTTATAGAAGGGAAAGAAAAATAAATCTACCATAGTATCTTTTTCTGTTGTTCCATTTCTGCAATTAAAATCAACAAGCTAAGTTCTGCCTTAGCACCAGAAGAGTTAATGTAAAGAATAACAATGGGAAGCAGAGAGATATTTATTTGGTTTTAAAGAACTTGTTCTTCATGCAAAGAAAATGAAGGTTGGAAGCAGAAAAGAAACATCTGCCTCCTCCAAAGTTAGGAGGAACGGTCTTGCACATTCCTAACTTTTCTCCTGTCCCTTTGCTTTTCAGGTAACACAGGCAGCTGGGCAAGTGGGCAACTGGCACTAGAAAAATTACACAAATAGATACATGAAAAAGAAAGGGCTTCAGATACTTTCACTTCTGGGAAGAAATATTTTGAGGGAGTAGGGAGATGACTTTCTGCAGACAAATCTGATCCTTCCTGGACTTTAAGGTCTGAGGAAGGTACAGAATGACTGCAGCAGACACTTAATTGCTTTGGGTTTTCAGCAACCACCTAGCAGCCTTTCTGTACCTGAAGGAGCTACAGGAGAGCTGGGGAGGGACTTCTGACAAAGGCTTGTAGTGATAGAATGAGGGGCAATGGATTGGAGGTGGAAGAGGGGAGATTGAGACTGGACATTAGGAAGAAATTCCTCACAGTGAGGGTGGTGAGTCACTGGAACAGGTTGCCCAGGGAGATTGTGGATGCCTCCTCCCTAGAGGTGTTCAAGGCCAGTTTGGATGAGGCCCTGAGCAACTTGGGCTATTAGAACATGTCCCTGCCCATGGCAAGGGGGTGGAACTGGAAGATCTTCACTGAGAGAGTCGTTTGCCATTGGAATGTGCTGCCCAGGGAGGTGGTGGAGTCACCATCTCTGGGGGTGTTCAAGAGGGAATTGGACGTGGCACTTGGTGCCATGGTTCAGTAGTCATGAGGTCTGTGGTGACAGGTTGGACTTGATGACCTTTGAGGTCTCTTCCAACCTTGGTGATTCTGTGTGACTGGGGTTGAAAATGTCACCTACAGCCCCAGTAACACAGCTTTGAGCCTTGCTCTGGCTGATCTGGCCTGAAGTGTCTGGTTAAACAAGCTCATGCATGGTTTACTGAATTCAACAGCCCTGTCAATCTGGGGGAGAAATGGAAACCTACACAACTCTCAAGAAATCCAAATGTATTACTGAAATGTTTTAATGCTTTGAACAACTCAAACTGAATAGATTTCTTTCCTTTAACCCAAATGTTTTTTCCCTTTAACCCAACTTCTGTTTTTCCTTCTTTTCCAGCTGCCTTTCCTACCTGCTTAGAGGCAGTTTTCTAGCCTAGCTGAATGCAACTGTAAGAAAACATCGGCCTAAAACACTTCAAGACAGCAAATAATGCTTTTGAGAACAGGTAGCTTTACAGAGTCCAGAAGGAAATAGCTGAAAGCTAAAAAATGTTTGGTTTATTCTGCAGGAGTGGGGCATAATGAAAGCAGCTGGAAACAATTTGGATGGCAAGCTTCTTTTATACAGCTCAACATCTCCCTAACCTCAGCATTCACCTTGAGTACAAATTGCCCCGGCAGCCTGCAGTCCAGGATTAAGAAACTATTGCTTATTTAAATACAGATTTGCTGGGGATATCCACAGGAAATTTGAGGAGCTCCTTACTGAATGCAGACCATTGTTTGCATTACAGTAGCACTTATATGACTCCAGCAAACCCAGCACAGCGTGCACAGCACCGGACAAGCTTTGCAGGTACCCTCCCCAGTTCCAATTGCCATCATTTGCCACTATTACTGCATCACCTAAGAGCTTTAGATGTTCCTGCGGAGCTGAAAAGCTCCTTTCTGCCCTGAAGCTGTCCCAGCCCCATGCTGCTGACACACACAAAAACCAGGGTTCTGATCAGCTCCAGCAGATGGGCAGCTGTGGGCACAGAGGTGAGCGTGACTGCTTCAAGGTTACAGAGGCAACCTCTGGCAGAGCCAAGAGTAAATCCACGTCTCTGGCACCAAAGGCTGTGTCACAACCAGCCCCAGTTTTCCTCTCTGATCTTGTTTCTCTCTTTCTCACATAAATATTTGCATGGCTAGAATGAAACCACATTGCATTTTTTTTTCCCTTAGGAAAAACAAGAAGTACTTAAAATATTTCTGTATTTCCCCCCCACCTCCCCCAGCTCTCTTTGGTTTTTTTAAGGGTTAGCAGGGGAATAAATTTTTATTTTTCTAGGCATAAAAAGAAAAGAAGGAGCAGGTCCAGGTGGAGTCAGGCTCCCTGAAAGCCCTTCATTCATCAGTTCTACCGGCCCTGACATCACTGCAGGACGGCACAGACACAGCTCAGGTGAGGGGAGAGGGGCAGCAGCAGTGTGAGGCTCTTTGTGAGGGAGTCACCTGAATATTTCCCTGGGAAATCCACGACTCTGTGATTGATCATCGGTGCCAAGCACAGCTCATTTGACTCGTGGGTGATTGCAGGACAAGCATACACTGAATTTCCTAAGCATGACCATCCCAGAAGATGAACATGATTAACCCACACCTCTCTTCCCTTCTCAGGAACAACAAGAACCATTCACTCCCTTGGAAAACAGAGCTGGGGACATCTCTGGCTCTCCTGAGGAATTTCACCTGCTCCTGCCAGCTTCTATGAAAGTCCCAGGACATGCTCATGCCCACACAAAACAGCCCAAGGTGGATAAACTCCCCACTTAGCTTCAGGCCAACCTGACTCAGGGAAGTCATTCTTCCCCCGGACTCAGCACAGGTTAGGCCACACCTTGAGTCCTGTGTCCAGTTCTGGGCCACTCCATTCAAGAAAGAAGTTGAGATGCTGGAACACGTCCAGAGAAGGGCAAGAAAGCTGGGGAGGGGTCTGGAGGACAGCCCTGTGAGGAGAGGCTGAGGGAGCTGGGGTTGCTTAGCCTAGAGAAGAGAAGGCTCAGGGGAGACCTTCTTGCTGTCTACAACTACCTGAAGGGAGGTTGTAGCCAGGTGGGGGTTGGTCTCTTCTCCCAGGCAACCAGCAGCAGAACAAGAGGACACAGTCTCAAGCTGTGCCAGGGGAAGTTTAGGCTGGATGTTAGGAAAAAATTCTTCCCAGAAAGAGAGATTGGCCATTGGACTGTGCTGCCCAGGGAGGTGCTCTTGTGGCATCCTGAGCTGCATCAAGAAAAGTATGGCCAACAGGCCTAGGGAGGTTCTTCTCCCTCTCTACTCTGCCCTGGTGAGACCACACCTGCAACACTGTGTCCAGTTCTGGGCTCCCCAGTTCATGAGAGACAGAGACCTGCTGGAGAGAATCCAACAGAGAGCCACAGGGATGATTAGGGGACTTGAGCATCTCCCCTGTGAAGAGAGACTGAGAGCCCTGGGGCTGTTTAGTCTGGAGAAGACTGAGAGGGGATCTGATCAATGTCTATAAATATCTAAGGGGTTGGAGTCCAGTGGAGGGGGACAAGCTCTTTCTGACAGTGCCCAGTAATGAGGCAAGGAGCAATGGATACAAACTTGAACGTAGAAGATTTCACTTCAACACGAGGAGAAACTTCTTTTACAATGAGGGTGACAGAGCCCTGGAACAGGCTGCCCAGATAGGTCGTGGAGTCTCCTTCTCTGGAGACATTCAAAACCTGTCTGTATGCATTCCTCTTTGGACTACCTTGGATGATCCTGCTTTGGCAGGGAGGTTGGACTGGATGATCTCTGGAGGTCCCTTCCAACCTGTAATGTACTGTGATACTGTGACCCCTCTCTTGGGAGGATGTTGGTTGATACTGCAGGCGTAACCAAGCCCCCTCCCAGCGAGGAGAGGCAGAGGGCAGCTCCACGCCTGCTCGGCTGGGAGGGTGCAAAAAGGGGGAGAGGGAAGGCGTGTGTGTCTCCGATGTGTCTGCCCGCTTTGAGTCTTTCTTCCTAACACGTTTCCTCTTTTATGCAAAGCATGTTTCTCTTCTGCTTTCCGTCTCCTTGATTTCGTTTTAAAGTGCAGTGGTTTTACGGCATGAAGAGATAAAGAGAGGAAGAGGGGAGGGAAAGTGGTACACAAAAAAAAGCAATTAAGGCTGGCGGCTGGTTATTGTAATGCACTGAAAACCAACCCAAATCGTTCCCTTTGAACAAGGGGCCACTTCTGCTGCTGATAGGCTCAGGGTTTACACAGCCTTCATCCACAGGACTGGAAACTCTCCAGGTAAAACTCTTGTCTCAGTGAAAGATTAGACTATCGTGGCTGAGAGGAATGGGAACCTTTCAAAGGAAGAACCAGCACCACTGCTGGAACACTCTAGACCTGTCAGCCTTTCATTTGAGCCATACTTGTGCTCTGAAATTCTTGTACTCGTAGATGGAGGGTTCCTATTTGAGGGGAGGAACTGCTCTACTGAGCTTTAGTGAGTACATCTATGAGCCTAGAAGTTCTGCTCTGGAGTAAACGGGTGGTGTGGGTTGGGTTTTGTAACACATGCTTTGGAGGGCTCTGAGCTGCAGAAGTTCACATCTCTCTGCTGTTCCAGACCCTGGGGATCAAACTATGACTTCCAGGCTCTGACTGTCCTCTGCTGTCTGGCACATCTGATAGTGCACAAGCCCCCCAATTTGAATCAAACCAGGTTTGCTGGAAATAGTGATGTCCCCATCTGCAAAATGTACTGTGGATCATGGATTAGACAGGAAAACCTCAATCTGGAAAGAGAGATCAGGGAAGGCAATGCAGGCTGGGGGGAGCTGTGGTACCTCATGCCTCCACAGGACAAACTCTTCTTGCCAAGCTGCAGGCAGCTACCACTGAGAGGCTGCATCAGTATCTACCACCATCTTTAACTCCACTTCTGGTACAGCCCAAGCCCTGCTGAACTGACCCAGATCTTGTCACACCCTTAAAAAGTGCTGAGCCACCCTGACTCTTTACCTTAGGAAGAAGTTCTTTACCATGAGGCCAGTGGAACACTGAGACAGGTTGTTCAGTGAGGTAGCTGAGGCCCCATCCCTGAATATATTCAGGGCTCTGGACAACCCAATCTAGTTGGGGATGTCCCTGCTGACTGCAGAAGAGTTTGGACTAGCTGACCTTTGGAGGTCCCTTCCCCAGGCCATTCTATGATCCTACAATCTGCCCAGGTTTTTTTCACAGCTCCTCAGCCCTCATAATTCACCCTGAGCCAGAGGGTCTGCCAGACTCCTCACCGTGGCTGCATGGGGTTGCCTCCCGTGAACCTTGCATGACCTCAGCGCAGGGTCCTGCTGGCGCCGGGGAGAATCGGGGGAGGCAGGGGAGGTGCTGGAGGTACAGCTCCCCACACGCCCCTGGGCTACGAGCACATTCCTGAGCACCAGCAAGCCAGCCTGTCGCTGCTGGTGAGGGAAGTGAACTTGAGCTGCTACAAGCTGGGGCTACTTTCCATCCTAATCTAGTCACAAGACCAAAACCCAACTACTTCCAGGCTGCAATTATTGCACCTCGTAGGATGCTGGAATTAACCAAATGCCGGAGCGCGTTTAATTACTAACAGATACCTTTAAAGCTGCGGTTAGGAAACCGTTAGCCATTCCTCAAGCATGTGCCCTGCCATTCAGTTCCACTCTGCAGCAGTTTCAGAATCTGCTGATCCATAAAACCTAGCCCTGGAGAAGGTTTGTTTTGGCAGAGGCCTCCATTCTGTCCAGCAGGGTAAGGGTGTCTGTTAGCACACCGTTACGTAGGTCGTTAACAGCCTGGGCAACTGGGATTTCCCCTCAAGAATCAAGAAATCATCTGTAAATCATAATTAATGTCCAACTGGCAGCATCAATCATCACACACCTGCCACTTGTTCTAATTCTCCACCCACGAAACAAAAAAGTAGTTCCTGGGGTTGCCCTTGCATGTGGCACCTTGCTGGGAACCACCGGCTGGGTCACACAGGCAAGGAGCTGCCCAAGGCCTCACCTCAAATCTGGCCTTCAACACCCCTAGGGTGGAGGCAGCCACAGCCTCCCTGAGCAGCCTACTCCAGAGTTTCACTACCCTCCTACTGAAGAACTTCTTCCTCAGATTCAGTCTAACCCTGCTCTCCCTCAGCTTCAAACCATTCCCCCTTGTCCTGTCTCTAGACACCCTCAGGAAAAGTCCCTCTGCAGCCTTCCTGTGGGATCCTTTCAGCTATTGGAAGGCAGCTCTAAGGTCCCCCCAGAGTATTCTCTTCTACAGGCTAAAGAACCCCAGCTCCCTCAGCCTATCCTCACAGCAGAGGTGCTTCAGCACTTGGCTCATCTTTGTGGCCTCCTCTGGACTCCCTCCAATAGCTGTGTCCTTCCTATGCTGGGGATGGGACACCAGAACTGGATACAGTATTTGAGGCAGGGTCTTCACAGAGCAGAGTCAAGGAGAGGAGCAGGGTAAAGGGGTTTCTGCTTCCAGAACTGAGCTCTTGGACTGGTGGGCTAGAGGTCATTCCATGGGTCAGGACATTTAATCAGGCAGCAAACATTTTCTCACATCCAAAAATCACTCTCAGACCTGGGGGTTGAACATTTAAAAAACCATCAAGTGATAAAGTGACTGCAGCGATAACAACAGCAACAATGCCCCCAGCAGATGTGGCTGTCAAACAACATTAACTGCTTCAGGGCTTGCAACACAGGTTTGATAGGAAACACTTGCAGCAAAGGAGCTCAGCTGTGCAGCCAAGGAAAAGATCCAACTGTGCAGCCAGCACAAACTGGGGGGGCAAATCAGCAGCCCTGCATGTTTTCAGGAAGAGGACAGAGTAACAACCATCATACTCCTCTCTGCTGTGGGGCAGAGACATTCTGGCTAACCTCAACAGCTTCTTGTCTATGATCCTGGCATTTCCACTCTCTAACACAGAGAGGAATTACCCTGAACTATGCAAGGCACTGCCTCACTCATCCTTCACTCAAGAGGAAAGGATGGCCCAGAACTCACATTAGGTGATGAAGAAGCATTCACAGTAAGGTCCTGTCAGCCCCTGGCCTCCACAGAGGAAAATGAAGCAGCCTGAGCTCACCAACTCCATTGCCAGGGCATTTGCTAGAAAGAGAGAAGCTTCCAACAGTTCTTGCTTCCTCACCTTGCAGCGCAACACTAGGCAGCTGGAGGTAGCATTTAGTTATAAAACCTAAGCAAAACAACACCAAAAAAAACCCTCCCCAGCAGAGTTTGCAGTAAAAGATAAAACCCTTCCCAACTGCAGCCTGGGAGTCTCATGACAGTAAAGAATGTTTATTTTCTGTGCTTGCATTTACACTTCATCTCTGATTCCATCCCAGTGCTCCCACCCTGCATTGCTTATGTACAAAGAATCACAGAAGATCTCTGGTTGGAAGAGACCTCCAAGCTCATCCAGTGCAACCCTTGACCCAGCACTGAAGGATCAACACTAAACCATGTCCCCAAGCACCAGGTCCACATGTTGGACCCCCAAGGATGGTGACTCCAGCACCCCCCTGCACAGCCCATTCCAATGTTTGAGAACCTTTCCAGTGAAGAAACATTTCCTACTATCCATCCAAGAGATGCACCAGAGACTGCAGCTCTAGCCTGCAGTATTCTCAGGCCTTGATGGATGCCTGGAGCCTATTTTCCAGGCTCATAAATCTCCAGAGAAGTGTTTCATTATTCTGTCCAGGCAGTGTGGAATATCTGAGCCGTAGATGCTCCCGGATGTTTTCTTTCTGGGCCATTCCACGGACAGGCAACGTTTTGCATTTCAGAAGTGCCCTCAAATGATTTCACCAGCCCATTCCTCTTCAGACAAGCTGGAACTGAAAATTCCTCTTTCAAGTGCCTCACAATAAATTGCAACCTCAACATTCCAGCCTGAAAGGAGCATTTTTTCCTCTTCTCTTCAAGCATTTTGCCTTGTAGGTAGAGGAGGACAAAAGCCATGACCCTCTTCAGCAAATTCAGGACATGGGAAGCCAAAATCAACAGCTGCTGGAGTGTTTAAGGAGTAAAGCACACCATCCTCTTCATCAACAAGCAGCACTCTTTCTGCTGCCTTCACTATAAACTAATGAATGTATTAATCAGCAACAGGTCAAAGCTGTGAAGCTGAAGTATGGATCCAGATTAGCTTTGTACTTGGTAGTCCCAGGTCCAGGACCACCTCACCTAGGCACATGGATTTGTGAGATCGTTTACGTGCAAACAATATTAAATCACCTTTGTAATGAAGCCATCTGGAAAACGTAAGCTGTGTTTCAGGAGAGGCTGCACCAAGGCAAGCATCTGTCCAAATGCCAGGCATTTCCAAGCTATCCTGCCTTAGCAAACAAAGGAGACAAGAAAATGCCTCCCAGAAAAAAAAAAAGGAAGAGGTGGTTTGTCATCTAAGAATCCCAAGAGTAGCAGCTTTGATCAAAGAAGACCAAGAAGTTAGTGCAGGAAGTAGACTCCTCACTGCAATACAACACACACAGTCAGGACCAGCTCTGCACAAGTCTGTGCTGTTCAGGCGACCTCCCCCTTCCTTGCACACTGCCACAGAAAGGGATCGCAGCCTGGGAGGAAAGAGGAAAGGGTTGCCCAGTCAGATTTCCTCTCATGTTCCAAACAAGAGGACACAGCCTCAAGCTGTGCCAGGGGAGGTTTAGGCTGGAGGTGAGGGGAAAGTTCTTCCCAGAAAGAGTAATTGGCTATTGGAATGTGCTGCCCAGGGAGGTGGTGGAGTCACCATCCCTGGAGGTGTTCAAGAGGGGATTGGATGTGGCACTTGAAGCCATGGCTTAGTTAGTCAGGAGGTGTTGGATGATAGGTCGGACTTGATGATCTCTGAGGTCTTTTCCAACCCACTGAGGAGATCCCCAGAACAGTGCCCAAAGTATCAGCCTGGAGGAAGTAGGCATAGAGCAGGTTTGCACAGTGGTCTAATGCACTTTGGGACCTGCAAAGGCCCTGAAGTAGCTCACAGGCTAACTGGGAGGCACCAAGGTTTGCTCTCAGCCAGGACAAGAATAGCCTGTCGAATGTCCTTGCCGTAGAGCTTCTCTCAGAAGAAGGGAAGTAGGGCAAAGCAGGGTAAACCAATTGGGACTAATGATCAAGAAACAGATGAAGATCTGCCTTACCTCTTCCATCTGCCTTTTGAGAGAAGGGCAGACCTAGAGTGAAAGATGAAGTCTCTGACCTTAAGTGGTGAATGAAAACAGAACTGCTAATTCAAACCTGCCATGGGGCAAGTTTAAAGGAGGGTTGCCCCAAATGGTTTCATTATGTTCCAAAGCTCCTGCCAGGAAGATGGAGATTTTAATTCCCCCCTCCCCATGTTTGTTGGTTGCTCTGCACTTTAAACGTCTCTGCCTGTTTGTTTTTCTTCCGGTCTTTTGTGGTTGCTTTGTAAACATCTGGGCTGGTTTTGCA
Organism: Melanerpes formicivorus; assembly: GCF_026170545.1. NCBI lineage: Eukaryota > Metazoa > Chordata > Aves > Piciformes > Picidae > Melanerpes > Melanerpes formicivorus. The sequence goes on along the minus strand of NW_027142359.1, from coordinate 2,659,320 downwards.
GCCCTTTGTACAAGAAGCCTCTGTGTGTGTTAGCTTTGCCAATGGCTCTTATGTAATGACTGTGGGGCTGAAGGAATTGGTTAAAACAGCTCCTTTGAAAGGCCACCCCCAACCCCAAACTATTAGGGGAGTATCTCATGAAACATCTTCTTCCCCCTTCCGCCATCAGTTCCCCTGCCTGGATTCAGAACAGAGCCTTCTCTTTCAGCAGTAGTTACTCAGTGTGACATTTCCTTCTTGCAATCCCATGCTTCTGCTGAGTTTCATGGGGGTTCCCTGTCACCAGAGGACACCTCTGCGCTTTCAGTCTCAATGAACTGACTCCTTTGCAGGGCACAGAGGGGTTACATTTCCCAGGAGTGAGGCCCCCATATTTCTTCCCTAGTATGCAACCCCATAATCCAGCATAAAAACGTTAACACCTCCTTCCCATAGTCTAAGAGAGAAGTCTAGCAGCTAGACAATAAATCGCTCAACAGCATTTCCCTGCAGCTGATACAATGGCTTGACAGCTAAGACAGTTAAGGTTCTTTCAGCCTCCTCTAAAAGCCTCTGCAGTTAATAGTTTTATGTTACTCCAACCTAACTCTCCCCTCATAAGTGAAGAGCATTTAAAACCAAAGGAAACACTTTCTGGCAAACTCCACTTGCTTGTACAATCCAGACCACATATTTGTAACCAGCATTTCCGGCTCTAAACTCCAGGATTTTGGTTGGTCTGTTTTCAACAAACAGTTGGTTTGGTGCAGACCTCTCTTGTCAGTGCAAAGGTCCAGCCCACTGAGGGAGAGGGGATTCTGCCCCTTGACTCTACTCTGCCGAGACTCCACCTTCAATGCTGTGTCCAGTTTTGGTGTCACCAGTCTAAGGAGGACACTGAGCTGTTGGAGGGAAACCAGAGGAGGGCCACAAAGATTAGCCAAGGGCTGGAGCACCTCTGCTGTGAGGATAGGCTGAGGGAGCTGGGGTTGTTCAGCCTGGAGAAGAGAAGACTCTGGATGGAACTTAGAGCTGCCTTCCAATAGCTGAAGGGATCCTACAGGAAGGCTGCAGAGGCTGCATAAGGGTGTCCAGAGACAGGACAAGGGCGAACGGTTTGACGCTGAAGGAGTGCAGGGCTAGACTGGATCTTAGAAAGAAGAGAGATCAATATTACTGTGCTTTGTGGCTTGTACATAAACATTTCTCAAGGGGCTCTTTTCCTTAGGAAAACAATCTCATTTCACAGGCTTTCACAATTAGAGGGTCCCTCCTCCCTCCATTCAAAGCCCCCACCCCCACCAAGCTCCATCTTCTTCATTTGCTTGGTCACAAATAGGAACAAGCTGCACTTTCTAAACAAATATTTTGTGGGGTTTTTTCCCTCTTCTCCTAAATAACAGAGGACATGTAACAGAATATCTGAACCAAATGGGTTTACAGTTCTCTACTTCCCCAGTTCCTCACCAGTAAGACCAGCACAGCACAGATAGACCACACTTCAATACCAGCAGTGAAGCTGAAGGAAAACGTGGGGGTTACTCCCCTTTGAATCTGGGTCAGTTCACTCACATTCTCTTTACCACTAGACCACCAGTCAGTACCAGGCATAGCCCTGCTTCTCAGCAGCCAAAGAGGCTTTCATTTTGCAACCATGGCCCAAGCATCAGCCAGACAGGTACAGTTTGAGGGAAAGGGCTGGATTCCTACATGGCTTGATCTTAGAGGACAAGGGTGGACACAAAGCTCTGAGTCACACCAACAGTTAGCCAAGCACAGCCAGCATACAAACAGCTCAGCGTCCTACTTCTTTGCTTGCTCCCTATGGTTGTGATGGCAAGCTGTGTTTCTCTGGATATGAAAGCAAAGGAGGAGAAAACTATGCAGTCACCATGGAAGTGTTATTCTGCTTCTGCAGGAAAGGATGGCAAGTAAATCTCTGATGATGAGGAAGGACAAAGATGGAGTACCACAGTCTGGATCTGCAATTTCCTGAGTTCAAACATCATCTGGAGCTACCTTCTAGGTCACTACACAGTATAAGAGGTATCTATTCTGGTTTTGCCTTTCTCCAAGTGTTTCTCCTTCTATTACCCACCCCTTCCCCCCATCCCAAAAAAACAAAGGGGCAAGAAGAAACAGAGTCATGATTTGGACTGAATATTCATAGTAGAGCTCTGATGAGAAAAGATGTTCCTTCTACCTGGAAGATAACTCCAAAAGAAGCATCCCATGGTCTTGCTTGGGCTGCCTCAAAGGTTCCTGAAGGATCAGCTCTCTGACACTGAATTATCAGCATTCATATTCAGCACAAACCAGCTCAACCCTTCCCTCTCTGCATAGGAACATGCCTTCCATTTCCCTCCTTTGCACCCATGTCTGTGAGCAAAGAGGTCTCTAGGAGGATCATGCTGCAGTCAATGGCCTCCAACAAAATCCAACCAACAGAAGATGGCTACAAATGACTATGTGACTTAAGTCTCATACCTTTGCTTGTCTGCATGGGCAGGAATTTCAGCCTCAGATGGTCTTCCTGACTGCGTTGGGAGAATCCAGTAAAGAACTTCAGGATCTCTGAAAGAAAGCAATGGCAGAGGAGTCAAAACATAGAATCATTAAGGCTGGAAATGACCTTTAAGATCATTGAGTACAACCATAACCCAAATACCATGGCCACTAAACCATGTCCTGAAGCACCACAGCTACAGCTTCTTGAACACCTCCAGGCATGGTGATTCCACCACCTCCCTGGGCAGCCTGTTCCAACCCCTCAACGCTCTCTCAGTAAAGAAGTTTTCCCTAATGTCCAATCCAAAATTCCCCTGGCACAACTTCAACCCATATCCTCTCATCCTGTTGCTGGTTACTTGGAATAAGAGACCAACATCAGCCTCACTCCAACCTCCTTTCAGGTAGCTGTAGAGAGCATAATATCTCCCTTCAGCCTTCTCTTCTCCAGACTAAACAACCCCAGCTTCCTCAGCTGCTCCTCATTTGACACCCTCCAACCCCTCATCAGCTTCATTGCTCTTCTCTAGACATGCTCCAGCACCTCAATGTCTTTCCTATCCTGTGGTGCCCAGAATGGATCCCAAGCTGTGGCCTCACCAGGCCTGAGCACAGGGACATCATCACTTGTGGTTTTATCTCAACTTTCTCTCTGTTCTTTTCTCTGACTTAAGACAGGTGAGAAGGTAACACTCGTAGCCAGCCAGACATCTCCCTGAATGGAGAGGAAAACCACACTAGCTACCAAAAGGGAAACAAACTCACATAGGTAAAGACCACACAAGACTAAAACCAAATACTGCAAAAGAACAACCCTCTTGTGGTGGTTTTCATACCAGAGATGCCAGTAGATGAGCGTGACAAACATGCCCTTGTAACACCCCAATGATGGAGATTCTCACACTGTTTAGAAAACCTTGGATGACAAACACCATGGCTGACAAACATCCCACCAGTGACCCCTGCAGAAAACCAACCCCAGGTAGTAGAAGGTCAGAAAAACATCCCTTCGTAATTAGTGGCTGAGACTGATCTGATCACCAACCATAGAATCATAGAATTGTCAGGGTTGGAAGGGACCTCAAGGATCAGCCAGTTCCAACCCCCCTACCATGGGCAGGGACACCTCACACTACAGCAGGTTGCTCACAGACACATCCAGCCTGGACTTAAAAACCTCCAGCAATGAGGCTTCCACCACCTCCCCGGCCAACCTGCACCAGTGTCTCACCACCCTCGTGGGGAAGAACTTCTTCTTAACATCCAATCTGAATATACCCATTTCTAGGTTCTTTCCATTCCCCCCAGTCCTATCACTCCCTGACACCCTAAAAAGTCCCTCCCCAGCTTTCTTGTAACCTCCTTCAGATACTGGAAGGCCACAATAAGGTCTCCTCAGAGCCTTCTCCTCTCCAGACTGAACAGCCCCAACCACCAATCCCTTCAGCAGTTTGCTCAGGGAAGGAGCATTACAAATCGTGGCAGGTTAAGGGAAATCAAGAGTTAATTGGCATAACTGCAAAGTCCTCCAGAGGCCAGAGAGTCCCAGGGGGGTAGGCAACTTGTCCCAGGATATTGTAATCTATTATTCTATTCTGGTTTCCTGTATTTCTCTATTTAAGGGACTGTACAGCAAATTTTCTCTCTTTCTCCATCTTGGAATGTGTGTGCTGTTATCTTTATGGTTTGTGGGGGAGAGGCTTTCTCCTGGCCATGGCTGGCAGCAAATTTCCAGCTACACCACTAGGCCTGTTGAAGCCTGTGGTAGTCCTGGGTTTGGTGTGGGGCTGTTTAGGCTGCTCTTAGGTCTGCTGATGCCAAGTGTGCTGGAAGTTTTTAGAAGGCTCTGGAAATTTTGGCCTGGTAGGGCCAAGTGAAGGACTGAGCCTAATTTGTGAATGTATTCCACTTACCCGACTGCCTTTTATAAAGAGAATTTCCATTTAAACATCCAATCCAGTGTGGAGCACTTTTATTCTATTCCCTGGGAAGGGGTAAAATATCTTTTCTGTCCTTTTGCCCTGGGCAGCTCATGGCTCAAAACTAGGACACAAATCTAGAACCATGGGCTGGTTTGATAATGACTTGGTTAGCTCATAGAATCATAGAATCACAGAATAAGTAAGGTTGGAAAAAAACCTCAAAGATCATCAAGTCCAATCTGTCACCTCAGACCCCAGGACTATTAAACTGTGGCACCAAGTGCAACATCCAATCCTCTCTTGAACACTTCCAGGGATGGTGATTCCACCACCTCCCTGGGCAGCACATTCCAATGGCTAACAACTCTGTGAAGAACTTTCTCCTCACCTCCAGCCTAAACTTCCCCTGGCACAGCTTGAGACTGTGTCCTCTTGTTCTGGTGCTGCTTGCCTGGGAGAAGAGACCAACTCCCTCCTGTCTACAACCTCCTTTCAGGTAGTTGTAGAGAGCAATAAGGTCTCCCCTGAGCCTCCTCTTCTCCAGGCTAAACAATCCCAGCTCCCTCAGCCTCTCCTCACAGGGCTGTGCTCAAGGCCTCTCCCCAGCCTTGTTGCCCTTCTCTGGACACGTTCAAGAGTCTCAATGTCCTTCTTAAACTGAGGGGCCCAGAACTGGACACAGGACTCAAGGCGTGGCCTAACCAGTGCTGAGTACAGGGGCACAATGACTTCCCTGCTCCTGCTGGCCACACTATTCCTAATGCAGGCCAGGATGCCTTTGGCCTTCTTGGCCACCTGGGCACACTGCTGGCTCATGTTCAGCCTACTGTCAACCAGTTCCCCGCAGCTCCCTTTCTGCCTGGCTGTTCTCCAGCCACTCCAACCCCAGTCTGTAGCAGTGCATGGGGTTGTTGTGGCCAAAGTGCAGCACTCAGCACTTGGACTTGTTGAATGCCATCCTGTTGGACTCACTCAGAAAGAAAAAAAAAAACAACAAAAAAACCACAAAACCCACCCTTGAGAAAATTAAACCCAGAGCAGTCTAGAAAAACATTAAAGTAAACATGGAAATAAACTACAGGAGATGAAAGGGCTGTTCAGTAACTGGATTCTGGAGAACAATGGTCACGAATGGTCTTCGTGCCAGCCACAGGGGTGTCAAACCCCCAGCAGGATCACAGAAGCATAGAATGTATGGGGCTGGAAAGGACCTCGAAAAACCATCCAGTCCAACCTCCCTGCTAGAGCAAGATCACCTATACCACACCATACAGGAACACACCCAGGCAGACCTTGAGTATCTCCAAAGAGGGAGACTCCACAACCCCCCTGGGCAGCCTGTTCCAGTGTTCTGTCACCCTCACAGTGAAAACATTTTTCCTCCTGTTTCCATGGAGCTTCTTATGCCTCAGCTTCCACCATTGCCTCTTGTGCTGTCATTGGGCATCACCCAGCAGAGCCTGGCTCCATCCTCTTGGCACTCACCCTGCACATGTTTATCAATTTGAATGAGGTCATCCCTCAGGCTCCTCCTCTCCCAGCTAAAGAGACCCAGCTCCCTCAGTCTCTCCTCATGATGATGTGAAAGAATCATGAAGAGGTAGAACTTAGTGAAATAATCACGGGAACAATAGGAAACACACTGAGCTGGAATGGAAATTCTGCTCCCATAGAATAAAACACCAAATTTCTAGGGGGAAAATAAATAAATAAAAATCTGGAAGTAACTAAGCCAAGCTCTGCCTTGAGGAGTGAAGACTTTTGAGTAGGAAACACATTGGACTCCTTTCAAAAGAACAAGTGACCTCTCTACTCCAAACAACATCTTCAGGGAAGTCTAACCTGTACAGTCTCTCTTTCTGCTTGCCTCACTTTTAGATCTGTTTCCAAAACACAGACAGGTCAAACACAGAGCAGCTCCCAGTTGCAAGAGTGAAATTCTAGCTCCTCTGTCTGTACAGAAATCCAAACCTGGAGGAACCATAGGCTGCACTTTTGTCCATCTCTGAAGATTTCAAGAGTAGAACAGACACTGCGTGTTCAGAGTCTGGAGTGTGTCTACAGCACCACAAACGAGCAGAAAACCTGTCTGGGTCCAGAGCTGAGGGAATAGCATCCCTGTGTTTGCCAGTGGGAGAAGAAAGAAGAAATATCAAAAGGTAATATTCTGAAGCTTGCTTGTGGGATGAAACCTGATTTTCAGTCACCCTCCCAGCCAATTGCAGGTTTGGGTTGGCTGTTGGATCTTTTTGTTTTAAGCATTTAATTGGATTTTTTGCACATGAAGTTTGTTCCCACAGAAGAGACTAGTTTATTGAGAGCCAAGTGACTCAAGTCTGGATTATGACAAAAGGTCTGACTTAAGAACCTGCCAAAGCTGCTCAGATTAGCACTGTTCTTGCACACAGGGAGCGCAGACCCCAGATAAGGCCTTGAATATTTACGAGCAGACCCAGCACCTGGGGGACGGCTAACACAGAGCCCTTCCTATGGACACAGCTTCTTCCCTCCTGGTGGAGGCACCAGGGCTCTGCTAATCCTCCCACTTCCACCGTGGCCTTCTGAGTGATTCCTGACGCACAGGGGCTCATCTTTGGCCAACTGTTACAAACAACACAACTCTGCAAGGGTAACAGAACAGTCCTGGCCAGGGGGAGCTGAATAAAACATGACTTCAGACAGAGTCCCTCTTGGTTTTGCACTGTCGAACAGCCAAGGCTACAGCTTGTAGCTGCATGAGGTGCAGGAGATAAACAACCACTGGTGACATTTTAGGCCAGCTGAGGTAATAAATGAACATTGACCTCCATTGCTATCTCAGATGAGTGGAAAACATTGGCTCAATTGGCAACAAGTCTCTACAAGCTGACTGAGGATAACAGCCCATGCCCTGCTTTTTGTGTGTTTTCAATCAGGGGGTTGAATAGCTTTTTGTTGCAGAAAACCTTATAAGCATGGAGCCCACACAGAGCTCCAAGTCACCCAAGCCAGAACCTGGGTCAGGAATGCTGTGACCTTGATACAGGGCAGATACTATAGATTACCATGATTTTTTTTTCCCCCATACCAAAACTAATTCTTGGTGCCCTGCTCACAGGACGGGAAGCTGCTGATAAGCAATGTTTACAGGGAGTGCAAAAGTCTCTAACCTGAGAGCACAGCCAGCAACTGGCACCAACAGCACAGACAAGCTCCAGAGACAGCTGGTGTGAACCATTACAGGACAGCTTGTCAGGAGGGGTGCAACATGCTCTTTGACAGAGCTGTGGAAAGCCCAGCATACAGACTCCTTCTGAATACTGGTGCAAAGTGATCAACCACAGCTCACAAAACAGAGGGTGAAGCAGGCCATGGGCTGAAACTACAAGTGGAGAGCTCAGTCAGGAATCAGGTGCACATACACATGAAAAGGCAAAAGACGTAGGATTGTCTTAGCTGGAAAAGCCCTTTAAAATCATCCAGTCCAACCATTCTCTAACTCTACCAAGGCTGGTGCTAAACCATGGCCCTCAGCACCACATCTCTACCTCTATGAAACACCTCCAGGGATGTGGATCCCACCACCTCCCTGGGGAGCCTGCTTCAGTCTTCAGTCAAGAAGTTTCTCCCAATATCCAGCCTAAGCCTCCCCTGGTGAATGCTGAGAGACAAGACAACCAGAATGAGCCTGATGTGCCTCTGGAAACCAAGAATTGCTTTGGAGCACCATGGGCTGATCTGCATTGACAGCTCCTTTTCCTTAGTGCAGGTAACAACTGGTGAAACAAAAGTTTTACCTAGACCAACCCCCCGAGAAATTTGGATGCCCCCTGGCCCTAAACACTAAGCAGGTTGACCAGAAGTGATGTGCAAACTCTGTTGATGTTCACCTGGTGCACATACTGAGGTCTGCAAAAGAGGCCTGGCAGTGCAAGAGTAACCCTCAGGTCACTCAGATGGAACCAGAGGGATAAAAAGGCAGCAAAACCACAGGGCTGTAAAGCCAAACACCAGACACTGGAGTATCAATTTGAGCAGTCTGGTACAAAGAGAGCCCTGAGGTGAAAGAATCAGGTTAAAGAATTACTCAAACCTGGATGAAAGGATCTTTAAGATTTCCCTGGTGGTCCTCCAGATATTAAAAGAGGAATGAGGTTTGCCTACAGGTTTATGGATTAGATAGGAGTTTCCCAACGTGCATATGCTCAGGGATTACCTAACCATTCTCTCATACCTGGCTGCATAAAGCATTTCTTCTACAGTGGTAGCCCAAAGCAGATTCTGTGCCTGCCTGTTCTAAAGTCTCTGAAGGATGGAAATATTTCCTGCAGATCTGGGCTTGCTTCTCATCCTGAAATCACAGAAACAGAAACGTGAGCTCCTTTGGCAGAGCTCCTTGCTTTGCCTTGCTGGAAATGGACACAGCAAAGCAAATGAGTCAGGAGCAAGATGAGTCAGGAGATCTCTATCCAGTCGATAACCATCTCACAGAGCTGTTGGAGGGCAAACAACAACAAGAACAACAAAAAGCCCATTCCTCCGTATTGAATCACGATATCACAACTGCAAAGTGTTCCAAGTGAAACACATCCAGAACCTGTTTGACTCATGGTTCACGTTTCATCCTATACATCTCTAAAAAAATAATACTTAAATAGAAGTTTACAAAAGCAAAGCTTGCCTGGACTAAACAACTGAGCTGCATGAGGCACGTGGCATCAGATCAGGCTCCCCTGGCCAGCTTGCTAGATGAAGTGTTTGGAACGAAGAGAAACACACAGATTTGGGAGTGGGATGGAGAAGAGATTCAGTTTCTCCTTTTACAAGGGAGCCCTGTGTAAATCTGAAGGAGCCTGCAAAGCTTCAACAAGACGTGCACTAAAAGCAGCAGCAGCAGCTCTGTCCACATATAATAGAATTATTAAAAGGGAGGCAAAAGAGAAAGATCCAACAAGCTTGCTGGAGAGCTGCCCGAAAGCCCAGGGCTGTGATGTAGTGTTTGGACTCAAACTGTGTTAACAGGGCAATATAAATCTGCAGAGACTAAGACAAAAAAGCCTGAAGAGAGCAGACCCAGCCAAGAAGGCCCAAAATCTGGTCCCAGATTCAACTGGTAGGTAGTTCAAAAGGGAAGGATTTGAAATCTAACTCTAGATAATAAAAAGCTGGCTGTGCTCAGAGCTGGGTTTGAAGGTCACCCATACATTATGGTACCAAGGGAGCAAAAGCTGAGTGATCAAGAGAATGGCAAAGCACAGCATATAAGATTCATTTCCCTCACAGGTTCTACAATGGGCAGATCAGTTATTGGCAGGGGTGATGTTATTTCTAATGTCAATATTTCACTTGCAGCACAGCTGAACTGGGAGGGATTATAGCAAGTAATGAATGAACCTCCAAATCCTTCTCCAAGCCAAAAAAGCCCTGGTGATGGCATGCAGAGCTGGATCCTTCCAACCATCCACAAAGAGATGGAGAGGATTTTGCATGCCTCTTAATAATGACTGCTTCCAAAACTGCCAGCAATGCCTTTTCTCACCCCTCTGTGGTCAAGGCAATTATTCTGCCAGGTTCTCACTCTTGGCCTGCACCTCTATTGTCAAGTCAATGGAAGAATGACAACATCCACCAGCTGCCTGGACAACATCCAGCCTGGATTATTACAATGAGCTTGCATGAGAACAGGATTAGAAAAGCAGAGAGAGTCTACTGATAAAGCTGCCCCATTTGTTTGGATTCAAGATATTCAGGCTGTTCAGTAAACATCTGTGGTACATGGGAGACTTCCCTGCACCCTGAGCAGTTCCATGGCATTTCATTAGTTTCTGCTTTACTGCAAAACTGGCTAGCTAGGGGCTGAGAGCTGGTGAAGGCTTGCTAGGTTTAGTATCAGCATTGTTTTCTTCTTGGTGTGCTAAGAAGTATTCCTAGAGATCACCTACAAGGGGGTGGAGAAGGAAAGTCTTGTCCAGGTTCACATTGTTTAATTTGTGGCATATCATGACCTTCCCATTCACAGAATCACAGAATGTTATGGGCTGGAAGGGACCTTTCCCCTTGTGCTGTCATTGGGCATCACCCAGCAGAGCCTGGCTCCATCCTCTGAGCACTCATCCTTTACATCTTTATAAACATGAATGAGGTCACACCTCCTCTCCAAGCTAAAGAGCCCCAACTCCCTCAGGCTTTCCTCATAAGGAAGATGTTCCACTCCCCTAATCATCTTTGTGGCTCTGTGCTGGACTCTTTCAAGCAGTTCCCCGAGGTCCTTCTTGAACTGAGGGCCCAGAATTGGACACAGTATTTCAGATGCAGCCTCACCAGGGCAGAGTAGAGAGGGGGAGGAAAACCTCTCTCCACCTACTAACCACACAGCCCTTCTAGTCCTCCCCAGAATGGCATTGGCCTTCTTGGCCACAAGAGCACATTGCTGGCTCATGGTCAACCTTGCAATAACATGAGCTTGCATCCAGGCTCTCTGCAAATATGGCCCAGCCAGCTGGGTTTGCATATTTACAAATCTAGCAGTGAAATACTCAATGCAGTGGTTGCTCAGATCACATCCATTTGGTTCAAAAAGCTTTCTGGAGTATTCTTCCAAAAAGCCTAAAAAGATCACCCTGAAAACACCACATATCAGCTGGCTGAGCACCATGGCTTTGGTCTGCTGAGCTTATGAATGGAGTTGTAGAGCACAACACCCTGCAGAGTATGAACCCAGGGACCAAGGAGGTCACCTCAGGTCTACCTGCCCACATAATTCATGAAGGACACAGAGCTGTTGGAGTGAGTTTAGAGAAGGGCCACAAAGGCTAGAGCACCTCTGCTGTGAGGATAGGCTGAAGGAGCTGAGGGTGTTCAGCCTGGAGAAGAGAAGACTCTGGGAAAACCTTATGGCTGTCTTCCAGTACCTGAAGGGATCCTACAGAAAGGCTGCAGGGGGACTTTCTATCAGGGTGTCTACAGACAGGACAAGGGGGAATGGTTTGAAGCTGAAGGAAAGCAGGGTTAGACTGGAGCTTAGGAAGAAGTTCTTCAGTAGGAGGGTGGTGAGACTCTGGAATAGGCTGCCCAGGGATGTTGTGGCTGCCTCCTCCCTGGGAGTGCTCAAGGCCAGGTTGGATGAGGCCTTGAGCAGCTGAGTCTAGTTGAGAGGTGTCCCTGCCCATGGTGGGGAGGTTGGAGGAGATGATCTCTGAGGTCCCTTCCAACCTGAGCCATTCTGTGGTTCTATCTAAAAGATTAAGCAGTACTGATGTGTTTGGTCACATCTGTGGAACAGGGCACACTAAGAGCTTTGAGGCCCTTCAGGCCACTCAGAAGGGTGACAAATGACATAATAGCAGGCAACACAGTCTGTCTTATATCACTGTCATAATACAGCCACCTCACTGGCCTGCTTCTAGAACCTCTGTAGTCCACTGATACCACAGCCAGGCAGATTCTGAACTTAGGAACTACAATCCTGTTCTGCTTTACTTATTTCTTTGCAAGTCGTTATCAAAACAACTGCTGGGGAGCCAGATCTGGACAGGCAGATGTCAAGATAAGCAGCAAGATAAGAGCAGTCAATTTTTGAAGACAAATCAGAGAGTCCAGCCCTGGTGCTGGAATCTCCCAGGCCATTTTTATGAGAGGAAGAAACATCTTCTACTGTCTTCTGAAGCAAGGTGCTTTATGATCTGGAGGATTCTGCAACTGATGGAGCTTTGGTTCCCATGCCAGAGAGAAGAAGAAGAAAATAACAAACAAGCAAACAACAACAACAAATCCCCACCAAACATTCAGTCCTTGGGTTTAGCCTTGCTTTTGGACATGAGAGTAGCAAGAGTCTGAAGCAGTCATTACAAACTGTTCCCTGTTCAAAAAAACACAATCCCAAGCGCCAAGCAAAATGGCTGAGGTTAATATTATTTGTCATTATGAGTGTAGAAAGGACAGCAGCTGCCAGCAGCTCTCTGCAAGCATGTGAAATCTCCACTTCTTCTTGTACTTTTTTTTCCTGTTTTGACAACTAGAAATAATATTTTTTCAATCACTAGATCAACCTAAGAGCGATGGCAAGGCAGCCTCAAAAGGATTCCCACCCTGCATGACCAACCCTGACCGTTCCTGTGGATCCCAGGCCAGGCCCTGACCTCATTCAGATCCATGTAAATCCACGGCCCTGAGTTTGAAGGCTGTGAGCTCAGGGTTTGGCTGGTTGTGTTGGCTGAGCTGTGGCAGGTGGGCACTTGCCAAAGAGTTCTGTAATGGCTCGTGTAAACACCAGGCTTGCTCACAACAATTATGTAACCTGCAGTCACACTGCTGTGCAGAGAGCTTTGCAAAAGCCAGCGGTCTCCATGGCTGTCCCACCCCACCCCTGTGCCCTCAGAGAGATCCTGTGCCAGCTCAAAGAACCATAGAATGGGTTGGGTGGAAGGGACCTCCAAAGGTCAGGCAGTCCAACCCCCCTGCAGTCAGCAGGAGCATCCTCCACTAGTTCAGGTCGCTCAGAGCCCTGTTGAGCCTCACCTTGAATATCTCCAGAGATGGGAGCTCAACTATCTCCCTGAGCAACCTGTTCCAGTGTTCCACTGCCCTCATGGTAAAGAGCTTCCTCCCAACACCCAACCCAAATCTCCTCTAGTTTCAAACCACTGCCCCTTGTCCTAAGACTACAGGCCCTTGTAAACAGTCCTTCTGCAGCCTTCTTGTAGCCCCCTTGAGGTATTGGAAGTTAGCTCTAAGGTCCCCCCAGAGTCTTCTCTTCTCCAGGCTGAACACCCACAGCTCCCTCAGCCCCCCTTAAGAGCAGAGGTGCTCCAGCCCCCTGATCATTTTCATGGCATCCTCTGGACCTGCTCCATCAGGCCCTGCTTCCTGTGTAGAGTGCAGCAGGGCCAGACACAGGACACACCAGAGCAAAGAAAAGTGGCAGAATCTTCCCTCTCTACCTACCACTTTTGATGCAGCCCAGGACACCATTGGCTTTCTGACTGCAAGCTCGCACTGTTGGTTCACATGCAGCTTCTCATCCACCAGCAGCACCAGCCCTTTTCTGTAGCAAAGCTTCCAACCACCTCCTCACCCAGCATGGGTTTAAAATGTGGATTGTTCTGGAACAGGTGCATGACCCTGCAGTTGGTCTCGTTGAGCCTCATGAGGTTCACCTGGGCCCACCCCTTCTGAACACAGGTGTTGCTGTGTCTGAAATTACAAAGGAAAACTCTGTCTCCTTGCATAAAGGGCACTTGAGTAAGTTGAGATAAACAATGATCCCAAAGTGAACTGTCTCTCTTGATCCTCCCCCTCTACTCGGCTCTGGTGAGACCCCACCTGGAGTACTGTGTCCAGCTCTGGAGCCCCTAGTACAGGAAGGATCTGGAGGTGCTGGAAGGTGTCCAGAGAAGGCTCATGAGGATGATCAGAGGGCTGGAGCTCCTCTGCTGTGAGGACAGACTGTGAGGGAGTTGAAGCTGTTCAGCCTGGAGAAGAGAAGGCTCCAAGGAGACCTTATTGCAGCCTTCCAGTATCTGAAGAGGGCCCACAGGAAAGCTGGGGAGGGACTTTTTAGGGTGTCAGGGAGTGATAAGACTAGGGGGAGTGGAAAAAAAGATAGAAATGGGTAGATTGAGATTGGATGTTAAGAAGTTCTTCCCCATGAGGGTGGAGAGACACTGGAACAGGTTGCCCAGGGAGGTGGAGAAAGCCTCATCCCTGGAGGCTTTTAAGGCCAGGCTGGATGTGGCTGTGAGCAGCCTGATGTAGTGTGAAGTGTCCCTGTCCATGGCAGGGGGGTTGGAACTGGATGATTCTTGAGGTCCCTTCCAACCCTGACAATTCTATGAACACATACTCTCAGTTCTCACTCTTTGCAGCATGGTCTTGACTCCCAACAACTACTCTGGTTCATCCACTACATCAGCAAATTTCTAGATATGTAATCATTGCAAAGTTGCTACTCATGTTTGCCAGCAGATCCAGAGAGGTGGTTCTACCACTTTGCTCTGGTGAGACCTCACCTGCAGTACTGTGTACAGGTCTGGAGCTCTCAATATAGGAAGGACATGGACCTGATGGAGAGGGTCCAGAGGAGGACCATGAAAATGATCAGGGGGTTGGAGCACCTCTGCTGAGAGGACAGGCTGAGGGAGCTGGGGGTGTTCAGCCTGGAGAAGAGGCTCCAAGGAGAACAAATAGCAGCCTGCCAGTACCTGAAGGGGGCTACAGGAAGGATGAGGAGTGACTGTTTACGAAGGCCTGCAGTGACAGGAGAAGGGGCAATGACTTCAAACTAGAGAAGGGCAGATTTAGATTGGCTATCAGGGAAAAGTTAATCACTATGAGGGTGGTGGAACACCGGAACAAGTTGCCCATAGAGGTGGTTGAGGCCCCATCCCTGGAGATATTCAAGGTAAGACTGGATGAGGCCCTGGGCAACCTGATCTAGTTGGGGATGTCCCTGCTGACTGCAGGGAGGTCAGACTGGATGACCTTTAGAGGTCACTTCTGGCCTGGACCATTCTATGATTGTATTCTATGATTTTCTTCCTCCCTCCCCTGCAGCTCCTTATTGCAATACCAGACCTTGCTCCAGTCTTCCCCAACCCCCCCCCCAATAAGCCATTGCTGGTGACAAATGGCTACAAGAAAGGCCCAGATTCACAAAAGCAGTATTTCACTCTGGAAGAAATCTCTCCACAGTGCTCAGTGTTTAGGCTGAGCCTTCATCCTTCTGTATGCCTCAAGAAACACAACCAGGATGTACTACACTGACAGATTTCTTTCTGATTTTGGATAGGTTTGGCAGTGGGAGCAAGGAAACCACAGGCATCTGGCATGGATTGTTAGTTGTTTGGTAAACCTGGAGTTGTCAGAACTTCTTGAGATATTCAAGGTGAGGCTCAACAAGGCCCTGGGCAGCCTGATCTAGCTGGGAATGTCCCTGTTGATTGCAGGGAGGCTGGACTGGATGGCCTTTGGAGGCCCCTCACAGCCTGCACCATTCTGTGATTCTCAACTTCCCTACTGAATCTGCTGCCATCCAGCTCAGTATTTGAGAAAGGTGCCTTTGGATGAGCAGAGGTCTCCTCTTCACATCTTTACAGCAAGAGATCCATGTTTGCATGCATACAATTTCTGTCAAGCCTGTAGCTCCTCTAACACTGTCATTGACAGCTTCTTGGTAAGAGCTTTAGATAGGCCAGACACAAATGAGCTCTTGTGGCCAAGAAGGCCAATGGCATCCTGGGGTGGATTAGAAGGGCTGAGGTTAGTAGATTGAGAGAGGTTCTCATTCCCCTCTCTGCTCTGCAACTCTGTTCTGCCCTAGTGAGGCCCCATCTGGAATATTGTGTCCAGTTCTGGGCCCCTCAGTTCAAGAAGAACCTCAGGGAACTGCTTGTGAGAGTCCAGTGCAGAGCTACAAAGATGCTGAAGGCAGTGGAACATCTGCCTGCTGAGGAAAGGCTGAGGGAGCTGGGGCTCTTTAGCTTGGAGCAGAGGAGCCTGAGGGGTGATCTCATTCATGTTTATAAAGATGTGCAGGGCAGTGTCAGGAGGACAGAGCCAGGCTCTGCTCAGTGATGTCCAATGACAGCACAAGGGGCAATGGGTGCAAGCTGGAGCAGAGATGGTTCCACAGGAACAGAAGGGATAACTTTCCCTGTGAGGGTGACAGAACACTGGAACAGGCTGCCCAGAGAGTTTGTGGAGTCTCCTTCTCTGGAGATCTTTGAAAACCACCTGGATGTGTTCTTGTGTGACCTGGCATAGGTGATCCTGCTGTGGCAGGGGGCTTGAACAAAATGATTGGGCTCAAGATGAGGAGAAAGTTCTTCACAGAGAGAGTTGTTGGCCATTGGAGTGGGCTGCCCAGGGAGGTGGTGGAGTCACCGTCCCTGGAGGTGTTCGAGAGGGGATTGGACGTGGAACGTGGTGCCATGATTTAGTAGTCATGAGGTCTGTGGTGACAGGTTGGACTTGATGATCTTTGTCATACTGTGATACTGTGAGGTCTTTTCCAGCCTTGTTGATTCTATGATTCTATGATTCTATCTCTGGAGGTCCCTTTCAACCCCTAACACTCTGCGATTCTGGGTTGCATCATCAGCTTTTAAATTACAAATACCATAAACACAGCAGCTTCCTGCAGTAGTTTTGCTATCTGAAGCTTCCACTACTTCAAATCAGAGACTTCTGAGCCTTTTTCCTCCACGTGCCAGAGACCATTTACTGACTAACTTTCAACAGTTCTCTGAGGGAAAGGCAAAGAACTCAGGCTCAGGATGCTGCCACCTGAATGAATGTGGGGCTCAGCACAGGGCAAAGCTTGAATGAGATAGTCCTAGTTACCAAATGCACTTCCAATGACTCACTGAAGTCTTTGAGCTTTAAAATCCTTATTTGCTAGTAAAAAGCTGGCACCCAAGAGTTTCCACGGAGCTAACGTGCAAGGCTTTTGAACCGAGGCCAAGCAAATCTGGTTTGGAATTTGAAATAATATCCATAAGGATTTTTTTCCTATTTGCTCAGTTCTAGTCACTGTTTCTCACTGACCTGCCATCTGACTTGAAGTAGAAGAGAAGACTCTTTAAAAAGTCTTGCAGTTGTTCATTTATGAAGTGTGGGACAGAACAGTGAAAACTGAGATGGTTGCCTTTTAAAATGTCAGTGCAGGTGTCTTGACAGTCTTCATTCTCCACCATGAATCCCAGGCACTGCCCATGCTCTCCCCTCAAACTATCCTCCCCCCTCAAGCTATCCTCCCCCCAAGAAATGAAGAATTTCTTCCTCAGCCTTGGAAAATCCAAGCACTCAAGAGTCAGGACATATTCTCCTTCCATGACTCCCAAGGAGATCATTCAGTTTACAGACCAACCGAAGACACCACATTCTTGCCTTTGGTTTTATGTAGCTCCCAGCTCTTGGGTTTTCAAGCATTTTCCTATAATTTTGAGAACAACAAACTGTTAACCCCAAAAGCCAAAAACCCCACAGAACCACTGGATTCCAGGAGATGGTGCTTTAAGGAATACAACTCCAGAAGTGCTAAGGAGGCCCAAACCCTTACCAATACCACTGAGCTGTGTCTGTTACGTTTCACAGAATCTCATAACTGTCAGGGTTGGAAGGGACCTCAAGGATCAGCCAGTTCCAAGCCCCCTGCCATGAGCAGGGACACCTCTCCAGGGATGAGGCTTCCACCACCTCCCTGGGCAATCTGTGCCAGTGCCTCACCACCCTCATGGGGAAGAGCTTCTTCCTAACACCCAATCTCAATCTACCCATTTCTAGTTTTGTTCCATTCCCCCCAGTCCTATCACTCCCTGACACCCTAAAAAGTCCCTCCCCAGCTTTCTTGTAGCCCCCTGCAGATACTGGAAGGCCACAATAAGGTCTCCTTGTAGCCTTCTCTTCTCCAGACTGAACAGCCCCCACTCCCTCAATCTGTCTCCTTAGGAGAGGAGGTCCAGAGAAGGAGACTCCACAATCTCTCTGGTCTCTGTCACCCTCACCATACAGAAGTGTCTCCTCATGTTGAGGTGGAACCTCTTGTGTTCCAGCTTGTACTCACTGTTCCTTGTCCTATCACCGGGCACCACTGAAAAGAGCCTGGCACCTTCATCTTGACACCCACCCCTCTGATATTTATAGACATTGATAAGATCCCCTCTCAGCCTTCTCAAGACTAAGCAGCCCCAGGTGTCTCAGTCTTCCTTCATAGAGGAGTCCATAGCAATTGTCCATACAACATCAGTTTTGCACAGCAGTCTACAGAAGGACCATGAATTGAACACAGTACCAGTTACGAAGCTTTGAAACCAGCCCTGGGCAGCTTCAGGAGGAAAGCAGAGACGAGCAAACCCCTTCAATTCATGGCCTTCAACATTAGGCACAAGTGATTCTTGCACCCTCAGCCTGCTTCCAGCCTGATTTCTGTGACTGGAGAAGACTCCACACACCACCAGCTGTCAAGACAGAGTGTAGTTAGCCAAAGGGAGGTTGGTCTGTGGGCATCCTTAGGTGTGTTTCCAACAACAAAGTCACAGCCCCAATTCTCTTGCAAATACTTCAGCTTCTGGCTGAGTTCCTGCACCCACCCCTACCCCGCTTCAAATGCCACTAAATTAGCAGTGAAAAATATAACTTGGAGAACACATTTAACAGAAGTAAAGAGATTAAGGAGTTTATCTGTCAACACTGAAGTCCAGATGTTTTTACATTCAAAGGAAAACCAGGAGATGGAGAGAGATGTTAATTACAACCTCTTTTCTTCCTTTTAAAAGGTTTTAAAGTATTTGTTAAAATATCTAACTTTTCCTGTAGGTTTTGGAGAGGCTTTAATAAAAATACCAGCAACAGATTTCAGACTAAACTTCAGTCCTGAGGAGGTTTGAATCTGTTTCTCATGGTAGTACTGTCAGAGTCTCTTTGCATATCCAACACTCACAGAGGAGTTATTTGGTGGAAATTTCTCTGTATGACTTCACCAGTACCAGCGCTCAGGCTCAAAAGGATATTAAATTCCCTCAGTTTTCATCCCTGACTCTCAATTTCCATCCTTAATCCAGTTCTAGGAGCACTAAAATAATGGATCTCCAGCTGGACCTACAGCAGGCTCCCAGGACACCAATCTAGCTTCCACAAGGATGAAACTAAAATTCAGTGAATAAGTTCAAACAAACAAACAAAACCCTCCAGAAAGGGGATGAGACTGCTTTAAAAACAAGCACTGCCCCATAGTGGCTACATTGAAAGAGAGGTTCAGAATTACACCCAGCATAAATAGGGGAGCCAGCTGCTTCTGTTCTACCCATCTGTCATGAGCAGGATATACATTTGAATGTTCCTAGGAGCTGCCCAGTGGCTTCTGGGATCATGGAACCATGGAATGGTTTGGGTTGGAAGGGATCTCCAAAGGTCATCTAGTCCAATCCCTCTGTCTCCACTAGATCAGGTTGCTCAGAGTTGGTCCAGCCTGACCTTGAATATCTCCAGGGATGGGGCCTCGACTACCTCCCTGGGCAACCTGTTGCAGTGTTCCAGCACCCTAGTGGTGCAGAACTTGTTCCTAACATCCAACCCAAATCTGCTCTTGTCTCATTTAGAACCATTGCCCCTCAACTGTCACTGCAGGCCTTTGCAAACAGTCCCTTCACAGCCTTCTTGCAGGCCGCTTCAGGTACTGGAAGGTTGCTATTAGGTCTCCCTGGAGCCTTGTCTGGCTTTATTTGACCAGTTTGTGCTGAGTTTTTGCTGCCAATTTCTCCCATATCTAACCCAGACTGTGCTCCTCTAGCCTTTCACGTGCCCTAGAAAGGAAATAGAAGACAAGACAGGACAGAATGCCTGCTTCACTGGGATTTCTTTTTGGAGATCCCCACGTCAGATGGCAAGTTCCTGCCTCCCTCTTCAACAGAAATGTTGGGGGAAATTCAGCAGTTTGTGCCCAGCTAAGCATTTTATAGTTCAAAGGGTCACAGAATCCTAGAATGGCTCAGGTTGGAAGGCACCTCAGAGATCATCTACTCCAACCTCCCCATCAGTGGCAACTAGACTCAGCTGCTCAATGCCTCATCCAACCTGGTCTTGAACACCCCCAGGGAGGAGGCATCCACAACTTCCCTGGGCAGCCTATTCCAGAGTCTCAGCACTCTTGTACTGAAGAACTTCTTCCTAAGATCCAGCCTAACCCTGCTCTCTCTCAGCTTCTTGGCCACGGACAATTACTGAGACTCCATAGCAGCAGCAGCACAGACAAATGCTAGAGGGTCTCCAAAGCTGACCAGCAGTGGTGATGAGAGGTGCCTACAGATGACAGATGCCTAGAGAGAGCTCCCAAATCAAGCAATACAACAGCACCTACAGTGGAAGGAGGGGCAATGAAGATCTGTCTACAACAGAAGACCTCTGCCCACACAGAACATGCTCAGGTGTCCATGAATCAAGAGATATTCAGAGCACACTGCTGACCTGTAACACATGAAGCCAGTGAGTCCCACTAGCTGATGGTAACACTGAGGATACCTCCCAACAAGTCCTAAACAATTCCTAGGAATTCAGGATTCATTCTCTCACAGAAAAGTTCCATTTTTAGAAGACATCACTTTCTCTTCTTATTGTCAATGGCATCCCAGAGTAATTCTGCAGCATCCTACATATGTCTCTTAGCAGATTGTCTTCAACCGGGCCAGAAAAATCCATCTTCCTTTTTTCATAAAGACATCTTGAGTTCATATGAGGCACACTGTGCTTTCTCTAGCACATTCCTGGGCTTTACTTCTTCATTTTCTATTTATGCCACAGTAAAACACAAAAAGCTTGTGCCATATGGCTGTGCTGGTGTGATGAAAAGCAACCAAGCTCTGTCGAAAGCCGTGGAGTTAAACTGGCACACACCATCGCGTATGAAGCTGCAGAGCACCCTGGGCATATGAACTCAGAAGGAAGATTCAAAGCTGGGCAACTAAACTGCTTTAAGAGAGGTTTTGGATGGAGTACAAACAGCCCTTAGTGTGCTCTCGTGCCCAATATATGTCGAAGTGGAGCAGCCTTTCACACACGCAGAACTGGAAGCAAACCCAGCCTTCAAACCTACGGCTCCTACAAAACATGGGGATGCTCTTGCAAGCCCTGAACATGTCCACATGCTACAGCAATTTCAAACTGAACTGAAAGATCTCTGTAAAACTGTGGCATCTTGGCCTCCCTCTGTTTGCCAGCCATGACAACTTCAAGCCATCTCAACACAGGGAGCTGCTGTGGCATTGTCATGATGTAGGACAGCTTCACCTTTTATGTGTTTGGTCCTGCTGCAACTCATTTGCTCTCTAAGGATCAGCTATAGCCTGAGAAAACACCAAGGGCTGCTTAGGGTATGGAATACAACCTGGCTCCAGGGAGGTGGTGGGGTCAGCATCCCTGGAGGTGTTTAAGAAAAGGTTGGATGAGGCATTTAGTGCCATGGTCTGGTTGATGAGTTAGGGTTGGGTGATCAGTTGGACTTGGTGATCATAGAATCACAGAGTCATAGGATCAACCAGGTTGGAAAAGACCTCAGAGATCATCAAGCCCAACCTATTACCTAATACCTAACACCTCATGACAACTAAACCATGGCTCCAAGCACCACATCCAATCCTTTTCTGAACACCTCCAGGGACAGTGACTCCACCACCTCCCTGGGCAGCACATTCCAACAGCCAGTTACTCTTTCTGTGAAGGTCTTGGAGTTCTCCTCTGACCTGGTTGATTCTTCTTGGAGGTCTCTTTTGACCTGGTTGATTCTTCTTGGAGGTCTCTTTTGACCTGGTTGATTCTTCTTGGAGGTCTCTTCCAACCTGGTTGATTCTGATTCCGATTCTCTGCAGAGTCTGGGCATGAAGGACAGCAAGTGCAGGGCTGTGTCTTTAATTCTTCTCAACAGCTGAAGACAGAATGGGAAGGAAGTGGGAGGATCTTCATCTTTGAGAAGGATGCCTCAAGTTCAAGGCAAATTGGTGCAGTGGGTTCTGATTTTTCTAGGCAGATGCACTCAAAACAAAACAAAACAAAAACCCCCAGTAAAGTGGAACAATGTCCCCCGGACAAAGAACATCCTGTGAACTGAAGCCACAGCACATCTGGGGGCCTCATGTGGCTGCTGAGTAATACATGACCTGGGGACACTGGCATATTTTGCTTAAGAAGTCTCCAGAGGGAGAGCTGACATTTGAAAGAGACAAAAAAGCTTCTTCATGTGATGCCAACGCACCCTCTCCTGTTTCACTGGAAAAGTGGCAGCATGGGAACACCACAGACATGAGCTCATGCAGCGACACTGATGTGAGCCACAGCTTCCCAGCCTCCATGCCAATACCAAAAGTCATGTGCCAAGACACGTGGCACCTCACAGCACCTTCTCCTTGCTGTTTCTCTTCAGTTTGACTTCCATCGAATTCTGGAGTGAAGCATCAGGCAAGGTAGAGGGACAATCAAAGAAGCTTTCCAGTCGCTGCTTGGGAATGCAATTAGCTCATTTCTTAACCAGGAGCTTCCCTCTAAGCCACTCTCTACCATCCCCTCACCAAGCAGGTACCGTGAGTGGAAGCGGAAAACTATAATGCCAGAGGCAGCTGCTTGAGATGTCACAGACCAACTACTGGGTGCTGTGTGGCACAGTGTGTTACACAGTCTCATGGGCATGTCACAATGCTGGGCAAGGCCAAGTGTAGAGTCTTGCACCTGGGAAAGAACAACCCCATGGAGCAGTATAGGCAGGGGACTGACCTGCTGCAGAGCAGCAGAGGGGAAAAGGACCTGGGGGTCCTAGTGGATGGGAGGTAGACCATGAGCCAGCAATGTGCTCTTGTGCCAAGAAGGCTAATGGCATTCGGGGCTGGATTATAAGGGCTGTTGTTAGTAGGCCGAGAGAGGTTCTCCTCCCTCTCTTTGTCCTGGTGAGACTGTGTCTGGACTTTCACAGAATCACA
Organism: Melanerpes formicivorus; assembly: GCF_026170545.1. Taxonomy (NCBI): domain Eukaryota; kingdom Metazoa; phylum Chordata; class Aves; order Piciformes; family Picidae; genus Melanerpes; species Melanerpes formicivorus. The sequence goes on along the minus strand of NW_027142359.1, from coordinate 2,636,474 downwards.
GAATGCCAGAGGCTGGAAGGGATCTCTAAAGCTCATCCAGTCCAATCCCCCTGCCAGAGTAGGATCACCTACACAGGGTCACACAGGAACACATCCAGGCAGGTCTTGAATATCTCCAGAGAGGGAGACTCCACAACCCCCTTGGGCAGCCTGTTCCAGTGTTCTGTCACCCTTGCACTGAAAAAATTCTTCCTCCTGTTTCCATGGAACTTCCTGTGCCTCAGCTTCCACCATTGCTCCTTGTGTTGTCACTGGGCATCACTGAGCAGAGCCTGGCTCAATCCTCTTGGCACTCACCCTGCACATCTTTATAAACATGAATGAGGTCACCCCTCAGGCTCCTCCTCTCCAAGCTACAGAGCCCTCAGCTCCTTCAGTCTCTCCTCATAAGGAAGATGTTCCACTCCCTTCATCATCTTTGTGGCTCTGTGCTGGACTCTTTCAAGTAGTTTCCTGAGGTCCTTCCTGAACTGGAGGGGCCCAGAACTGGACGCAATACTCCAGATGCAGCCTCAGCAGGGCAGAGTAGAGTCTTTGGCATAGTTATTTCCAGCTTGTGGCATCTATACAGAGTGACCTAATTGCTCTACTGACCCCTTCACAAAGGCTGCCTTGGCTGGCTTCATGAAGACCTGAGAAGCACTGTGGAGCAGAGAAAATTTCTCAAGGCAAGCTGAAGTTGTTTTCCATCCCTGCCAGTTCCAGATGAAGCACTGGGAAGAAGAGGTTTCACTTTTTAAAAGGAAACATGTTCACAACATGTTTCTTATAAATGAAACCACATCACTCTTTCAAAAGCTGACAGAGGAGCTGCATGCATGATTGATGAAATCTCCTAAGTGCTCTTACAGAGGAAAATGTAACAAACATCACGGGCAGATCAGAAGCAACATGCACCAGAACAAGGCCTGACAACCAGTGCAGGGCAATCGTTTGCATTTAGAACTAGGCAGTAAATATTTGTTCACTAAATGTTTGTGCATTTATTTTCTTTTGAAACAGAGAAACTTGGTGATGATTTATTAATGGTTTGGATGAGGGGGATAGAGGGCACCATCAGCAGGCTTGCAGATGACACTAAACTGAGCTGCTTGAGGGGAGGAAGACCCTGCAGGGAGATCTGAACAGCTTCAATGGATGGGATGAGGTCCATGGGATGACGTTTAACAAGGCCAAGTGCTGGGTTCTGTATTTTGGTCAAAACAACCCCAAGCAATGTTGCAGGCTTAGGCCAGAGTGGCTGGAAAGCAGCCTGGTGGAAAACGATCTGGGGGTGCTGGTGTGTGGCTGAACATGAGTCAGCAGCATGCCCAGGCGGTCAAGAAGGCCAACAGCATCCTGGCCTGGATCAAAACCAGAGTGGCCAGCAGGAGTAGGGCAGTGCTGGTGCCCCTGTGCTTAGCCCTGAAGAGGCCACAGCTTAGGTTCAATTCTGGGCACCACAGAATAGAAAAGACATTGACGTGCTGGGGCATGTCCAGAGAAGAGCAATGAGGCTGGTGAGGGGTTTGGAGGGCATCATGCAAGGAGAAGCTGAGGGAGCTGGGGTTGTTTAGTTTGGAGAAGAGAAGGCTGAGGGGAGATCTTATTGCTCTCTACAGCTACCTGAAAGGAGGTTGCAGTGAGGCTGATGTTGGTCTCTTCTCCTGTAACCAGCAACAGGATGAGAGAAAATGGGTTGAAGTCATGCCAGGGAAGGTTTAGATTGGACATTAGGGAAAACTTTACTGAGAGAGTGTTGAGGGGTTGGAACAGGCTGCCCAGGGAGGTGGTGGAATCACCATGCCTGGAGGTGTTCAAGAAGCTGTAGCTGTGGTGCTTCAGGACATGGTTTAGTGGTCATGGTAGTGGGGTTATGATTGGACTCGATGATCTTAAAGGTCTTTTCCAGCCTTAGTGATTCTATGAGTGTTTAGGTACTGGTGCTGATGTTTTCAAGGCCCACACCGGCCATGGCAGGCTAATTGTTAGTTGATATGAAACATTAGAGCTCCCAGGATCTGACAGTAGACAGCAGCTGAGGATGCAAAGCCATTGCTTTGGTTACAAAACTCATTTTGAGGAGCTGATCAGGTTTCAGCAGGGCTATGCAGGTTCCCTCTGGCTCGTTGGGAACCCAGCTGCCAGCTTGTGTGCCATAATAAATGCTGTGAGGTGGTTTGTTCCATGCAAGGGTGAGAGGCTGCCAATCCTCCAAAGATCATTTCAGTTATTTGCAAACACAAAAACTCCTTTAGGCTCCTTGGACATGCCAAAGCCTTGATCAAAGTCACCTCCCTTTCATGGGGACAAAACATGTGTTCACATTATCCCAAAAAGAAACAAGGGGGTGGGGAGAAAGGAGAGGGAATCTTTTTATCTTGGTTTAGCATGAAAATATTATGCATGGCTGCCAGTTGTTTATCAGCTTTTCCAGATCAACAATATGTTCTTTCTTAAGGCCTTGCAGTAAAGAGCTCCCTCTCAGTCTAACTTCTATTAAATAACAAACACCAAATGGGGGAACAGTCTCAGGCTCTGGGCTTGTCACTGTGGCACTGATGTTTAAAGGGCT